>NW_028270169.1:73716904-74063691 GCF_037043375.1 Chiloscyllium plagiosum | reverse complement strand
TATCATTCACACACACTCGGGGATCCCTATCTCTCAGAGACACTCGGCGACTCTCTGGGAATCCCTATCTCTCACGCACACTCGGGAACTCTCTGGGAATCCCTAACTCTCACGCAGACTCGGGGACAGTCTGGGATTCCCTATCTCTCACACACACGTGGGGATTCGCTATCTCTCACACACACTCGGGTAACTCCGGAATTCCCTATCTCTCACACACACTCGGGGACACTCCGGGATTCCCTATCACTCACACACACTCGGGGACACTCTGGGATTCCCTATCTCTCACACACACTCGGGGACAGTCTGGGATTCCCTCTCTCACACACACTCGGGGATTCCCTATCTCTCACACACACTCGGGACACTCTGGGATTCCCTCTCTCACATACACTCGGGGATTCCCGATCTCTCAGACACACTCGGGGACACTCTGGGATTCCCTATCTCTCACACACACTCGGGGACAGTCTGGGATTCCCTCTCTCACACACACTCAGGGACTCTCTGGGATTCCATATCTCTCACACACACTTGGGGACACGCCGGGATTCCCTATCACTCACACACTCTCGGGAACACTCCAGGATTCCCTATCTCTCACACACTCGGGGACACTCTGGGATTCCCAATCTCTTACTCAACTTCGGGGATTCCATATCTCTCACACACACTCGGCGACTCTCTGTAATTCCCTATCTCTCACACACTCTCCGGGAACTCTCTGGGAATCCCTATCTCTCACGCACACTCGGGAACTCTCTGGGAATCCCTAACTCTCACGCAGACTCGGGGACAGTCTGGGATTCCCTATCTCTCACACACACTTGGTGATTCGTTATCTCTCACACACACTCGGGTAACTCCGGGATTCCCTATCTCTCACAAACTCTCGGGGACACTCGGGGATTCCCTATCTCTCACACACACTCGGCGACTCTCTGTAATTCCCTATCTCTCACACACTCTCCGGGACACTCTAGGATTCCCGATCTCTCACACCCACTCGCCGACTCTCTGGGAATCCCTATCTCTCACGCACACTCGGGAACTCTCTGGGAATCCCTAACTCTCACGCAGACTCGGGGACAGTCTGGGATTCCCTATCTCTCACACACACTCGGGGACACTCTGGGATTCCCTATGTCTCACACCCACTCGGCGACTCTCTGGGAATCCCTAACTCACACGCACAATCGGGGACACTCTGGGATTCCCTATCTCTCACACACACTCGGGGATTCCCTTTCTCACACACACACTCGGGGATTCCCTGTCTCTCACACACTCTCGGGGACACTCCGGGCTTCTCTATATCTCACACACTCTCCGGGACACTCCGGGATTTCCTATCTCTCACACACTCTCGGGGACACTCCAGGATTCCCTATCTCTCACACACTCTCGGGGACACTTCAGGATTCCCTCTCTCTCACACACTCTCGGGGACACTCCAGGATTCCCTATCTCTCACACACTCTCGGGGACACTCCAGGATTCCCTATCTCTCGCACACACTCGGGGACACTCTGGGATTCCCATTCTCTAACTCAACTTCGGGGATTCCATATCTCTCACACACACTCGGCGACTCTCTGTAAATCCCTATCTCTCACACACTCTCCGGGACACTCTGGGATTCCCGATCTCTCACACCCACTCGGCGACTCTCTGGGAATACCTATCTCTCACGCACACTCGGGAACTCTCTGGGAATCCCTAACTCTCACGCAGACTCGGGTACACTCTGGGATTCCCTATCTCTCACACACACTTGGGGATTCGCTATCTCTCACACACACTCGGGTAACTCCGGGATTCCCTATCTCTCATGCACATTCGGGGACACTCAGGGATTCCCTACCTCTCTCACACACTCGGGGATTCCCTATCTCTCACACACACTCGGGGACATTCCGGGATTCCCTATCTCTCACGCACACTCGGGGACACTCTGGGAATCCCTATGTCTCACACACACTCGGGGACAGTCTGGGATTCCCTATCTCTCACACACACTCGGGGACAGTCTGGGATTCCCTCTCTCACTTACACTCGGGGATTCCCGATCTCTCTCACACACTCGGGGACACTCTGGGATTCCCTATCTCTCACACACTCTCGCGGACACTCCGGGATTCCCTATCTCTCACATACTCTCGGGGACACTTCAGGATTCCCTGTCTCTCACACACTCTCGGGGACACTCTGGGATTCCCTATCTCTCACACCCACTCGGCGACTCTCTGGGAATCCCTAACTCTCACGCACACTCGGGGACACTCTGGGATTCCCTATCTCTCACACACACTCGGGGATTCCCTATCTCTCACACACACTCTGGGATTCCCTGTCTCTCACACACACTCGGGTAACTCCGGGATTCCCTATCTCTCACACACTCTCGGGGACACTCCGGGATTCCCTATCTCTCACACACTCTCGGGGACACTCCGGGCTTCTCTATATCTCACACACTCTCGGGGACCCTCCAGGATTCCCTATCTCTCACACATACTCGGGGACACTCTGGGATTCCCAATCTCTTTCTCACCCTCTGGGATTCCGTATCTCTCACACACACTCGGGGACTCTCTGGGATTCCCTATCTCTCACACACACTCGGGGACTCTCTGGGATTCCCTATGTCTCACACACACTCGGGGACTCTCTGGGATTCCCTATGTCTCACACACTCTCGAGGACACTCTGGGATTCCCTATCTCTCACACACTCTCGAGGACACTCTGGGATTCCCTATCTCTCACACACTCTCGAGGACACTCTGGGATTCCCTATCTCTCACACACTCTCGAGGACACTCTGGGATTCCCTATCTCTCACACACTCTCGAGGACACTCTGGGATTCCCTATCTCTCACACACTCTCGAGGACACTCTGGGATTCCCTATCTCTCACACACACTCGGGGACACTCTGGGATTCCCTATCTCTCACACACTCTCGAGGACACTCTGGGATTCCTTATCTCTCACACACTCTCGAGGACACTCTGGGATTCCCTATCTCTCACACACTCTCGAGGACACTCTGGGATTCCCTATCTCTCACACACTCTCGAGGACACTCTGGGATTCCCTATCTCTCACACACACTCGGGGACACTCTGGGATTCCCTATCTCTCACACACACTCGGGGACACTCTGGGATTCCCTATCTCTCACACACACTCGGGGACACTCTGGGATTCCCTATCTCTCACACACACTCGGGGACACTCTGGGATTCCCTATCTCTCACACACACGCGGGGACTCTCTGGGATTTCCTATCTCTCACGCACACTTGGGAACTCTCTGGGAATCCCTAACTCTCACGCACAGTCGGGCACACTCTGGGATTCCCTATCTCTCACACACACTCGGGGATTCCCTATCTCTCTCACACACTCGGGGACACTCCGGGATTCCCTATCTCTCACGCACAGTCGGGCACACTCTGGGATTCCCTATCTCTCACACACACTCGGGGATTCCCTATCTCTCTCACACACTCGGGGACACTCCGGGATTCCCTATCTCTCACACACACTCGTGGACTCTCTGTGATTCCCTATCTCTGACACACACTCGGGGACACTCTGGGATTCCCTATCATTCACACACACTCGGGGATCCCTATTTGTCAGAGACACTCGGGGACTCTCTGGGATTCCCTATCTCTCACCCACATTCTGGGATTCCCTATCTCTCGCACACACTCGGGGACACTCTGGGATTCCCACTCTCACACACACTCGGGGACTCTCCGGGATTCCCTATCACTCACACACAGTTGGGGACACTCCGGGATTCCCTATCTCTCACACACTCTCGGGGACACTTCAGGATTCCCTGTCTCTCACACACTCTCGGGGACACTCCAGGATTCCCTATCTCTCACACACTCTCGGGGACACTCCAGGATTCCCTATCTCTCACACACTCTCGGGTCACTTCAGGATTCCCTGTCTCTCACACACTCTCGGGGACACTCCAGGATTCCCTATCTCTCACACACACTCGGGGACACTCCAGGTTTCCCTATCTCTCACACACTCTCGGGGACACTCCAGGATTCCCTATCTCTCACACACACTCGGGGACACTCCAGGTTTCCCTATCTCTCACACACTCTCGGGGACACTCCAGGATTCCCTATCTCTCACACACTCTCGAGGACACTCCAGGATTCCCTATCTCTCGCACACACTCGGGGACACTCTGGGATTTCCAATCTCTTACTCAACTTCGGGGATTCCATATCTCTCACACACACTCGGCGACTCTCTGTAATTCCCTATCTCTCACGCACACTTGGGAACTCTCTGGGAATCCCTAACTCTCACGCAGACTCGGGGACACTCTGGGATTCCCTATCTCTCTCACACACTTGGGGATTCGCTATCTCTCACACACACTCGGGTAACTCCGGGATTCCCTATCTCTCACGCACACTCGGGGACACTCTGGGATTCCCTATCTCTCTCACACACACGGGGATTCCCTATCTCTCTCACACACTCGGGGATTCCCTATCTCTCTCACACACTCGGGGACACTCCGGGATTCCCTATCTCTCACGCACACTCGGGGACACTCTGGGATTCCCTATGTCTCACACACACTCAGGGACAGTCTGGGATTCCCTCTCTCACATACACTCCGGGATTCCCGATGTCTCACACACACTCGGGGACACTCTGGGATTCCCTATCTCTCACACGCACTCGGGGACAGTCTGGGATTCCCTCTCTCACACACACTCGGGGATTCCCTATCTCTCACACACACTCGGGACACTCTGGGATTCCCTCTCTCACATACACTCGGGGATTCCCGATCTCTCACACACACTCGGGGACAGTCTGGGATTCCCTCTCTCACACACACTCAGGGACTCTCTGGGATTCCATATCACTCACACACACTTGGGGACACGCCGGGATTCCCTATCTCTCACACACTCTCGAGGACACTCCAGGATTCCCTATCTCTCACACATTCCCGGGGACACTCCAGGATTCCCTATCTCTCACACACTCTCGAGGACACTCCAGGATTCCCTATCTCTCGCACACACTCGGGGACACGCTGTGATTCCCAATCTCTTACTCAACTTCGGGGATTCCCTATCTCTCACACACACTCGGGGACACTCTGGGATTCCCTATCTCTCACACCCACTCGGCGACTCTCTGGGAATCCCTAACTCTCACGCACACTCGGGGACACTCTGGGATTCCCTATCTCTCACACACACTCGGGGATTCCCTATATCTCACACACACTCTGGGCTTCCCTATCTCTCACACACACTCGGGTAACTCCGGGCTTCTCTATACCTCACACACTCTCGGGGACACTCCGGGATTCCCTATCTCTCACACACTCTCGGGGACACTCCAGGATTTCCTATCTCTCACACACTCTCGGGGACCCTCCAGGATTCCCTATCTCTCACATATACTCCGGGACACTCTGGGATTCCCAATCTCTTTCTCACCCTCTGGGATTCCGTATCTCTCACACACACTCGGGGACTCTCTGGGATTCCCTATCTCTCACACACACTCGGGGACTCTCTCAGATGCCTATCTCTCACGCACAGTCGGGAACTCTCTGGGAATCCCTAACTCTCACGCTCACACGGGGACACTCTGGGATTCCCTATCTCTCACACACACTAAAGGGACACTCCGGGATTCCCTATCTCTCACACACTCTCGGGGACACTCCGGGTTCCATATCTCTCACACACACTCGGGGATCCCTATCTCTCCGAGATATTCTGGGACTCTCTGGGATTCCCTATCTCTCACCCACATTCTGGGATTCCCTATCTCTCCCACACACTCGGGGAATCTCTGGGATTCCCTATCTCTCACGCACACTCGGGAACTGTCTGGGAATCCCTAACTCTCACGCACACTCGGGATCTCTCTGGGAATCCCTAACTCTCACGCACACTCGGGCACACTCTGGGATTCCCTATCTCTCACGCACACTCCGAGATTCCCTATCTCTCACCCACACTCGGGGACACTCGGGGATTCCCTATCTCTCACCCACACTCGGGGACACTCGGGGATTCCCTATCTCTCACCCACACTCGGGGACACTTGGGGATTCCCTATCTCTCACCCACACTCGGGGATTCCCTATCTCTCACCCACATTCTGGGATTCCCTATCTCTCACCCACATTCTGGGATTCCCAATCTCTCAGAGACACTCGGGGAGTCTCTGGGATTCCCTATCTCTCGGGGAGTCTCTGGGATTCCCTATCTCTCGGGGAGTCTCTGGGATTCCCTATCTCTCACGCACACTCGGGGATTCCCTATCTCTCTCACCCACTCGGAAACTCTCTGGGATTTCCTATCTCTCAGAGACACTCGGGGACCCTCTGGAAATCCATATCTCTCACGCACACTCGGGGACTCTCTGGGATTCCTCTCTCACACACACTCTGGGATTCCCTCTCTCTCACACACTCTGGGACTCACTGGGATTCCCTTTCTCTCTCATACTCTGGTATCCCCTCTCTGACACACTCTGGGACTCACACACAGACACTCTGGGACTCACACACAGACACTCTGGGACTCTCGCTCTCTCTCTCTCTCACACACGGACTCACACACACACACAGGGACTCTCTCTCTCTCTCACACACACAGGGACTCTCTCTCTCTCTCTCTCACACACACACACGCAGGGACTCTCTCTCACACACACACACACACACTCTTGGACTCTCTCTCTCTCACACACACACACACTTGGACTCACACACACACTCTTGGACACACACACACACTCTTGGACTCACACACACACACACACACTCTTGGACACACACACACACTCTTGGACACACACACACACTGGGACTCTCACAGACACACTACGCTGGGTCTCAGGGATTCTCTCTCTCTCTCTCTCTCTCTCTCTCACACACACACACACAGGGACACTCTCACATCATCTGGGACTCTCTGGGATTCCCTCTCACAAACTCTTGGACTCCCTCTGCCACTTTCTGGGGCTCTCCTACACTCTGGCACAGCCTGGGACTCTCTCACACACACCCTGAGATACTGTTCCACACTCTCGGATTCTCTGGGATTCCCTTACACACTCTGGCACACTCAGAGATTCTCTCAAACACTCGGGACTTCCGTTACACACTCTGGGACTCTCTCTCACTCACTGTGGGATTCTGTTTCACATTCTGGGATTCCCTTCACACACTCTGGGATACTGGGACTCTCTCACACCCCCTGGGACACTCTCAAATTCTTTCACACACTCAAGTATCCCTAACACACTTAGGGACAATCTAGGATTCCGTTACGCAATCTGGGACACTGGGACCCTCTCCCACACACTCTCGGTACACAGTCTGGGACACACTGGGATTCTTTCACCAACTCTGGGACACTGTGGGACTCTCTCTGACACTCTTGGGCGCTCTGGGATTGTCTCACAGACTCTGGGATTCCATTACACTCTGGGTCACCCTGGGACGCTCTCTCTTGCGCGCTCATACCATGGGACACGCTCTTGCACGTGCGCACACACACTGGGACGCTCTCTCTCTCGCGCGCGTGCACATACCCTGGGATATTCTGTGATTCTCTCACAAACCATGGGACTCTCTCTCGCACTCAGAGTGGTGGCAACCGTGTTGGGGCAATGGGTTTGGGGGCAAAGGAGTTGGATGGGGTGGGGTGGAATGGCGTAGCACGGGGTTGGGGAGGGAACGCCGTTGCACGGGGTTGGGGGGGGGGAGAAACGGCGTTGCTCGGGGTTGGGGGGGAACGGCGTTGCTCGGGGTTGGGGGGGAACGGCGTTGCACGGGGTTGGGGAGGAGAAACGGCGTTGCACGGGGTTGGGGAGGAGAAACGGCGTTGCTCGGGGTTGGGGGGGAACGGCGTTGCACGGGGTTGGGGAGGAGAAACGGCGTTGCTCGGGGTTCGGGGGGAGAAACGGCGTTGCTCGGGGTTGGGGGGGAGAAACGGCGTTGCTCGGGGTTGGGGGGGAGAAACGGCGTTGCTCGGGGTTGGGGGGGAGAAACGGCGTTGCTCGGGGTTGGGGGGGGAGAAACGGCGTTGCTCGGGGTTGGGGGGGAGAAACGGCGTTGCTCGGGGTTGGGGGGGAGAAACGGCGTTGCTCGGGGTTGGGGGGGAGAAACGGCGTTGCTCGGGGTTGGGGGGGAGAAACGGCGTTGCTCGGGGTTGGGGGGGGAGAAACGGCGTTGCTCGGGGTTGGGGGGGAGAAACGGCGTTGCTCGGGGTTGGGGGGGAGAAACGGCGTTGCTCGGGGTTGGGGGGGAGAAACGGCGTTGCTCGGGGTTGGGGGGGAGAAACGGCGTTGCTCGGGGTTGGGGGGGAGAAACGGCGTTGCTCGGGGTTGGGGGGGAGAAACGGCGTTGCTCGGGGTTGGGGGGGAGAAACGGCGTTGCTCGGGGTTGGGGGGGAGAAACGGCGTTGCTCGGGGTTGGGGGGGAGAAACGGCGTTGCTCGGGGTTGGGGGGGGAGAAACGGCGTCGCTCGGGGTTGGGGGGGGAGAAACGGCGTCGCTCGGGGTTGGGGGGGGAGAAACGGCGTCGCTCGGGGTTGGGGGGGGAGAAACGGCGTCGCTCGGGGTTGGGGGGGGAGAAACGGCGTCGCTCGGGGTTGGGGGGGGAGAAACGGCGTCGCTCGGGGTTGGGGGGGGAGAAACGGCGTCGCTCGGGGTTGGGGGGGGAGAAACGGCGTCGCTCGGGGTTGGGGGGGGAGAAACGGCGTCGCTCGGGGTTGGGGGGGGAGAAACGGCGTCGCTCGGGGTTGGGGGGGGAGAAACGGCGTCGCACAGGGTGGGGGGGGGAGAACGGCGTCGCACAGGGTGGGGGGGGGAGAACGGCGTCGCACGGGGTTGGGGGGGAACGGCGTCGCACGGGGTTGGGGGGGAACGGCGTCGCACGGGGTTGGGGGGGAACGGCGTCGCACGGGGTTGGGGGGGAACGGCGTCGCACGGGGTTGGGGGGGAACGGCGTCGCACGGGGTTGGGGGGGAACGGCGTCGCACGGGGTTGGGGGGGAACGGCGTCGCACGGGGTTGGGGGGGAACGGCGTCGCACGGGGTTGGGGGGGAACGGCGTCGCACGGGGTTGGGGGGGAACGGCGTCGCACGGGGTTGGGGGGGAACGGCGTCGCACGGGGTTGGGGGGGAACGGCGTCGCACGGGGTTGGGGGGGAACGGCGTCGCACGGGGTTGGGGGGGAACGGCGTCGCACGGGGTTGGGGGGGAACGGCGTCGCACGGGGTTGGGGGGGAACGGCGTCGCACGGGGTTGGGGGGGAACGGCGTCGCACGGGGTTGGGGGGGAACGGCGTCGCACGGGGTTGGGGGGGAACGGCGTCGCACGGGGTTGGGGGGGAACGGCGTCGCACGGGGTTGGGGGGGAACGGCGTCGCACGGGGTTGGGGGGGAACGGCGTCGCACGGGGTTGGGGGGGAACGGCGTCGCACGGGGTTGGGGGGGAACGGCGTCGCACGGGGTTGGGGGGGAACGGCGTCGCACGGGGTTGGGGGGGAGAACGGCGTCGCACGGGGTTGGGGGGGAGAACGGCGTCGCACGGGGTTGGGGGGGAGAACGGCGTCGCACGGGGTTGGGGGGAACGGCGTCGCACGGGGTTGGGGGGAACGGCGTCGCACGGGGTTGGGGGGAACGGCGTCGCACGGGGTTGGGGGGAACGGCGTCGCACGGGGTTGGGGGGAACGGCGTCGCACGGGGTTGGGGGGAACGGCGTCGCACGGGGTTGGGGGGAACGGCGTCGCACGGGGTTGGGGGGAACGGCGTCGCACGGGGTTGGGGGGAACGGCGTCGCACGGGGTTGGGGGGAACGGCGTCGCACGGGGTTGGGGGGAACGGCGTCCCACGGGGTTGGGGGGAACGGCGTCCCACGGGGTTGGGGGGAACGGCGTCCCACGGGGTTGGGGGGAACGGCGTCCCACGGGGTTGGGGGGAACGGCGTCCCACGGGGTTGGGGGGAACGGCGTCCCACGGGGTTGGGGGGAACGGCGTCCCACGGGGTTGGGGGGAACGGCGTCCCACGGGGTTGGGGGGAACGGCGTCCCACGGGGTTGGGGGGAACGGCGTCCCACGGGGTTGGGGGGAACGGCGTCCCACGGGGTTGGGGGGAACGGCGTCCCACGGGGTTGGGGGGAACGGCGTCCCACGGGGTTGGGGGGAACGGCGTCCCACGGGGTTGGGGGGAACGGCGTCCCACGGGGTTGGGGGGAACGGCGTCCCACGGGGTTGGGGGGAACGGCGTCCCACGGGGTTGGGGGGAACGGCGTCCCACGGGGTTGGGGGGAACGGCGTCCCACGGGGTTGGGGGGAACGGCGTCCCACGGGGTTGGGGGGAACGGCGTCCCACGGGGTTGGGGGGAACGGCGTCCCACGGGGTTGGGGGGAACGGCGTCCCACGGGGTTGGGGGGAACGGCGTCCCACGGGGTTGGGGGGAACGGCGTCCCACGGGGTTGGGGGGAACGGCGTCCCACGGGGTTGGGGGGAACGGCGTCCCACGGGGTTGGGGGGAACGGCGTCCCACGGGGTTGGGGGGAACGGCGTCCCACGGGGTTGGGGGGAACGGCGTCCCACGGGGTTGGGGGGAACGGCGTCCCACGGGGTTGGGGGGAACGGCGTCCCACGGGGTTGGGGGGAACGGCGTCCCACGGGGTTGGGGGGAACGGCGTCCCACGGGGTTGGGGGGAACGGCGTCCCACGGGGTTGGGGGGAACGGCGTCCCACGGGGTTGGGGGGAACGGCGTCCCACGGGGTTGGGGGGAACGGCGTCCCACGGGGTTGGGGGGAACGGCGTCCCACGGGGTTGGGGGGAACGGCGTCCCACGGGGTTGGGGGGAACGGCGTCCCACGGGGTTTGGGGGGAACGGCGTCGCACGGGGTTGGGGGGAACGGCGTCGCACAGGGTTGGGGGGAACGGCGTCGCACGGGGTTGGGGGGAACGGCGTCGCACGGGGTTGGGGGGAACGGCGTCGCACGGGGTTGGGGGGAACGGCGTCGCACGGGGTTGGGGGGAACGGCGTCGCACGGGGTTGGGGGGAACGGCGTCGCACGGGGTTGGGGGGAACGGCGTCGCACGGGGTTGGGGGGAACGGCGTCGCACGGGGTTGGGGGGAACGGCGTCGCACGGGGTTGGGGGGAACGGCGTCGCACGGGGTTGGGGGGAACGGCGTCGCACGGGGTTGGGGGGAACGGCGTCGCACGGGGTTGGGGGGAACGGCGTCGCACGGGGTTGGGGGGAACGGCGTCGCACGGGGTTGGGGGGAACGGCGTCGCACGGGGTTGGGGGGAACGGCGTCGCACGGGGTTGGGGGGAACGGCGTCGCACGGGGTTGGGGGGAACGGCGTCGCACGGGGTTGGGGGGAACGGCGTCGCACGGGGTTGGGGGGAACGGCGTCGCACGGGGTTGGGGGGAACGGCGTCGCACGGGGTTGGGGGGAACGGCGTCGCACGGGGTTGGGGGGAACGGCGTCGCACGGGGTTGGGGGGAACGGCGTCGCACGGGGTTGGGGGGAACGGCGTCGCACGGGGTTGGGGGGAACGGCGTCGCACGGGGTTGGGGGGAACGGCGTCGCACGGGGTTGGGGGGAACGGCGTCGCACGGGGTTGGGGGGAACGGCGTCGCACGGGGTTGGGGGGAACGGCGTCGCACGGGGTTGGGGGGAACGGCGTCGCACGGGGTTGGGGGGAACGGCGTCGCACGGGGTTGGGGGGAACGGCGTCGCACGGGGTTGGGGGGAACGGCGTCGCACGGGGTTGGGGGGAACGGCGTCGCACGGGGTTGGGGGGAACGGCGTCGCACGGGGTTGGGTGGAACGGCGTCGCACGGGGTTGGGGGGAACGGCGTCGCACGGGGTTGGGGGGAACGGCGTCGCACGGGGTTGGGGGGAACGGCGTCGCACGGGGTTGGGGGGAACGGCGTCGCACGGGGTTGGGGGGAACGGCGTCGCACGGGGTTGTGGGGCTCGGCGTCGCACGGGGTTGGGAGGAACAGGGTTGGGGGAGCAGCCTTGCACGGTGTTGGCGGGATGGGGTTGGGGGCACGCGGTTGCACGGGGTGGGGGGGCAGGGTTTGGGGAACGGCATTGCACGGGGTTGGAGGGGAACGGTGTTGCACGGGGTTGGGGGACGGGTTTGGGGGGAACGGCATTGCACGGGGTTGGGGGGAACAGCGATGCAGGGGGTTGGCGGAATGGCATTGGGGGTATGGCATTGCACGGCGTTGGGGGGAACGGCGTTGCACAGGATTGGGGGAACGCCATTGCACGTGGTTGGGGGGGAACGGTGTTGCACAGGGTTGGAGGGACGGGGTTGGGGGAACGGCGTTGCACGGGGTTGGGGGAACAGCGTTGGACGGGTTTGGGGGGAATGGAGTTGCACGGGGTTGGGGGAAAGGCGTTGCACGGAGTTGGGGGATGGGGTTGGGGGGATGGCATTGCACGGGGTGGGGGGAAAAGCGTTGCACGGGGTGGGGGGGGCGGCATTGAACGGGGTGGGGGGAACTGCGTTTCATGGGGTGGAAGGGACGGCGTTGGGGACGAACGGCGTTGAGGGAGAACAGTATTGCATGTGGTGCGGGGGAACGGCGTTGCATGGGTTTGGGGGGACAGAGTTGGGGGGCAGCAGCGTTGCATGGGGTTGGGGGGACAGAGTTGGGGGAACGGCATTACATGGGGATGGGGGACAGGATGGGGGGGAATGGGTTGGGGGAACGGGTTTGCACGGGATGGGGTTACAGGTTTGGAGGGAACTGCGTTGCACGGGGTTGGGGACGGGGTTTGTGGGAATGGCGTTGCGGGAAAGCCGCGTTGCATGGGGTTGGGGGAACGGCGTTGCACGGGGCTGGGAGACAGGGTTGGGAGCAGCGTTGCACGGGGTTGGCGGGATGGAGTTGGGGAAGCGGGTTTGCACGGGGTGGGGGGACAGGGTTGGGGGGAATGGCGTTGCACGGGGTTGGGGGAACGGTGTTGGAGGAGGTTGGGGGGGAACTGTGTTGCACGCGGTTGGGGGGACGGGGTTGAGGGGGAACGGCATTGCACAGGATTGGGGGAGCGGCGTCGCACGGGGTTGAGGGGGAGCGGCGTCGCACGGGGTTGGGGGGAACGACGTCGCACGGGGTTGGGGGGAACGACGTCGCACGGGGTTGGGGGGAACGACGTCGCACGGGGTTGGGGGGAACGACGTCGCACGGGGTTGGGGGGAACGACGTCGCACGGGGTTGGGGGGAACGACGTCGCACGGGGTTGGGGGGAACGACGTCGCACGGGGTTGGGGGGAACGACGTCGCACGGGGTTGGGGGGAACGACGTCGCACGGGGTTGGGGGGAACGACGTCGCACGGGGTTGGGGGGAACGACGTCGCACGGGGTTGGGGGGAACGACGTCGCACGGGGTTGGGGGGAACGACGTCGCACGGGGTTGGGGGGAACGACGTCGCACGGGGTTGGGGGGAACGACGTCGCACGGGGTTGGGGGGAACGACGTCGCACGGGGTTGGGGGGAACGACGTCGCACGGGGTTGGGGGGAACGACGTCGCACGGGGTTGGGGGGAACGACGTCGCACGGGGTTGGGGGGAACGACGTCGCACGGGGTTGGGGGGAACGACGTCGCACGGGGTTGGGGGGAACGACGTCGCACGGGGTTGGGGGGAACGACGTCGCACGGGGTTGGGGGGAACGACGTCGCACGGGGTTGGGGGGAACGACGTCGCACGGGGTTGGGGGGAACGACGTCGCACGGGGTTGGGGGGAACGACGTCGCACGGGGTTGGGGGGAACGACGTCGCACGGGGTTGGGGGGAACGACGTCGCACGGGGTTGGGGGGAACGACGTCGCACGGGGTTGGGGGGAACGACGTCGCACGGGGTTGGGGGGAACGACGTCGCACGGGGTTGGGGGGAACGACGTCGCACGGGGTTGGGGGGAACGACGTCGCACGGGGTTGGGGGGAACGACATCGCACGGGGTTGGGGGGAACGACGTCGCACGGGGTTGGGGGGGAACGACGTCGCACGGGGTTGGGGGGAACGACGTCGCACGGGGTTGGGGGGAACGACGTCGCACGGGGTTGGGGGGAACGACGTCGCACGGGGTTGGGGGGGGAACGACGTCGCACGGGGTTGGGGGGGGAACGACGTCGCACGGGGATGGGGGGGGAAAGACGTCGCACGGGGATGGGGGGGGAAAGACGTCGCACGGGGATGGGGGGGGAAAGACGTCGCACGGGGTTGGGGGGAACGACGTCGCACGGGGTTGGGGGGGGAACGACGTCGCACGGGGTTGGGGGGGGAACGGCGTCGCACGGGGTTGGGGGGGGACGGCGTCGCACGGGGTTGGGGGGGAACGGCGTCGCACGGGGTTGGAGGGGAACGGCGTCGCACGGGGTTGGGGGGAACGGCGTCGCACGGGGTTGGGGGGAACGGCGTCGCACGGGGTTGGGGGGGAGCGGCGTCGCACGGGGTTGGAGTGAACGGCGTCGCACGGGGTTGGGGGGAACGGCGTTGCACGGGGTTGGGGGGGAGCGGCGTCGCACGGGGTTGGGGGGGAGCGGCGTCGCACGGGGTTGGGGGAACGGCGTCGCACGGGGTTGGGGGAAACTGCATTGCACTGGGTTGGGGGGACGGTGTTGCACAGGTATATGGGGAATGTGGTTGGGGGAATGGCGATGCACAGGGTTGGTCAGAGCGGTATTGCATGGGGTTGGGGGGACAGCGTTGCACAGGGTTGGGGGAACGGTGTTGCACGGGGTTGCGGGGACAGTGTTGCACGGGGTTGGGGGGATGTGGTTGGAGGGAATGGTGATGCATGGGGTTTGGGGGAACAGCATTGTGGGGGTACGAGGTTGCACGGGGTTAGGGGTAACGGCGTTGGGGGAACGGTGTTGCACGGGGTTGGGAGGATGGGGTTGGGGGGACCGGCATTGGGGGGTACGGCATTGCACGGTGTTGGGGGGCAGGGTTGTACGGAGTTGGGGGTGAACGGCGTTGCACGGGGTTGGGGGAACGGCGTTGCACTGGGTTAGGGGGAATGGCATTGCATGGGGTTGGGGGGGAACGGCGTTTCACGGGGTTGGGGGGACGGGGTTGAGGGGGAACGGGGTTGAGGGGGAACGGGGTTGCACAGTATTGGGGGGACAGGGTTGGGGGGAGTGGGGTTGTGCGGGGTTGGGGGGACAGGGTTGGGGGAACGGCGTTGCACGGGGTTGGGGGACAGGGTTGGGGGGGAACGGCGTTGGGGGGAACGGCGTTGCACGGGGTTGGGGGGATGGGATTGGGGGAACGGGGTTGTGGTGGGGGGAACGGCATTGCACGTGTTTGTGGGGGAACGGGGTTTCATGAGGTTGGGGACGGGGTTGCACGGGGTTGGGGGTGAATGGCGTTGTACGGGGTTGCGGAACGGCGATGCACGGGTTAGGGGGAGCGGCGATGCACGGGTTAGGGGAACGGCGTTGCACTGGGTTGGGGGAACGGCGTTGCACTGGGTTGGGGGGAACGGCGTTGCACTGGGTTGGGGGGAACGGGGCTGAGGGGGAACAGGGTTGCTCAGTGTTGGGGGACGGGGTTGGGTGGGGACGGGGTTGGGGGGAACGGGTATGGGCGGGGACGGCGTTGCACGGGGTTGGGGGGACGGCGTTGCACGGGGTTGGGGGTAACGGGGTTGCACAGGGTTGGGGGGACGGTGTTGGGTGGGGACGGGGTTGGGGGGAACGGGTTTGGGCGGGGATGGCGTTGCACAGGGTTGGGGGAACGGGGTTGGGGGGTCGTTGCATGGGGTTGGACGGGGACGGAGTTGGAGGAATGGGGTTGCACAGGGTTGGGGGGATGGGGTTGGGGGGAACAGCATTGCACGGGGTTGGGGGAACGGCGTTGCACAGTGTTGGGGGACGGGTTTGGGCGGGGATGGCATTGCACGGTGTTGGGCGGGTACAGGGATGGGGGAAACGGGGTTGGGGGGAACGGGGTGGGGGGAACGTGGTTGGGGGGGAACGGCGTTGCACAAGGTTGGGGGGACGGGGTTGGGAGGGCGGCGTTGGGGGGACGGTGTCAGATGCGGTTGATGGGAGCAGCGTTGGACGCGGTTGGGGGTGGGTGGGGAGACAGGAGCCCCCTGTAAATTGAGATACATCCCACCCAGCCCCTCAGCGTCCCCTGTACACACTGACACATTCCCCCTCCTCAACCCCCCACCTCGGAGCCCCCTGGAAACACTGACACATTCCCCCCCGCCCACCCCTCTCGGAGCCCCCTGGAAACACTGACACATTCCTCTGGTGTATTAATCCGTTCCTGAAAGTTAGTGTCAACATCCCCACAACCACGATCAATCAGCTTCTCTCAAGCTCCCACTCACAATGAAAGCAATAGCTCCCTCTACAAATGGGTGAAATGAACAATCCAAATGATACCCTTCCATTTCCTACACCAAAGCAGTGACTACTCTTCAAGCTGACAATCTGGGCCTCCAATTAATCTCTCTGTTCTAGGAATTCACTGAGTAAATATTAAAGAAATATCCATTATGAACCTGACAGACCACTTTTCAGGGATTCCCCCTGAGGGAGAATGTGTATATTGGGTATCTCCTGAATTGTCCCAACTGCTGGAAGTGTTTCTCCATCAAGATCCTCTGATTCAGAGTCCAGAAGCCGGGATGTGTGGAAGGACAGGACTGTGAGAGCTACTGTATACCACATCTGATTGTGTCAGTCACAAAAATATATCTCTCGGTTTGAATCCTGTCATGGTCAGTGAGGATCAGTAATGGACGTCTGATTCCCTGTCTGGGAGAAAACCTTGCTATTTTGCAAGATCAGCATTTTAAATTGAATATTCCCATGTATCAGAACTGCCTCCAGAGTCAGCGATGAACAATGGACCCTAATTTACACCCAGACATCAATGAGACTCAAAAAGAGTCCTTGCTGTTTCAATAGCGCAATCACAGTGCCACAGCCAAGCAAATGATGGGATTGTTTCTCCCAAAAAAACTTTAGCAACACAGACAGAACGATACCATTTAGCCCCAGGAGCCTGACTGCAGCTTAATAACATTCTTTGTTCTGATTAAAAGATTGTAGGCAGCACGTGGCACAGTGGTTAGAACTGCTGCCTCACAACGCCAGAGACCCGGGTTCATTTCCCGCCTTAGGCGACTGACTGTGCAAACTCCACCCATTCTCCCTGTGTCTGCATGGGTTTCTTTCCACAGTCACAAAGATGTGCAGGTTAGCTGAATTGGCCATGCTGAATTGGCCGTAGTGTTAGATGTAGGAGAATGGGTCTGGGTGGTTTGCGCTTCGACGGGTCGGTGTGGACTTGTTGGGCCGAAAGGCCTGTTTCCACACTGTAATGTAATCTAATCTAATTTGTTTAAATCACTTCATGCAGAATTTACAAAGGAAATCTGCATTATTGGGAGCATAATCTTATTAGTGACAGTCTGTTGCACACAGTAACATGATCCTCTCACAAACACAAGCTTTTGTTTTATGTTGAAATTGAAATATTAAGCCAAAAAGGTTATGTAAACAATCTACTGCTTGTCACTTTAATAAACGAACTTTCTGATAAGGTAATGCTCAAAGTGTTATAAAGTTGAAGGTGTGTACTCTATCTTTAAGAGGGAGAGAACACTCTTCTGAACTGTGTACTGTATATGACTAGCCAGCAAGCCAAAGTGTACTGGGAAAAGAAACAAATGTAACATTTGGCTGTGAAATATAGACCTATGTTGGTTGCTGTTTTGACAAAATTCAAATTTAACCTAACAGTTTAAATTATACCCCAAGATTCTAAAACCCAATTGAGTTTGAATTTATTGTTTTGCCAGCATCAAGCCAATGAGATGATCTGATGGGGGCGTATAAAATGTGGACATTTTAAAAATTGGTCAGAGAGTAACTGCTGTCTGGGAGAGTCAACATCTTGCTCACCAATAAATAAGGAAAGTCTCTCAATCAAAGGGTACCTTTCCATATGAAACAAACTCGGAGTAAAAGAAGACAACGACGACCCAGGGAGATCCTCAGCCAGAAGCAGAAAGACACAAAATTCACGAGTCACTGTGTGGGTTAGAAATTAAATTGATGTAATTTTAATAAGTGTCTTATTGAAATAACATATAGTCATAGGGCTGGAGGCAGATAATATGCAGTGAAGAGAAAGGGAGAGCTTAGATTTATGAATAGTTGTTTAATATTCACTTTGAGTTAAAAATAGATTAATGCTATTTTCTTTAAATAGTGGAATGTGTGAGTTTTCTGTCACTAAGACTTTAACAGATTATGTGGGGAGGTGAACTTTTCTGGGTGTTTGGTTTAACTAACAGAGGGGGTCACCGTCATGTTGTAACAAAAGAAACACGACAAAGAACAGTACAGCACAGGAGCGGGCCCTTCAGCCCAGAATGTTGTGCTGAATGTGACACCAAATTAAACTCATCCTTTCTTCCTATCTTTGTTCCATATCCTTGTATATTCACATGCTCACCCAAAAACCCCTTAAACAACCCTCTCATTTCTGCCTCCTCCACCATCCCTGGCAACATGTTCCAGATTCCGACCACTCTCTGTGGAAAACACATTACCCCTCACATCTCCTTTGAGCTCTCCCCCTCTCACCTTAAATGCACATTCTCTCGTAAAGATATTTCAACTCTGGGTAAAACATTTTGACCGTCAACCCTGTGCATCTCATGGCGCTGCGCTGACTGTCTCTAATTAGGTCATTCTTTACCAAATGCGCATAAATCCTATCCGTAAAAATTCTGTCCAAAGCTTCCCAACCACTGAGGTGAGACTCACCAGGCTATAATTTCCTGGATTGTCCCTATTTCTCTTCTTGAAGAGGGGAACACCATAAGCTACTCACCAGTCCTCTGCGACCTTTACACTGGCAAGTGAGGACTCAAAAATCATGTCCAAGACCCCAAAGATCTCCTGTCTTGCCTTTCTCAATAACCTGGGGTAGCTACCGTTGGATCCTCGGGATTAATCCACTTTAATGCTGTTCAAGAAATCTAATGCTTCTTTCTCGACCTCAAAAATACCCGAGCACATTAGCATACTCCACACAAATCTCATTATCCCCAATATCCTTTTCCTGGGTGAATGCCGATGCAAAGTAATTATTTAGGATCTCGTCCACTTCCACTGACTTCAAGCACAAGTTCCTTCCTTTAGTCTTGACTGGCCCGACTTCTTTCCAAGTAATGTGGAAGCTGTGGAAAGACGGCAGAGTAGATTTACTAGGATATTGCCTGGTATGAAAGGAAGGTCTTACAAGGAAAGGCTGAGGGAATGGAGGCTGTTTTAGTTGGAAAGAAGAAGGTCGAGAGGTGACTTAATTGCCTGCAACAGTAGTAGAATTGCCGACGCAAAGGGCATTTAAATGGGCATTGGACATACATATGGGTAATATTGGAAGGGTGTAGGTTAGATAGGCATCAGATTATTTTCAAAGGTCGGTGCAACATTGAGGGGCCAAAAGGCCTGCACTGCGCTGTAACAATCCATGTTCACATCCTCTTGTGGGTAATTATCTCCAGAACGATTTGGGATGCTCTTTAACCCTACTTGCGAAGGGCATGCCACACCTTGCTCTGCTCATTCCCGGTTCAGGTTCCTTCCAGCTTTTGTTTTTTTACGTTCCTCACATGCCATGCCCAATTCTAGCTTCCCAAACCTTGCATAGGCTTGTTTTTTTCCCCTTTTGACTAAATTCCCAGCCTCCCTTGTTATCCAAGGGGCCCTTACATTACCAGCCTTATCCCTCCTCCTTACTGGAACATGCTGGTCGTGAACTCCAATCAGCAAGCCTTTAACTAACTCCCACGTGCCCAATGTGGCATTGTCTGATGACAGCTCCTCCCAATTAACACTCCCTAGCTCCTGCCTAATACTGACATCATTTGCAATCCCACAATTTAGAAACATCCCATTTATTCGTAGCTGCCTTAAAAAAAAACTTAAGTTGTGATCACTGTTTCCAAAATGGTCTCCCACTGAAAGGTCAGTCACCTGGCCAGGCTCATTCAGCAATATAAGGTCCACTATGGCCCCTACCCCTCCTTTACACTACTATTTCAAGAAACCCTCTTGGATACACTTAATAAACTCTGCACCGTCTCAGCCTCTTGCTCTAAAGTAGTGCCAGCAAATGGTGGGGAAGTTAAAGACACTTTGAGAACTCTGTTGTTATTGCCTCTGCCGAGATATTCTGCCAAGATATTTGTACCTCGAGGTATCGTTGGCAGATTGAGGGTCCGATAGTATAATCCCATTAACTGCATCCTTCTTATCCACGTTGCCTCAGTGGGCGAGCCCCTCCAGTATGTCCTGGGTGCAGACATAACATTCACCCGATTGGTAATGCAGCTCCTCCACCTCTTTTACCCTCCTCTCCATCTCATCTGAAACAATGAAACCCTGGAATATTGAGCAGCCAGTCCTATTCTTCTCCGAACCAAATCTCTGGAATGGCCACAATATCGGATCTGTGCTTATCTACTTTAACTATGTTGCGCCTTGTGTTGAAATTAACACAATCAGCCCATTCGTACAATGGTGTTCATTTCTCTGTATTTCCTTTCTGATTGACTCGTATACATCTTCCGACCTTCCTTACCCCCCACGTGCTGCCCTGCTGCTGTGATTCCCAGGACCTTGCCATTCTAGGTTAAACCCTTCCCTTGTAGCAGGAACAAGCCTCCCAGTGAGGATATCAGTTCCCCTCTAGTTCAGGTCCCAATTATTCAAGATCCTGAAACTCTTCGCCCTATACCAGCTCTTCAGCCATGCATTCATCTCTGCTATCTTTCAATTCCTTGTCTCACAAGCACAAGGGACTGGTGTTAACGCAATGATTACTAGCCTCAAGGTTCTGCTTTTCAGTCGTTCCCTACTTCCTGTGCTTACTCCTCAGGATCTCATCCCTCTTTCTACTCGTGTCGTTGGTAGCAATGACCTCTGGCCTCCCATTCTCCCAATTCAGAATTTCAAGCAAATGCTCAGAGATGTCCTTGACCAGGCACCAGGGATACAACAGTCTCAGACGCAGCCACAGTAACACCTGTCTATGCCCCCAACTAGTGCTTCTCCTCCCATTTTCGCTCCCTTGGATTTTGCCCGACCTTGGTCTACAGCAGAGTCAGTTATAGAGTCATAGAGTCCTACAGCACAGAGAGAGGCCCTAAGGGCCAGACTGATCCCTGGCAACCATAATGTCCATCTATGGTCACCCCATTTCCCTGCCCATGCCCCATCTCCTTCTAATCCTTTCCTATCCATGTATTTGTCCAAATGCCTTTTAAATGTTGTTAATGTACCTGCCTCAGCCACTTCCACTGACAGCTCATTCTGTATGAGAATCAGCATCTGTGTAAAAAAGTTGCTGCTAACGTTCCCTTTTATTCTTTCCCCTCTAACGTTAAACTGATGCCCTCTAGTCCTCAATTCTTCAACCCTGGGAAAAAGACTGAATGCATTCACCCTATCCATGCCTCTCATGATCAAATACATTTCTATAAGATCTCCCTTATGTCTCCTGTCCTCTGAAGAAAAATGTCCCAGCTTGTCCAACCTCTTCCGATAACTCAGGCCATTGAGTATTATAGACCTGGCTACCGCTGTGCTACTCCCCTGAGAAGCTATCCCCAACAATACACCAGCTCTCTCTCCTTAAACATCCCGCATCCAACCCCATCTTTGTCCCCTGTACGATCCTCAGTTTCCTGCTCTTGCTCCAACCCAACCACGCGGACACCCACCTACCTGATGGAACCTGGATGCTTGGACAGGACAAGATCATGGGTGTTTTTAAACGCAATGAATGGAATTCTGAAATTATATTTGGACTGAATGTAATGTAGAGCAGCGTGAAATGGAGGTGGATGACTTACGTGACTTGCTGTAAGGATACTGACAGTAGAATCTGAGGTGATCGTGAGTATATGGAGGTAGAATGTGGGAAACGAGCTGGGACTGTATTGGAGTAGTCATAGTGAGAGGGAACAAATGCTGGATGGAGGGTTTCAGCAGCTGACGGCCTGACACTGAGGTGAACCGTCGGAAACTGTGCAAGTGGCCACCATCTAATAGGACAGAGAAACTGATCCATCGGCCTGAAACTGACTGACCACGTGGCTGTCAATGAATCTAATACAAGTGAATGGAAACATTGCTCAGAGTCTGTTTCTGTAACATTCAACACAACCAGGAAATGGAAAGTGAATAATGAGCTGAAAACAAGGCCACTGCTCTGTTAGAGTCAAAATCATTCAATGTTCAGTCACTGAATATTCTCACCTGCAGAAAGGAATCTCCCAGAATCACAGCAGAAGGAGAAAACAAACTTGGCAGAGACAGAATGAAGCCACCGCCTGCATCACAACAGCTCAGAACAAAGAGGCTGAATTCTCAACCAACTGACAAGCAATACAGATACTTTCAGAGTTACAGAAAGAGTTCAGAATTATTCAGGAAACAGACTTACCAGATACATTGGTAGGTGGTGTGTGCCAGAAATCCATGAAATAGCTTTGTGATGTGCCGTTTTTTCGTTGAGAAATGATTCTTTGTTTTCGCTAAGAAGAGCAGATGCATAGTTCACTGATTATTAGATTTACAGACAAAGAAAACCTGATCAAGGACTCACAGGTCAATTACACTGTTAGTGACAGTCCATCGCACACAACAACAGCCTGTTACACAGAGAACAGAACAGCTTCTAGTTTAACAGAGACACTCTCACAATGAACATCTGCTGCTTTAATAAAAATGTTACCTTTTTGAAGAAAAGGAACATATCACCAATACAGCGAGACTTTTAAACTGCCCGATGTAACTGCAGAGTTTTTAACCAATTCAGTGATCATTGTTTCTATGTATTTTGAAGCTATTTTGAGCAGGGTATGTATCGTGGGTTGGTGTGGACTTGCTGGACTAAGGGCCTGTTTCCACACTGGAGGGATACTATTCAATACAATTGTCAACCTGTCCCACAGCAGGATGGGTAAGGCCCGAGGGGAGTCTCTACCGGGCAGGGGTTGTGTCCCACAGCAGGATGGGTAAGGCCCGAGGGGAGTCTGTACCGGGCAGGGGTTGTGTCCCACAGCAGGATGGGTAAGGCCAGAGGGGACTCTGTAACGGGCAGGGGTTGTGTCCCACAGCAGGATGGGTAAGGCCAGAGGGGACTCTGTAACGGGCAGGGGTTGTGTCCCACAGCAGGATGGGGAAGGCCCGGGGGGAGTCTGTACTCGGAGGGGTTGTGTCCCACAGCAGGATGGGGAAGGCCCGGGGGGAGTCTGAACCGTGAGGGTCTGTGTCCCACAGCAGGATGGGGAAGGCCCGAGGGGAGTCTGTACCTCGGAGGGGTTGTGTCCCACAGCAGAATGGGTAAGGCCGGAGGGGAGTCTGTACCTCGGAGGGGCTGTGTCCCACAGCAGGATGGGGAAGGCCCGAGGGGTGTCTGTACCGGGAAATGGTCTTGTCCCACACTTCGATGGGCAAGGCCTTGGACAAGTCTGGACCCGGGATGGATAATGTCTGAGGGAAATCTGTACAGGGGAGGCATTGTGTCCCACGTTAGGGTGGGTGAGGCCGGACAGGAATCTGTACAGGGGAGAGTGTGTCCCACAGCATGATGGGTAAGGCCCAAGGGGAGTCTGTACTGGGGACGGGTTGTGTCCCACAGCAGCATAGGTTAGGCCCCAGGGGAGACTGCTCCAGGGAGGGGTTGTGTCCCACAGCAGGATGGTTAAGGACAGTCAATAGTCTATAACGGGGAGGGGTTGTGTCCCACGGTAGGAAGGGTGAGGCCCGAGGGTACTCTGTACCAGGGAGAGTATGCGACCCAAAGTAGGACAGGTAAGGCTCAAGGGTAGACTATACTGGGGAGGGGTTCGGTCCCACAGCAAGATGGGTAAGGTCTGAGGACAGTCTGTACTGGGGATGGAATGTGTTGTACAGCAGAATGGGTAAGGCCAGAGGGAAAACTGTACCCAAGTGGGATTGTGTCCAACAGCAGGGTGGGCAAGGCTCAAGATTAGACTTTATCAGGGAGGAGTTCAGTCCCACAGCAGGATGGGTAAAGCCTAAGGGGAGTCTGTATCAGGGAGGTGTTGTGTCCCACAGCAGAATGGGTAAGGCCTGAGGGCCATCTGTACCGGTGAGGGATTGTGTCCCACTTCAGGATGGTTAAGGCCTAAAGGGCAGTCTGCACCGGGATGGGCAGTCTGCACCCACAGCAGGATGGGTAATTAGATTAGATTACATTAGATTATATTACAGTGTGGAAACAGGCCCTTCGGCCCAACAAGTCCACACTGACCCGCCGAAGTGCAACCCACCCATACCCCTACATTTACCCTTACCTAACACTACGGGCAATTTAACATGGCCAATTCACCTGACCTGCACATCTTTGGACTGTGGGAGGAAACCCACGCAGAAACGGGGAGAACATGCAAACTCCACACAGTCAGTCGCCTGAGGCAGGAATTGAACACGGGTCTCTGGCGCTGTGAGGCAGCAGTGCTAACCACTGTGCCACCCACAAATGTACCGGGGAGGGTTTGTGTCCCACAGCAGAATGGGTAAGGCCTGAGGAGTGACCGAGAGCAAAGATTTACTTACAGAGCTGAGGGGCAACATTTTCCACAGAGGACGGTTCATATACAGAATGGACTGCCAATGGCACATGGGAGAAACAAGAACAATTACAACATGGAAAGACATTTGGGCAGGAACATGGAGTGGAGAAGGTTTGAAGGGCCATGGGCCAAACGCAGGGAAATGCAACTCATTCAGTTCAGGAAACCTGTTCAGCATTGATGACTTCGGCCTGAGTGTCATGCAGCACAGGAACAGGCCTTGGGTTATTGGGGGAGTGGACTCTCGTGACAAGGCATGTTGTCGAGACTGAAGTAAGTTAGAAAGATATGGCTGGTCGTCTGGACTGGAGCAGGTTCAAACGTATGAAGTGATTGGTGAGAGGGGAGGAAAGTACCGAGATAGGAACTGTTTTTGGCATTAGAATGATTGAAGACACTGATCCACAAGACAAGCCATAGATTCTGTGTGGGAGAGGGAACACAGAATGGAACATTCCCAGACAGCGTTCCCACCCTCTCCTGGAAGGCCTGATTTCTCCTCTTTTGTACTGATGCTCACTAAGACAGCACAGGCTTAGATTGATAACTGTGACACTCCCGATGTTGTCTTAGTACAACAAAACTTGCAGTAAAGGCAGTGACCGAACCTGGGGTGTGTCTGTATTGTGCTCCCCCTCCAGCACTATAGCTATGTCATGTACCTTTAGCTGATGTTTGGAGCCCTCTCATTGCTCTCTGCACTATGAGTGATCTTACCTCACTGCAGGATTTATTGAAGGCTCCAGATCTCCCTGCCCTGTGTCTCTCTGGCTGACAAACCATCTTCAATGAGGGGTGGATGAGACACCCAGCAGCTGGGAAGTCTATTAGGTCATGACCTTCCTGAGTACCTACAGACAGATAAACAGAATGGGAAATTAGACTGATGCAGTGAGGACTACTCATGTCAAATGGCACTGAGTCCGACAGAAATCTGGAACATCCCAGTCTCCATCGTCTATCTGGAGTGAGAATTCTGTGTGTTCAGGATCTGGAGTAGCTGCAAAAGCGAGGGATACTGACAGAGGCAACAATTAGACCCACACAGTGAGGGATATCACATGGAGAGTTACTAAGTAATATCACCAGAGTGCAAGATCAAACAATTGTGCAGGAAGAAAGGGTTTAATTCATGTTGCACTGGGACGCTCAACCTATGAGCAGGCGAAGTGATAGCCTAGTGACATTATGTGAGACAATTTATCCAGAAACTCAGCAAGTGTGCTCTGGACACAGGTTCAAATCCCACCATTGCAAATGATTGAATGTGAATTAAATGCTTCAAAAAAGATGTAATTAAAAACCTGTGAGTGAGTATTAAACAATTGCTGATGTTAAGAAAACTCCACCAGGTGCATTCATGTCTTTAGTGAAGTAATCTAAGGTGGGTCTTTCCTCCAATTGTCCTCGACCCCAATAGCCCCGCCCACCTGCACATTGACCTTCTCAAGATGGCGGCTGTGAGGCCCGCACTCCCTCTTCCCTCAAACAAATGGCGGCCGTCACCCTGAGCCGCTTTCCCGACAGAGACCACCATCTCCTTATCAGGGCCTGGAGAGTCTTTTTCGGGTTTTTTCACCTATATCCGCGTCTTGTGAATTCTCTCCGCTCCTTTCTCCCAGTGAGTCTCCCACACGCCACTCTCTGAAGCCGAGCGTAGCCGCACCCGGAGAAAGCTGCTCCAAGTCTCGCCGTGTCCCGGTTAATGTGACACTGCGCATGCCCTTCATAGAAACCAAACTGCGCGTGCGTCGAAGATTATCAGTGAGTTTGTAGAGAATATTAATAACTGCACAGAATCACGGGAGAAATATTAGACATTAGCAATTGCTCTGTCGAGTTACAGTCATTGAGATGGTTCATATCCAAATACATTTTTCCATCCAACTTAATCATACCGGCCAGGTATGTAAATTTCCAATCATTCTGGGAATTTGAAAATAAGTTTGTTACTCGAGTTGTGTAAATCGATAGGAAATATGTACATTGTCAGATTTACATCTTAACTATGTTGTCAGATTTACATCTTAACGATTTCTTTAAAACCTCACATTGTTTTATGAGAGGGGATAATACTCCACTATGTCGTGAGAATGATCAATCCTGCAAAACAGTTTACTTTCTGACCAATGCTGAAGCGTTCACTCCCGAGAATGCATTGGTCCCGCTCCTCACTCACTCTGTTTGGAGGACCGGACGCTGCTCTGTCCTCCAGTTCCGCCCCTTCCTCCCAATTGCAGTGTTGATTGTGGCGCGACTCAGCAGCTAAGCAACAGAAACATTAAGGGACAAGGGAATAAGAGAGAATCTGGATAAAGTAGACTGGAAACAAAAATTTTATGGTGGGAAGTTGATGAGCAGTGGAAGAGTTTCAAAGACATTTTACAAAGGTCTATTCCAGTGAAATGGAAGGACTGTATGAAAAGGCATACTCAGCAATGGGTATCTGAGGAAAGTGATCAAATTAGACCATAAGACCATAAGACATAGGCGTGGAAGTAAGGCCATTCGGCCCATCAAGTCAACTCCACCATTTAATTATGGCTGATGGGCATTTCAAGTTCACTTACCCACATTCTCCCCGTAGCTCTTAATTCCTTGTGACATCAAGAATTTATCAATCTCTGCCTTGAAGACATTTAGCGTCCTAGCCTCCACTGCACTCCATGGCAATGAATTCCACAGGCCCCACGCTCTGGCTGAAAAAATGTTTCCGCATTTCTGTTCTGAATTTATCCCCTCTAATTCTAAGGCAGTGCCCACCGGTCCTAGTCTCCTCACCTAACAGAAACAATTTCCGAGTGTCCACCCTTTCCAAGCCATGTATTATCTTGTAAGTTTCTAATAGATCTCCCTTAACCTTCTAAACTCCAATGAATACAATCCCAGGATCCTCAGCTATTCCTCATATGTTAGACCTACCATTCCAGGGATCATCCGTGTGAATCTCCGCTGGACACGCTCTAGTGCCAGTATGCCCTTCCTGAG
Source organism: Chiloscyllium plagiosum (assembly GCF_037043375.1). Lineage (NCBI taxonomy): Eukaryota > Metazoa > Chordata > Chondrichthyes > Orectolobiformes > Hemiscylliidae > Chiloscyllium > Chiloscyllium plagiosum. The sequence goes on along the minus strand of NW_028270169.1, from coordinate 74,035,980 downwards.
GTGTGGGGATCAAAACTGGACACAGTACTCCAAATGGGTCCTAACCAGAGCTTTTTAAAGTCCCAGTAGCACATCGCTGTTTTTCTCTTCCAACCCTCTTGAGATAAATGACAACATCGCATTCGCTTTCTTAATCACAGATTCAACCTGCATGTTTACCTTTAGAGAATCCTCGACTAGCACTCCCAGATCCCTTTGTACTTTGGCTTTATGAATTTTCTCACCGTTTAGAAAGTAGTCCATGTTTGTATTCATTTTTCCAAAGTGCAAGACCTCGCATTTGCTCACGTTGAATTCCATCAGCCATTTCCTGGACCACTCTCCCAAACTGTCTAGATCCTTCTGCAGCCTCCCCACTTCCTTAGTACTACTTGCCTGTCCACCTAACTTTGTATCATCAGCAAACTTCGTTGGAATGCCCCCATCCCTTCATCCAGATCATTAATATATCATGTGAACATGCAGGAAACCATGCCTGGGATCCAATGAACAACAAGTCCAGCAGTAACTTTAGTGCAATTGCCGAATGGGCAGACTGTTCAAGTCCAAGTCGTTATCCAAGCAGCTCAGTCCTCAGTCACGCAGTCCCCTCAAGTTCAGACTGCTCAGATTTCTACTATACTTTAAAATGAAGACTCCCAGGAATCGGTGGATAGCACGACTGACTCTCAGAAACGTAGAGAAATTCTATCGAGACGGCCTTCATACAGGAAAATCCTGAATGAACTTTCTTCTGATCCCCCCAGTGTACCAAGAAATCGATGAGGAGAAATCAGAAGAAGAGACTGTCTCAACCATTACTACAACAATGATGCAGACACCCATCTATCAGGTTAGCAGTGGACAATACATTGCTATGACACAGGGGGAAGCAATTCAGCTGGCCAACAATGGTACAGATTAAATGCAAGGACTCCACACATGAACAATGACCAATACAGCGACAGCCAAGGTTGGAGCAGCCATTATACAGTATGCACAGAGCTCTGATGGACCGCAAATCTTTGTGCCGGGCAGCCAAATGCTTGTTCAAGATGCTGCTGGAGATGTCCAAACCTATCAGATCCGTACAACTCCTAACTCCACTGCTGACCAGGGAATGGTTATGGCATCTTCACCAGTCCTGCAAAGCCAGCCCCAGAATGCTGAAGAAACCACTCGTAAACGTGAGGTCTGCCTCATGAGAAACAGGGAAGCAGCTCGAGAGTACCATCGCAAGAAGAAATAGTATGTGAAATGCTTGGAGAATTGGGTTGCTGTTCTGGAAAATCAAGTTGAAAGAGAAGTCGGACAAAGTGGCCAAAAACAGCATGAAACTAGAACTGGGAAAATGTTAAAGGTCAACCGAAAGCCACAGGAGCTATAAAGAAAAGTAATATAGAACATGAGAAAAATAAACTAGCACAGATTACAAAGACAGAAAGGAAAAGTTTATATAAATATATATAACGAGAAAAGAATGGCTAAAGTAAATGTTGGTCCTTTGGAAAATGAGAAGAAGCATTTAGTTATGGGATATCACAGTGGAGGATACTAATATCTTTCCAGTAACTAGCAAAGAGACAAAGGTAGGTGAGGATTTGGAAACTATCATTATTACAGAACAGCTAGCTTTAGACTGTTTTGAGGTAATTGAGCTAACGATAGAATAGTCTCCTCACCTTGATGGAATGCATCCCAGGGTACTAAAAGAGATGCTAGGAAAAATAGCAAATTCACTGGCAGTAATTTTCCAAAATTCACTGGAGCCTGTGGCAGTCCCAGCAGACTGCAAAACAGCAAAAGTGACACCAATGTTTTTAAAAGGAGGTAGACAAAAAGTGGGGAATTATGTACCAGTTACTTTATTCTCTGTAGTGGAAAAGATGCTTGGGTCTATTATCAAGGAAGAAATAATAGAGAATCTCGATAGAAATTGTCCCATTGTACAGACACAGCATGAGGGGCAGGTCATGCTTGACCAATCTTTTTGAATTCTATGAAGACTTTTCAAGTAAGGTAGACAACAGGGACCCAGTGGATGCGGTGTACCTGGATTTCCAAAAGACCATCAACAAGGTGCTGTGCAAGAGGCTGTTGCATAATATAAGGGTGCATGGCGTTACCGGCAGAGTATTAGCATGGATAGAAGATTGGTTGACTAATAGGAAGCAAAGTGTGGGGATAAATGAGCATTATTCTGGCTGGCAATCATTGACAATTAGTGTGCCTCAGGGATCGGTGTTGTGACTGCAATTATTTACAACTGATACAGATGATTTGGAGTTGGAACCACATGTAGGGTGTCAACGTTTGCATGTGACACTAAGATGATTAGCGGAACAAAGTGAGCGGAGGACTGTGAAACTTTGCAGAGGAACATAGATACATGGAGTGAGTGGGTAATGGTCTGTAAAATGAAATAGAATGTTTGTAAATATAAAGTTTATACACTTTGGTTGTAGTAACATTTTAAAAAAAATCACTTGAATGTTAAAAAGTTGCATTATTTGCTCTGCAGAGTGACCTAAGCATCCTTCTACATGAAGGTTGGTCACCAGATACAATAATCAGTTCAGAAAGCAAATGGAATTTTGTCCTTCATTGCTGAAGGGATTATGTTTAAAAGCAGAGGTTTTGTTTCAGCTGTATTTGGTTGTTGGTGAGGCCACACCTGGCGTCCTGCATGTAGTTTTTGTCTCCTTACTTGAGAAAGGATGTACTGGCACTAGAGGGGGTGCAGAGGAGGTTAACTGGGTTGATTCCAGAGTTGAGAGGTTCGGCTTAACAGAGACTGAGTAGATTGGGATTATATTCATTGGAATTCAGAAGAATGAAAACATATAAAATAATGAATGGAATAGATAAAATAGAAGTAGAGAGCTGTTTCCATTGGCAGGTGAAGCTAGGACAAGAGGGCATCACCGCAAGACTAGAGGCAGCAAATTTAAGACTGAATTGACAAGGAACTTCTTGACCTCTATGGAATTCACTGCCCAGGGAAGTAGTTGGTGCTCGTTCAGAAAACGTTTTTAAAACTAGGTTAGATTTTTAAAAATGTAATTAATTAATGAACACGGTGAGAACGTGGGTAAATGGTTCTGTGTCCACGAAATGATCAGCCATGATCTTGTTGAATGGCAGAGCAGGCTCGAAGGGCAGGACGGCCTTCTACTGTTCCTAGATCTTAGGTTATACATCCCCCCCTCATTCGAGACTTGGAGGTGTTGGTGTTGGATTGGGATGGATAAAAGTAAAATTCACAGAACACCAGGCTATTGGTCAACAGGATTATTTGGAAGCACTAGGTTTGCTGCTTCTTCATCAGGGGGTTTTGAGATGCTGTTGTCATTTTTGTAACTCATGAACAGCAACAAAAGCCACGAAGCAATCCGCATGCTCCAGCCAACAATGCGCCCCGGGTGATTGATGTCAGCGGCGGACCAATGGAAAGGCAGGGACAGAGCTGAAGGACCTGGCGCACAGTTGGTCCTCCGACCAATCAGGGTGAATGAGGGGCGGGACCAGACTAGACCACTTGATCATCCTCGCGGTCGGTTCGGGATGTGTGGACGGAGAGCTGTTGGTAAAGATAGAAATAAACAGCAGGAAGCGGGAGGGAAATGGTGTCGGTATGGGTTGAGAGGGTTCACAGACATTTGGTGCACATCGAAAATACAAATTTGAAACTCAGTCCCGTTTTTGCAGTAAACGGGAAAATGCCTCATCCAGCGATTGATTCGAGTAAGCACCACCATCTTTATTCGGGGCAACGATTCACTGGACCCGTGCAGCCGCCAGCTTTGTTGGGGGCAAAGTTCAGCGGGACGCATGTGCAGCCCTCTCTGGTAGGGAGTCACAGGGCAGGATTTGCACAGAGCATATTCACACCCAGAGAAATGGATTTTTTTTCTGGATTTGTTTTTTCATTCATTTAAATGATTTGGATGTGAATAGAGGCGGTACAGTTAGTAAGTTTGCAGGTGACACCAAAATTGGAGGTATTGTGGACAGTGATAAAGGGTATCTCAAAGTACAATGGGATATTGATCGAATGGAACAATGGGCTGGGGAGTGGCAGATAGGGTTTAATTTAGATAAATGTGAGGTGCTGCATTTTAGAAAAGCAAATCAGAGCAGGACTCACACACTGAATTGTAAGATCTTGGAAAATCTTGTGAACAAAGAGACCTTGGAATGTAGGTTCATATTTCCTTGAAAGTAGAGTTGCAGGTAGATACGACAGTGAAGAAGGCATTTGGTATGCTTCCCCTTATTGGTCAGAGCATTGGGTAAAGGAGCTGGACAGGTCATTGGTTAGGTCACTTTTGGAATATTGTGTGTAGTTCTGGTCTCCCTCCCATCAGAAGGAGGCACTGAAACTTGAAAGGTTTGAGAATAGATTTTCAAGGATGTTGCCAGTGTTGGAGGATATGAGTTGCGGGGAGAGGCATAATAAGCTGGGGCCATTTTCCCTGCAGTGTCATAGGCTGAGGTGTGATGTTATAGAGGCTTATAAAAATCGTGAGGGACATTGATAGCGTAAGTAGACAAGGGTTGGTAGACCCCAGAACTAGAGGATATAGGTTTAGGGTGGAGTGGGAAATTCAAAAGGAGCCGAAAGGGCAACTAAAATTGTAACATTTCAAAGGCATTTGAATAGGAAGGGTTCAGAGGGATGTTGGCCAAGTGCTGGAAAATGGGAATACATTAGGTTAGAATATCTGGTTGGCAAAGATGGGTTGGACCAAAAAGTCTATTTCTGTGCTAGACATCTGACTGTGGGATCATAAAAGTGAACATTGCTCTGATTCATCTCTGGGCTCCTTGATGTCCACTTGTTTATTATCTAGCTTTCTCAGTCTCTCGTGTGTATTTTTGCTCTGTGTAGTATTTTACTATTACGTTCACAGTCCTCTTTGTAAATGAATTGTCCACTGCTGCCTGGCTCCTGACCATATACTCTATTATCAGGTTATTTTTTCCACAATATCTTTGACGGTCAAGAGTTCTTTTTTTTCCAATAAGTGAGTGGATTTTCCTTCCATTTCTGACAGTCAAATTCTGCACCATTTTCATTCCCCCATAAATCATATTGCACTCCCTGAAACATGATGTGTATTTCTCCTTCCACAGATACCAGTGATCAAGGCCAAAGCTCTGTTGCCTGTTAAGAAGGTGATGTTTGACTTCCTTGTACTGCTGCAGTTGGTATGGTAAAGGTGCTACCACAACGTGGTTGGGTAGGAGACATTACAGATTATGCACTCAGAGATAGTGAAGAGTAGAAGATATCTGTATAAATCAACACATTTTTAATTTCACAAAATATTGAGAACTTTTGACATAAGGCTACAGGTGGAGAATATTATGTCCGGTGACCAAACCTTTGCGAAATAAGCAATTTTTCAGGAATGACTTAAAGGAAGAAAGCAGATCTTAGAGGGTGGGAATTCCAGACCGTGTTGCCTTGGAATCTGTAGAAACAGTCACACAGCTGAACTGAAAAATAAACATATCATTGGGAGTCTAAACTGAAATGAGTTATTGAGATGTGAAAGTGTGTCTGGTGCATGGAGATAGGAATGATTACAGCCAGGAATTAAGTCAAGGGTGTGAAAGTAAATTGCTGTTGCTTATAAATGGGAGCCTTTTGATGGATCAGCAAGTTCTGGTACAAGTGAACACTTGGGCAGTAGAGTTTTCAATATTCTGGAGATTATAGGGAGGGTGATTGTGGGATGCTGGCCAGGAGTTAGTTTAGATAATGAAATCTAGAGTTCATAAAATGAATGAATGAGAATTTCATTAAATTAGCTGAGACTGTGGTGAGGTCAGATGATATCACTGAAGTCGAAATAGTGGTCTTGGAGTGGGACAGGCTGTTACCTTCAGCTGTTTGTCAGTTTGTGAATCAAGTCTGTAACAAGCTCAGAAGCTGATTGGCCCTGCAAGAACCCAAACTGGGCGTCACTGAGCAGGTTATTGTGAGCATGTGCTTGACAGCACTATCGATGACAACGTCTATCACTTCACTGCTGAGCGAGTGTGGACTGATGGAGGGAAATTGGCTGGGTTGGATGTGTCCTGCGGTTTTGTGTTGAACAACACTGGGAAACATTTCCCAATATCGGTAGATGCCAGTGCTGGAGCAGTACTTGTCTTGGTGGGCAGCAAGTTCTGGAGAAGAAAGTGAGGACTGCAGATGCTGGAGATCAGAGCTGAAAATGTGTAGCTGGAAAAACGCAGCAGGTCAGGCAGCATTCAGAAACTCATTCCTGAAGAAAGTCTCATGCCCGAAACGTCAATTCTTCTGCTCCTTGGATGCTGCCTGACCTGCCTGCGCTTTTCCAGCAACACATTTTCAGCAAGTTCTGGAGCACAGCTATCAGTATATATTGCCACAATGCTAGCAGGGCCCATAGCCTTTACACTACTTGTCCATTTCTTGATCTGATTTGAAATGGGTTTTCAACCAATTCGATTCACATCTGTGATGTCATGGACAAATGGAGAAGCCTCATCCACTTGGCACTGCTGGCTGAAAATTGCTGAAAATGCTGTCGTCTTATCTGTTGTATGAATGTGTGAGGCCCCTCCATCATTAAGGGTGGGGATATCTGTGATGCTTCCTGCAGTGAGTTGTTTAATTGCCCATCACCATTCCTGACTAGGTGTGACAAAATTGCAGAGCTCAGATCTGATCCACTGGTTGTTGGATCACATAGTTCTATTTGGTGTTGCTTGCACTGTACCTTCACCAGGTTGGCGCCACATTTTCAGGTATGTCTGGTATTGCTCCTGGCATGCCCTGCGGAACTCTCCATTGAAGTAGTGTTGATTCCCCTGGCTTGATGTTAATGGTTGAGTGGGGGATATACCAGGCCATTAGATTACAAAATTGGGCTGGGGTACAGTTCTGGTACTGCTGTTGGCCCACAGTGAGACAGAGGTTGTAGGGTCAAGAGGGCTGATTGTGTTGTTGTATTTTCCAGTGCATTGGTAGATGTAATGTGGTCCATCCAGTTTCATTCCTTTGTTGAGACTGTGCAGTGACTAATACAATGAGTGATTTGATGGGCCACTGTCAGGAATGCAACTTTTGAAAGAAAGGTTTTGTGATTTATATATGAAAGAAGTGAAACTATCATGGTATTCGAACAGATGAAAGACTCAACATACAACCAAGGTATTTTTCAATGGACAATTTCAGTTACGTCACACTATAAATTTTTGCTATAAATGCTGTGCCTTAGAATTGTGCCCTCCACACTCACCTGATGAAGGAGTGGTGCTCCGAAAGCTAGTTTGCTTCCAATTAAACCTGATGGACTATAACCGGTGTTGTGTGATTCTTAACTTAGAATATTACAGTACTACTAACAGGGCTGCATGTAAACAGGATCAGTCCAGTTAGTCAATACATTCGGAAGGATTGCCTCCAAGTTTAACGACGCAATATTCGTCAAAACCGTCAACTTCAACCTGCAATGTTGTTATTAACAAAAACTTCAGGCTGACACAAAGCTCCCCACCCCACTGCAATGTGGTAACTGGGCCCGGCCCAGGAATTGGAACTGGGACATTTGTGGACCGTGATCTCAAAGGAAGCGAGCAAACACAATTCTGACAGATGAGTTCTCAAAGATGAGTAGCAGGTTTGAGACAAGGCTGGTGGTATACCATCTTGCACTTAGCTTAATTGCATTTCTTATTTACAGTAGTGTTTTGAAAAGTATAAAGAACCAGTTTGTTTTCCGTGGTTGGGGACTTTTATCCTCGTTGATCACAGTTGCTGCCTCTCGCTCCACAAGTCAAATCATAGGATCTAAACAATAAACTGCAGGTGCTGGAGATCTAAACCCAGAAACAAAGTGCTGGAGAAACTCAGCAGTTCTGAGGGCATTGGTGAAGAGAAAAAAAATTGTTACATTTCAAGTTTTTGTCTGAATGGACAAAAGGTCATTGGACTTGGAACTTACAATGTTTAATTCCCCTCAGAGATGCTGCTGGGCCTGCAGTTCTCCATCACTGTGCTTTCGATATTCAACTTTATTTACAAAACAGATCGGAAAAATACTAATCTGCAAAAGTGAAAGGTTCATTGCAAACATGAGCATAGTTTCCACACTTGAGTTACACAAGCACGCCTCAGTTTAAAAACAAGATTTAACTCAAAGTAATATTCCATTTCAAAATTAGCCGAGTTACACCAGTAATAAAGCTCACCAGAAACAAAGTGCTGGAGGTACTTCAGCACAACATACTGCAGTGTTGCACACAGCCACCTTTACCGAAGAATGATCACATGTCACAAAATTGAAGGCAAAGAGCGTGTCTCTTTACAGGAGCTGAAGTCAAACTCTCAATTTTTGGAAAGATTTTTATTAAACCTGATTGAACATTTAAATCTCAGAGCAAAATCTTTGCTTTTTTTAAACAAAGTGTGTGGGAAACATCTTGCTAAAGGTTCAGTTCAGTCTGATACATAGAGCCAAACGTAAAACAAACATCACACTTTCTTTCACTTCTACAAAGGGCTGACATCACATTTCTTCAGGATTTAAAGTATTTTATAAATTGTTTGTAAAATCATTTGTCACGTTAAAGAACTGGACAATAACTACCATTGTATACAATAAGAGTGAAGCCTGTGACAGCAGATTGAGCTTTGGAGGGCAGTGAATGCACTTTCTAAATTCTGGGAGCACTTTTGGAGACTGCTCCCAGATGGTGATAGTGAGCATATCTGGAATGCACTGTTTAGATTTGGGAATCCTTGGGAAACAGTCTGTGGTTTCACTGATACTTGGTTTGCGTTGTTGGTGTACAGTAAGCAATTCATAAAGTTACTTATGTATTGTTGGTGACTACCTGAATGGTATTCAAATCTGCCAGGTTGCCTTCAATAGTGTGAATGCATCTATTGTAAATATTTCAAATATTCCAGAACTGCCCAGTGCTTGGCAAATTCAGGGGGGACAAAAAAATCACATTGAGTAATTTGAAATTAAGAATGCAAGAGGATTTAACCACTGAAATATTCAATTCAAATAGTTAAATGGAATGCTCACATCTAAAATACCTGTGATCCATAGGAATGGATGGACTGTCAGAATTGGGACCAAATTCCTAGCTGGGGAGTGTGAAATGTGCTTTGATAAAGTCACCTGCATTTACCAACAATAATTTGGCAAGCTCGGAAATTTAAAAAAACAATACGAGCTTCATTGCTGCTCCAGTCGGGTCCCAAGCTCTGTGAAAAAATAACAATGTTCAGGTTTATTGCATACACTCTGAAACACGTGTTTCTTCAATAGATCTTGCAAGTTTACCAATGAGCATAGCAACATCATTTGGATGGACAAACTTTTGCCAACTCATTTCTTTCCGAGCCTCTATAGCCTGAAGAGTGACCAGAAGCAATTACTCCCCATATGTGGGAACATATGGGGAGTAATTGGGGTGGCACAGTGGTTAGCACTGTTGCCTCACAGCACCAGAGACCCGGGTTCAATTCCCGTCTCAGGTGACTGACTGTGGAGATTGCACATTCTCCCCGTTTCTGCGTGGGTTTCCTCCAGGTACTCCGGTTTCCTCCAACAGTCCAAAAATGTGCAGGTCAGGTAAATTGGACATGCTAAATTGTGTTAGGTGTAGGGGAATGGGTCTGGATGGGTTGCGCTTCGGCGGGTCGGTGTTACTTGTTGGGCCGAAGGGCCTGTTTCCACACTGTAATTAATCGAAAAAAAAATTACCGTCGAGGATTTTTTCCTTCAGAATTGATTTCCATATATTCAGTGCCCAGAAAAGATAAAAAGCTTGTCACCTTTTATAGAGCAATGATTCAGTGGGAGTAAAACACTCACCTTTTCTTGCTTAATAATCACGCTGCCTAAATTTTAAACATGAACACTTCTTAATAGTTCACGAGATCCTAACGAAATATTTTGTGCAAAACAAATCACATGATACATAGTTATTCAGATAATAAAACAAGTTTGTTCATTGAAGAACCCAGAGGAAAAGGTCATGAAACAATGTGAGTTTGATACACCTCAATTATCATTTCAAGTGCATTCTCTGCATAAATTCTCCTTTTCCTCCTCGAAGTATTCAAATTCTTGAATAATTGAGAGAATGAAGTCACAGTTGTACAACACACAATCAGACCCTTCAGTCCAACTTGCCCATGCTGACCAGATATCCTAAATTAATCTAATCCCAGCAGTTGTTCCATATCCATCTTAAACCCTTTCTACTGATTATCATTTTATTTTACTTTATCAGCACTTGAAATACTGACGTTGTTTTCTCTAACATTGGTTAAAGAAATCATAAGTTCATTCATCTAAGTTAATTTTGTAATCTTTCACAAAGAAACAATTGAGAACAAAATATAGCCGAGTGCAAATCAAAATACTGCAGCTGTGCGATATCTGGGAACACTCTAAAGCTGAGGCACTGATACTGCACAAGTTTGTCAGCACGGTTTCAATTACTGACAATAATTTATTAATGCCTTAGCCTTCACATAGTTAAGGTAAATGTGAGATATCTGAATTTCATGAATTGGTTCCTATTGCACTTTGATCAACAAAAAATATTCTTGGTTTAATCTACTCAAAGGAGAAAGTGACGACCAAAGAAGCTGGACATCAGAGTCAAAAAGTGTCATGCTGGAAAAGCACAACAAGTCAGGCAGCATCCGAGAAGCAGGAGAGTTGATGGTTCAGGCATAAGCCCTTCATCAGCAATCACAGGCTTCAGAAAAATAACTGGCATAGACTTATGGCAACACATACGTAGAAAGGTCGAAGCACGTTACTATCTGATTAGAGACTAATTTCAGATTTGTTACCATTCAGTGCAACATTTCAGTATGATATTTACATATGTACCCAAAAGATAAGTTTGGTTAAAATTACAAGCTCTAGAATGATTATAGGATTAAACCTGGAAATAAAGCTGGTGAACAAGAATGGCAAAGTGAAGTCCCACCAGTATCGCCTTGGGCAGTGTCAAGGAAGAATTTGAGAGCAGAGTTGCCACTTTGGAGTAACCTGCAGTCTGGCCAAATTGCAGCAAAAAGCTGTTCAATTTTATCTGCAAACTATTGAATGCAAAATCCTCCTTGCACAATAATGAGGCAGTATTTTGGGATGTCATTTTTAAAATATATTATTTTCAAAGTTACTCACAATTGAGAGTAACAGCTTGGCGCTGTCTGCATAACACAGTACATAAAGGAATTAACAGAAAAAATATTATTACCCAAATTCAGAGTCACTAATTTATTGATATTGCATGGGTCCAGCATTGATAAGTAATCGATTTTTAAAAATAAATATAGATACATTTACTAACTACATTGGGATACAGTCAAGTTTCTTACTGAACAGTGACAGGATTGGACAGAGTCCGCGTGGATTTAAGAGAGGGGAATCATACTTAACAAAGCTACTGAAAGAATCTACAGAGTCAAATATTAAAGTAAGAAATTGCAGGACATTTAGAAAAGCTTATCATTAAACATGGTAGACTGGGTTTTGTGAAAGAGAAATTATCTTTGACAAATTTGCGACAGTTCATTGAGGAGATAACAAGCAGGGCTGATAAAGGGCAATCCAATGATGTTCTGTATTTGGATTTTAAAAATGCAAATGATAAGGTGCTACATAAAAGTCAATTGCTCAATTTAGGAGCTCATGGTATCGGCGTAATGTATTAGCATGGATTGACGATTGGTTTACCACACTGGCTGTTGGTGAGTCCTCACTTGCAGTGTTGTATACAATGTTAGCTCCCATATTTAATAAAGGATAAACCAACATCGGAGACCATTCAAAAAAGATTCAATTAGATGTTTCGAGGACGAAAGTGTTGACCTATCAAGAATAGATAAGCAGGAGTGATCTTATGGAAACAAGATTCTGAGGAGCTTGACAGAGTAGATGTTGACTAGATTTTCTAGCACCAGTGAAGTCTCAAACCAAGGGACATTACATAAGGGAACATTCATTTTAGAAAAAGTAAAGAACTTTTTCTCTGTGAATGGCTAGAATTTCCGCACCCAAACAATTGTGAAAGTTAAGTGTGGGAGGGGAATGGTTGGCTGACTCTTCGGAGGGTTGTTCTGGCTTGTTGGGCTGAAGGACCTGTTTCCACATAGTAGGGAATCTATGATTCTATCTCAAATTATTTTAAAAAAGGGCAAATAGATTTTTGAAATATTGAGCAGTTGAGGGCTATGCGGATCAAGCATAAAAGAGGTATTGAGGTCTGGGTTGGCCAAGCCATGATCTGATAGAATGGGGGAACAAGCTGAAGGCGATGAATGCCCTACTCCTGCACCGATTCCTTGAGGCTCTATTTCATGTTTTTTTTTGTTTCCAAAGAAGAGCGTGATACAATGTGCTTAAGATCTCAGATGTTGTGTAAAGGAGTGAAAATGGGGTGTTTATGTACTGATTCAGAAGGCATTGATTCATCAATCACAGCTATACAGTCATGAGTAGGAAGGCAATCCCCTCCATGAATAAAGGAAATCTACTGCAGAGCTCACACAAAGGGAATTCTTACCCTCAGTAAACTCTCCCATCACATTACCCAACATATCAGCTGAAGGAGGACACACTGCGCATGTTCTCGCCAACAAAGGGACTCCGGGTGATTGATGTCAGCACCGGACCAATGAAAGGACGGTGGGCGGAGCTGGATGACCTAGCGGGATGTTGGTCCTCCAACCAATCAAAGTGAATGTCGGGCGGAGCTAAACTAAACCATGTGATCACTCGCGCGCGGCGCAGAGTCGCTGTAATGAATGCTCGGGAAGTTATGGAAAGAAAGGATACGGTAAGGAAAGAAATAAACAGGGAAACCGGAGAAAAACTGTGTTGCTATGAGCGGAGATTTTTTTACAAACAAATTGTGCACGTCGGAAAACACAAATGTGAACGTCCCAGTCCCGTGTTTGCAGTAAATGGGGAATTGCCTCAGCGCGGCTGCAGGCCTGAGTGAGCGCCGCCATCTTTATTCGGGACAACGATTCACTGGACATGTGCGGAGCCGCCATCTTTGTAGGGGGCAAGGTGCAGCCAGGCGCATGTGCAGCCTTTCTCTCGTTTAGAGTCATTGGGATCATAGCAGTCAATACTGCTCTGATTCACCTCTGGGCTCCCTCATGACCACTTTGTCAATATCTGGCTTCCTCAGTCTCGTACCATGGGTGTACTTTTGGTCTGTTTACTACTGTATTATTACTTTTATAGACCTTTGCAAATGAGTTTTTCACTGCGGCCCAGCCCCTGACCATGTGCTGCTAGATTATCAGATTACTTTTTTCTTGAATATTTTTGACAGTCAAGAATTCTTTTTTCCAAAAAGCAAGTGTATTTTCCTTCCATTTCTGGCTATCAAATTCTGCACCATTTTCATTCCCTGTAATCCATTTTGCACTCCATGAAACATCAACTGTGTTTCTCCTTCCACAGATACCAGTGATTAATGCCAAAGCCCTGTTGCTTGTGGAGAGGGTGATGTTTGACTTTCTTGTACAGCTGCAGTTTGTGTGGTGAAGGTGCTCCTACAATGTGGTTGGGTAAGAGACATTATAGATTATTCATTACAGCAACAGTGATGATTTGAAAATAATGTCAAATCAACAACAGTTTGTATTTTTATTATCATGCTTATAATTTCACAAAAATACTATTGAGAACTTTAGACATAAGGCCAGAGATGGAGATATTAGGTCAGGTGACCAAAAGTAGGTTTTGAGGGATGTCTTAAAGGTGGAAAACAGACCTGTGAGATTTTGGTTGCAAATTTCAGACCATGCTGCTTCAGCAACTGTAGAAACAGCCACACAGATGAAGTAATGAATTAACAAATTGTTGGGAGTCTCAAAGAAAATGGGTTGTCGAGGTCTCAAAGTGTGTGTGGTGCAGGGAGCTAGGGATTATCACAGCCAGGAATTAAATCAAGTGTGAGAAATTTAAATTGAGGGATATTGGCCACATGCTGGCAGGTGAGACTAGATTGGGTTGGGATATCTGTTTGGCATGGATGGGTTGGACCGAAGGGTCTGTTTCCATGCTGTACATCTCTATGACTCTATGTTGTTGCTTATGAATAGGAGACTTTTGATGAATCAACAAGCAGATATTTAGATGTTCTTGAGATTACAGGGAGGTTGAATATGGGAAGCTGGCCAGGGAGTGAGTTTGGATAATGAAGTCTAGAGATAGCTCATATACTTTCATCACATTGTGTTGAGACAAGGGTGAAATCAGCTCGAAATAGTGATCTTGGAGTGGGGCTGAGCTATCACCCTCACCTCACCTCTGGGATTCAACTGGTTGTCAGTTTGTGAATCAGGCGGTGACACAATCGTGAGCGTATTGGCCCTGGTGGAGCCTAAAGTTGCAGAGCAGCTGTTGCTTGGTAGCCCTGGTGATGACATCTTCCATCACTTTACTGCTGATCGAGTGTAGACTGATAGATGGAAATTGCCTGGGTTGGATTGTTCTGTGCTTTTGTGTTGAACATCCCTGGGCAATGTTCCACATTGTCGGTAGATGCCAGTGCTGGAGCGGTACGTGGCTCGGTGGGTGGCAAGTTCTAGAGAACAAGCCATCAGTATGATTGCCAGAATATTGGCAGGGCCAGTAGCCTTTAACTACTTAACCATTTCTTGATGTGATTCAAACTGAATCGAACTGGTTTAAAACTCACATCTGTGATGTTGGAAACCACTGGAGAAGGCTGAGATGGATCATCCCACTTTGCACTTCTGGCTGCAGATTGCTGCAAATGCTGTCATCTTATCTGGTACATGGGTATGTGAGGCCCCTCCATCAGTAAGGGTGGGGATTTCTGTGATGCTTCCCCCAGTGAGTTGTTTAATTGTCCATCACCGTTCACAACTGGATGTGGCAGAACTGCAGAGCTCCGATCTGTTGCATTGGATGTTGGAACACTTAGCTCTGTTGCTTGCTGCTGATGCTGTTTGATATGCAGGTAATTCTGTTTGATAGCTTCACCAGATTAGCACTTCATTTTTAGGTATGCCTGGTGCTGCTCTTGGCAAGCCCTCCTTTACTGTCCATTGTGATGGGTGAGAGCAGGATTTACAAACCCATGAGATTACAGATTGTGCTGGAGTACAGTTCTGCTGCTGTTGATGTCCCACAGTACCTTATAGGTACCCTATTTGAGATTCTACATCTCTTTGAAGTCTGTCCCATTTAGAACGGTGATAGTGCCACTCAACACAGCGGAGGTTTTCTCAACTTTAAGGCAAGGCATTGTCTCCAAAAGGAACATGTGATGGTCGTTCTTCCCGATAACTGTCATGGCCAGACGTATCTGCAGCTTGTCAATTCATAACAATGAGATCAAGTATGTTTTTCCCTCTTGTTGGTTCCCTCACCACCCACTGCAGACTCAGTTGAGCAGCTATATCCTTTAGGACCTGGCCAGCTCAGTCAGTAATTCTGTTGCAGAGCCAGTCTCGATTGTGGACATTGAAATCCTGTACCCAGAGTATGTTTGACACCATTTTGTTGCCTCAGTGCTTCCTCCAAATGTTGTTCAACATGAAGGAGAACTGATCCATCAGCCAAGGGAGGACGGTACATGGTAATCAGCAGGAGCCATGAGACTCCCAGGGCGAATCCTCCCTGTCTGTACACCACTGTGCCACCACCTCTGTCTGGTCTGTGCTGCCGGTGGGACAGGACATATCCAGAGATTTTAGGAGAAATTGAAGACTGCAGATGCTGGAGGTCAGAGTCGATAGTGTGGTGCTGGAAAAGCACACCAGATCAGACTGATGAAGGGCTGAGGCTCAAAACGTCGATTCTCCTGCTCCTCTGATGCTGCCTGACTGTTGTGCTTTTCCAGCACCACACTCTCGATATCGAGGGATGGTGATGGTGGTGTCTGGTCATTGTCTGTAAGGGATGATTCCGTGAATATGACTATGTCAGGCTGCTTCTTGACTAGTCTGAGGTACAGCTCTCCACATTTTGGCACCAAAAACCATATGTTAGTGAGGAGGACGTTGCACCATCGAGAGGGCTGATTCTGTGGTTGTAATTTCTGGTGCCTTGTTAGATGCCACATGGTCCATCCAGTTTCATTCCTGTGTTGAGACTTTGCAGTGATTAGTACAGTGAGTAGCTGGCTGGGCCGCTGTCAGGTTGGCAGGATTTTTTTTTACCATTGACAATGGTTTCATGGAAATCAGGAGATTCCTAATTCCAGTTATTTTTTCGTGAATTCAGATTCCACCATCTATAAAGATGGGATTCGAACCAGGACTTCAGTCGTTTGTTTTAATATTCTGGATAAAAGCTAAACACATCAGGTTTGTTCACTCATTTTAAATATCACTAACCCTGGATTTGTTTCTTTGTAAAACACTGTCCATCATCCTGTCTCCTCTATCCTCCCCTCCAATAACATGAGTGAGGAGCACATGGAGTTTCTCTGTCACCATGACTGAGATAATCCGATCTGCTGCTTCCCTCCCTCCCACTAGCCCACCGAGCCAAACTGCCTCACGTGGTGTTCCTGGTTTTTGTCCTAAACCTACATCTTTCTCCAGTCTCTTGTTAAGCCTTATCAGAGCTCATCTTTACAATTTACCCAAAGCTTGCTAAACCACAGACTTTCCAACACTCTGTCTCCTCCTCCTCCTCACCGATTCACAGATATTGTTCCTTGTTCTGGCTGTCTGTCTTTTCTGGTTATGCCCTTCTCTCCCCTTCTTTGAAAAACTTCCTTTTGACCTCATGGTTTTTGGAAAATCCTGCTCCATTTCCACTCTCTCTTTCCTTTCTGAATTCCTTGCATTTGGTGTCCCTCCAGTATCTATCCTTGCTCTCTCCTGTATCTCACCTACATACTGCCAGGAGTTGACATTGTGAAAAAGCACCATGTTAGGTTTCACATGTACATTGACACTGCCCAGCTCTCCCTCCCCACCATCCCTCTCCATTGTTCCACTGTTACTCAGTTACCAAACTGCTTATCACATTCCCACTACTTGATTAGCTGCAGTTTCCTCCAATGAAACATTGTAACGGTTAAACCCATTGCCTTCAGTTGTTATTCCAAACTCCTTTCTCTTACTGCTGAGCCTCTCCCTCTCCCTGGTAACTGTCTGAGGCAGAAATACGTTCTTCACAATATTGCTGTTATATTTGACCCTAAGGTGACCTTCTGATCAGACATCTGCACAATCCCAAACACCAGGGAATTCCAATCTCTTAAACATTGTCTGTCTCCACCTCACCCCAGCTCCATTGCTACTGAAACCCCTTACCCACCTCTGTGTCGCCTTAAACTTGACGAATCTGAAGCAGAACCCTTGATTCCGCGACTGACCCAGAATCTGGTTCCAGACTCTCTTTTCAGTATTAACACTCGGAAACATCCACTCAGTATTTAACCTGTCAAACCCCTTAAGAATCCCATCTGTCTCAATGAGATCACCTCTCTTTCTCCAAAATCCAATGAGTAGAGTCCCAACCTGTTCAGCCTTTATTTAAAAGATAATCTCTCCAAACCAGGGATCATCCCAGTGAATCTTCCCTGCTGAAAAATGTGTTGCTGGAAAAGCACAGCAGGTCAGGCAGCATCCAAGGAGCAGGAGAATCAATGTTTCGGGCATAAGCCCTTCAGCTTATGCCCAAAACGTTGATTCTCCTTCTGCTTGGATGCTGCCTGACCTGCTGCGCTTTTCCAGCAACACATTTTTCAGCTCTGATCTCCAGCATCTGCAGTCCGCACTTTCTACGAGTGAATCTTCCCTGAAATGCCTCCAATAAAGTGACACATTTCCTTATCTAAAGGGACCAAAACTGCTCTCATTACTGCAGATATGGTGGTCTCACCACCACTTCCTCATGTTACTCTCAGGTATATACTCCAAACTCTCATACTGAAAACCCTCTGAACAAAACACTCCATTCCCCTTCCTGATGACCTGTTGTAACTATGTACAGTAATCCTGCGCCAGGAGGAGGGGATGGTGTGGGTTTCTAACTTGAACTGAGAGTGACAGATTTTATAAACTTGTATTACAGGATATTACAGGTGGACATTCAGATGGTAATCTCAGTAAATGTTCTGCCAAACTCTGAATTACTCAGTACATCAGGACCTGGATATTCGCATTGTGAGTATTGCGTTCCAGATCAATCCCTTTTGCTGCTTAAAAATTCTCCTTTGAATCATCACATTCTCTCAAAAGGTCTCCCCAAACCTTCAATGTGTCATGTAATCCTTTTATGATGACCTGATGAGTGTAAGGTTTATTATTCGAATGTGTAATTTTTGTACAAGGATGTCACAGAGAGGGAGCAGAATATTCTTAAAGGGGAGAATAACCATTTTGAGGGGAGGCTGTTGTTTATTGGTATCAATGACATAGGAATAGAAGAGTTCACATTGTTGGATCATTGGAATCTCTTGTGGGGTAGAATTGACCTCCATCAGAAGGATGGATTGTACCTGCACTGAAAGGGAAGAGTTGCTAGTGCTATTCAGGAGGCATTAAACCAGTGAAGGAATGGAGGTATACTCAAAGAGAGAGTGAGGAAAGAGCCAAGTCTGAGGCTGGTACAGTTCAGGCGTCAAACAGTCAAGGCAGGCAAGGGCAAGGCACAGAATGAGGTCGGACTGAGCAGTTACACTGCATTTATTTCAATGCAGGAGGCCCGATAGGTCGGGCAGAGGAGCTCAGGGTATGGTTTTGAACATGGCACTGGGATATTACAGCAATTACAGAGGTATGACTTAGGAATGGTTAGGACCAGCAGCTTAATGTTCCAAGGTATAGATGCTATAGCAAGGATAGAAAGGGGGCAACAGAGCAAGGGGGTGAGATGGTTTTGATGAGGGATAACATTATGGCTGGGCTTCAGGAGGATATTCCTGGAAGTACATCCAGGCAAGTTGTGCAGGTGGAACTGAGAAATAAATAGTCAGCCGGGAATTGAGAAGTAAATTTACTAACAGATCACTTATCTGTAAGAATAGTATGATTGTATACAAGACTTGACCTTTTTAACTTCACTCACAGGATGAGGGTGTCACTGGCTGGGCCTCAAGGGCAGTTAAGATTCAACCACGTTGCTGTTGGTCTGGAGTCACATGTAGGTCAGACCAGGTAAGGATGGCAGATTCCTTCCCTGAAGGATATTAGTGAATCTCATGGGTTTTTTTTTTTGCAACAATCAACAATGGATTCATGGTCTTTAATAAATTCTTACTTCCACATTTTTATTGAATTCACATTCCACTGTCTGCTGTGACAGGATCCAAACTCTAGGCCCCAGAACGTTATCTGGTTGTCTGGATTATCCATCTAGCGATAGTATCACTAGACCATTGGGCAGGGTGAGTGACTGAGGTATCAGTGGGGCAGCACATCAGCACCAAATATCCCATGGTCTCTGTGGAACATAGAAAGGGCTGGGGAGGGAAGTATATCCCTGGTGGTGGGGTCTGACTGTAGGTAGCGGAAATTGCAGAGGTTAATGCGCTGTATCTGGAGATTCGTGGGGTGGCAGGTGAGGACCGGTGGATTATATTCTTATTGTGGTTGGAGGGGTGGGGGGAAGGCGGAGGTACGGGAAGTGGAGGATATGCATTGGAGGGCATTGTTGATCACGTGGGAGGGAAATGCAGTCCTTGAAATAGGAATCCTTTCTGGGATGTCCTGGAGTAGAATTGCTTCTACTGTGAGCAGATATGGCAGAGGCGGAGGAATTGGGAGTACAGGTTCATGTTTTTACAGGAATATACTCAAGGGAAATCAGATGAGCAAAAAGGGAACATGAAATATCTCAAGGAAATGGTTTAAGTAGAATCCAAAGCGATTCTACAAATATATCAAGGATAAAAGAAAAAACAGACAAAGAATACAACTTCTTAAAGATCAAGAAGGCCATCTATGGAACAACAGGAGGTGGGAGAGATACTATGCTACTCTTTTCTGAAGAGTTTGGAGAACTTGATAGTTAACAACAGTGATAACTTGAAAAGTGTCCATGTTACAGAGGATGTGATACTGGATGTCTTAAATGGCATCAAGGTGGATAAATCCCTGGGTCCTGATCAGGTGTATCCCAGAAATTTGTGGAAAGCTAGGAAAGCAGTGCCCCTCCCTGAGGTATTTATATCATCGTTTGTGACAGGTGAGTTGCTGGAAGACAAGTGTTGTTATTTTAAAAAGGTGGTAAGGAAAGGCCAGGGAACAAGAGAACAGGCAGCCTGAAGTCAGTGGTAGGCAAGTTGTTGGAAGGGATTCTGAGGGATAGGATTTACATGTATTTGGAAAGACCAGGAAAGATTAAGGATAGTCAACATGACTTTGTGTGAGTAATTCTCTCTTTCTAACTTGATTGAATTTTTTTGAAGATGTGACAAAGATGATTGATGAAGGCAGACTGTGGACGTTGTCTATGTGGACACTGAACGATGTTCCACAAAGCAGACTGGTTAGCAAGGTTAGATAACATGGAATGTTGGGAGAACTAGCCATTTGGATACAAAACTGGCTTGAAGGTAGGAGGCAGAGGGTGGTGATGGAGGGTTGCTTTGCGACTGGAGGCGTATGAGCAGCATTGTCCTGCAGGAATGGATATTCGGTCCTCAAATAAATGACTTGGATGTGAATATATGAGATATAGTCAGTGGGTTTACAGAAGACACCAAAATTGGAGGTGTAGTGGACAGCGAAGAAGGTTAGTTCAGAATACAACAGGATCTTGTTCAGATGGAACGAAAAATGGCAGACTGAGTTCAATTTAGATAAATGTGAGCTATTGTATTTTGGAAAGGCAAATCAGGGCAGGACATATACACGTAATGGTAAAGTCCTTCGCAGTATTGCTGAACAAAGAGACCATGGCGTTCAGATTCATTGTTCGTTGAAAGTAGAGTCGCAGATAGGCAGACTAGTGAAGGTGGTGTTTGGTATGCTTATATTTATTGGTCGATGCATTGAATACAGAAGCTGGGACATCATATTGTGGCTGGACAGGACATTGATTAAGCCATTTCAGGAATTCTGTTTTAAGTTCAAAATCCCCTGTTCTGGGAAGGATGTTCTGAATCTTGAAAGAGTTCAGACAAGATTGACAAAGACTTTGCCAGGGTTGGAGGATTTGGGCTACAGGGAGAGACTGGGGCTATTTTCCCTGAAGAGTCAAAGACAGAGGTGACTTTATGGAGATTTATAAATCGTGAGGGGCATGGATACGGTGAACAGCCAGGGTCTTTCCCCCCCCCCCCCAGGTGAGGTGGGTCCAAAACAAGAGCACATGGACTTAAGTTGAGAGGGCAAAGATTTAAAAGGGATCCAAGGGGCAACGTTTTCAAGCTGTGTGTGGTGTGTGTGTGAATGAGCTGCCAGATGAAGTAGTGGAGACTGATACAGTTACAACATTTGAAAGGCATCCGTGAATGGGATGGGTTTTGAGAGATAGGGCCCAATAGCTGGCAAATGGGACTCCAGTAGTTTAGGATTCCGAGTCGGCATGAACGAATTAGACCGAAGGTCTGTTTCTGTGCTGTCCATCTCTATGACACTAATAAATTAAGATGCGTTCCTCTTTTGTGGAGAGCTAGCAGAAGCACAGATAATTGTCCTTGGAGCTGAGACGGTTAAGCAGTGATTTGGACCAGGTGCAGATTTGTTTCCAAACAATTAATTTGCAGAGAGAGAGGAATTGTTAGCACGATCACAATTTTTCGTAACTACTTTCAGGTAACTGGCAAATAAAGCAGAGTGAAAATGGGAACATTATTTCACTCAGTAAGTTCTGCGCACCTGGAATAGGCTGAACGGCAGCTGGACACAGATTCAGCAGGTGTTCTCAAACAGATTTATAATTTTACTTTTTAAGGAAGGACTTAGTGGGCTTTGGGCAAGTGAGAGGGGAGTTGGGACAGATTTGCAGCATCTCCAGAGGGAGAGAGTACAGTCCCAATGGGCTGAATAGCCCCAGCCCCTGTGCTCTGTGATACTGCCCCATTCACTGTGAATGATGAAGCTCATCCCAGGGCAGAGAGAGAGAGGATCCCACCACTTACCTCACAATGGGGCCCGGCTGATTGATCTCAAACAAGTACACTGTTTCGGAAAGCGTCGGAGGTCACCCTCTCAGGGGCATATCGCACTGACAAGCAAGGTACTGGTACAGAGACTGGCTCCAATGTAATGTGAGGCATATGAGGTTCCTGGTGATCGATGGTGATAGCAGATTCTCTGGTATAGGGCACAGACTGCCGTTTCTGCAGCTGACAGTGAGACATCAGAATGGGTGGTACCTCACTGGTGCCAGGGACAAGGATGTCTCGGAGAGGGAGCAGAGTATTCTCAAAAGGGAGTATGATCAGTGGGAGCTCATTATACATTCGTACCAATGACATCGGAAGAGGAAAGGATGAGGTTCTGACGAGAGAATATAGCAAATTATCCTGGAGGATAAAAAGTAGGTCTTCGTGGGTAGTAATATCTGGATTACTCTTTGTGCCGCATGCTAGTGAGAGTAGGAACAGCAGGATAGAGCAGATGAATGTGTGGCTAAGGATCTGGTGCAGGGGAGAAGGATTGCCATGTTTGGATCATTGGAATCTCTGCTGGGTTAGAATTGACGTGCATAAGAAGGATGGATTGTACCTGAATTGGAAGGTGTCTAATATCCAGGCAGGGAGATTTGCTAGTGCTACTCAGGAGGCATTAAACCAGTGAGGGAGTGGGGGGTAAACCTAAAGGGATAGTGAGAGAAGAGGTATGTCTGAGCCTGGTACAGTTGAGAAGTTAGACAGTCAAGGCAGGCAAGGGCAAGGCACAGAACGAGGTGGGACAGAGCAGTTTCACTGCATTTATTTCAGTGCAAGAGGCCCGTCAGGGAAGGCAGATGAGCTGAGGATATGGTTTTGAACATGGGACTGGGATGTCATGGATATTACAGAAACGTGGCTCAGTGATGGATAGGACTGGCAGCTTAATGTTCTAGGGTGCAATGGAAAGGATAGAAAGGGGGACGAGAGGAGGCAGAATGGCGTTTTGGATTAGGGATACCTTTATGGTTGTGCTCAGGGAGGATATTGGGAATATTTCCAGTGAAGTTACTTGGATAGAATTGGGAAATAAGAAAGGGATGATCACCTTGTTGTGGTTGTCTGCTTGGGTTTCGTCTGGTTGCTCTGGTTTCCTCCCACTGTCCAAAGATGTGTAGGATGGGTGGGTTATCCAGGCTGAATTGCCCATAGTGTTCAGGGATGTGCTGGCCAGGTGGATTGCTCATTGGAATTGCAACATTATAGGGGTAGGGTAGAAGGCTCTGATGTTCAGTGTGGATGTGATGGGCTGAATGGCCCACTTCCACGCTATCTGGATTCTCTGATAATTCTACTAGCTTTAAAATAGTTACAGAAAATAATAGACCAGATCTAATAGGTAGCCTTCTAAATTGGACAATTTCGATGGCACAAGGTAAGAACTTGCAAAATTTGTTTGCGGGAGGTTATTTCCAGGGAAAGGGATGGCTGGACAAAAGAGTAACCAGGCAGAGAATAGCAACCCTCAAAAATCAGTAAGGCTGTCTATGGAACCGCAGGCGGTGGGAGAGATTCTGTAAGTATTTCACATCAGTTTTTACTGAAAAATGATATGGAAGCTAGAGAGTTTGGAGAAATAAATAGTGATAATTTGGCAATTGTTCATATTACAGTGGAGGAGCTACTGGATGTCTTAAAAAGCAGAAAGGTGGATAAATCCCAGGAATCTGAGCAGGTGTATCCCAGAACTTTGTGGGAAGCCAGGGAAGTGATTGCTGGGCCCCTCACTGAGATATTTGTATCATCGATTGCCACAGACAAGGTGATGGAAGATGGGTGCCATTATTTGAGAAAGTTAAAAATCACACACCAGGTTATAGTCAAACAGGTTTATTTGGAAGTGTGCTTCCAATTAAAACGTTTGGACTATAACCTGGTGTTGTGTGATTTCTAACTTTGTACACCCCAGTCCAACACTGGCATCTCCAAATCATTATTTGAGAAAGGTAGTAAGGAAAAGCCAGGGAACTATAGACCGGTGAGCCTGAAGTCAGTGGCAGGCAAGTTGTTGGAAGGGATTATCAGGGACAGGATTTACATGTCATTGGAAAGGCAAGAAAAGATTAGGGATAGTCAGCATGGCTTTGTGCATGGAAGTCATTAACTTGGACTTGAGAAAGACACAAGGTTCCACATAACAAACTGGTTAGCAAGTTCAACACCATAGAATACAGGCGGAACTAGCTATTTGGATACAACATTGTTTGGAAGATCAAAGAGTCATAGATGTACAACACACAAGCAGAGACCCTTCGGTCCAACCAGTACATGCTGACCAGATATCCCAACGCAATGTAGTCCCACCTGCCTGCACCCGGCCCATATCCTTCCTATTCATATACCCATCAAGATGCCTTATAAATGTTGCATTCGTCCAACCTCCACCACTTCCTCTGGCAACTCATTCCATACACGTACCACCCTCTGTGAAAACGTTGCCCCACAAGTCTTTTTAAAGTCTTTCCCCTCTCACCCTAAACCTATGCCCTCTAGTGCTGGGATCCACCACCCCAGGGAAGAGACTTTGTCTATTTATCCTATCCATGCCCCTCATGATTTTAAATACCTCTATAAGCTCACCTCTCAGCTTCCGACGCTCCAGGGAAAATAGCCCCAGTCTATTCAAAATCTATTCAACCCCCAGCTGAGCTCAAATCCTCCAATCCTGGTAACTTTCTTGTAAATCTTTTCTGAACCCTTTCAAGTTTCACAACATCCTTCCGATAGGAAGGAGACCAGATTTGTACGCAATATTCCAATAGTGGCCTCACCAATGCCCTGTACAGCCACAACATGACCTCCCAACTCCTGTACTTAATGTTCTAACCATATGCCGCCTTCACTATCCTATCTACCTGTGGCTACACTTTGAAGGAGCTATGAACCCGCACTCCAAGGTCTCTTTGTTCAGTAACACTCCTCAGGACCTTACCATTAAGTGTATAAGTCCTGCTAAGATTTGATTTCCCCAAATGCCACTCCTCAGCCCATTCACTCATCTGATCAAGATCCCGTTGTACTCTGAGGTAATTGTTTTCTCTGTCCACTACACCTCCAACTTTGGTTTCATCTCACTAACTATGCCTGCTATGTTCACATCCAAGTCATTCATATAAATGATGAAAAGTAGTGGATCCAGCACCGACCCTTGTGGCACTCCACTGGTCACAGGCCTCCAGTCTGAAAAACAACCCTCCACCACCACCCTCTGTCTTCTGCCTTTGAGCCAGTTCTGGATCCCAATTGGCTAGTTCTCCCTGTATTCCATGAGCTCTAACCTTGCTGAGCAGTCAGTGTCTTGGTGGAGGGTGCTTTTAGGACTGGAAGCCTGTGGTGAGCAAAATGCTGTCAGGCTGGGTGCTGGGTCCACTGCTTTTTGTCATTTATATCAATGATTTCCATGTGAATATAGGAGCTATGGTTAGTAAGTTTACAGTAGACACCAAAATTTGAGGTGCAGTGGACAGTAAAGTTACTTCAGAGTACAATGAGACTCCGATCAAATGGGCTGAGGAGTGGCAGATGAAGTTTAATTTTGATAAATGTGAGGTTATGCATTTTGGAAAAGCAAATCAGGGCCGGACTTCTACACTTAATGGGAAGGTCCTGGGCAGTGTTGCTGAACTAAGAGATCTTGGAGTGCAGGTTCATAGTTCCTTGAAAGTGGAATCATAGATAGGCAGGGTAGTGAAGAAGGTGTTTAGTATTCTTGCCTTTATCGGTCAGTGCATTGAGTACAGGAGTTGTGACGTCATTTTGCGGCTGTGCAGGACATTGATTCAGTCACATCTGGAATTCTGCTTTCAGTCCTGGTCTCCCCACTATCGGAATGATATTGTGAAACTTGAAAGGATTCAGAAAAGATGTGCAAAGATGTTTCCAGGGTTGAGGGATTGAGCTAAAGGGAGAGGCTGAATAGGCTGAAGCTGTTTTCACTGGAGAATCGGATGCTGAGGGGTGACCATAGAGGTTGATAAAATCGTGAGGGGCATGGATAAGGCAAACAGCTAGGGTCTTATTCATGTTTAGGTGAGTCCAAAACTAGAAAGCACAGGCGTGAGGGAAAAGATTGAAAAGGGATATTAGGGGCAAAGTTTCAAGCTGAACGTGATACGTGTATGGAATAAGCTGCCAGAGAAAGTGTGGACGCTGGTATAGTTACAACATTTAAAACGCATCTCATTGGATATGTGATTGGGAAAGGTTTAGAAGGCTATGTGCCAAGTGCTGGCATATGGGACGAGATTAATTTAGGATATCTGGTCGGCATGGACAATTTGGACTGAAGGGTTTGTTTCTGTGTTGTACATCTCTACGACACTAATAAATTAAAATTAAGATAGGTTTCTCTTTTATGGAGAGTTAGCAGAAGGTCAGACAATTCTCCTTGGAGCTGAGAAGGATAAGCAGTGATTTCGACCAGTAGTTGATTTGTTTCCAGGATATTTCATTTATAGAGAGACAGAGTGAGAAATTTTTAACGTCACAATTTTTAGTAACTACTTTCAGGTAACTGGCAAATTATGCAGGTTAAAAATGTGAAGATTATTTTACTCACTAAGTTCTGAGCATCTGGAACAGTTTGAAAGACAGCTGAATGCAGATTCAGTAGCTATTGTCAAAACAAATTTGAAATTTAACTTTTTAAGGAAGGATTTGGAAGGCTATGTCCAAATGGGAGGTGAGTTGGAACTGACTGGTACCATCTCCAGAGGGAGAGAGTACAGCCCCAATGGGCTGAATAGCTCCCAGCCCCTGTGCTCTGTGATACTGCCTCATTCACTGTGAATGATGAAGCTCATCACAGGGCAGAGCTGTAGAGATGTACAGCATGAAAATACACCCTTTGGTTAAACTGGTCCATGCTGACCAGATATCCCAACCTAATCTAAGTCCCATTTGCCAACACTTGGCACATATCACTCTGCACCCTTCCTATTCATATACCCATCCAGATGCCAAATGGTATAATTGTACCAACATCCTCCACTTCCCGACAGAAGATTCCATACACGCACCAACCTCGGTGGGAAAAAAAATTGCCCCTCTGATCCATTTTAAATTCTTCCCCTCTCATGTTAAACCTATGCTCTCTCATTCTGGACTCCCCCACCCCAGGGAAACGACCTTGTCTATTTATCCTACCCATGCCCCTCATGATTTTATAAACCTTTATGAGGTCACCCCTCAGCCTCTGATGCACCTGGGAGGATCCCACCACTCAGGTCACAATGGGGCCTGGCTGATTGACACAGCTTCAGACCAATCGGAGAGTTGGCATGATCCTCCAGCCAATGGGAGTGAATGAGGGGTGGGTCCAGCAGGCCAACACATGACCATCAGCTTTGCAGGCGCAGTGTCACTGTGAGGGAGGACTCTGAGTGTGAAGGGAGTGGGAGAGAATGCAGAGACTGGGAGAGAGATGGAGTTAGTGTGGACTGGGAGGGTTGATAAACACTGTTTCAGTCTGCTAGAGCTGAATTAGATACTCCGGGTAAATTGAAAGAACTGTGGATGCTGTAAATCACACACAACAACTGAAAGTACTGGAAAAGTTCAGCAGATCTGGCAGCATCTGTGAAGTGAAATCGGTTCGCATTTTGGATTCGGTGACATCCTCAGGAACTGATGCTACTGAGAAAAAAATGTTGGTTTTTATGCAGAAGGTAGGGGTTAAGGAGTAAATGATAGGGGGGATAGAGTCCAAAGAGAGAGATAGGAGCAGTTGGACAAAGGAGTGGATAACGATCTGAGGGGGAGGGTGAATAGCTGTTTATGGGGACTGTTAGTGGCTAACCATAGGTAGTGTGTAATGCCAGGCTATGTAATAAAAAGGCCTGGTGTGTGGGGTAAGGGGCAAAGACACTAGGACGTGGGAGAGTTCAGGACCTAAAATTATTGAATTTGATGTTGAAGCCAGAGGATTGTAGGGTCCCTGACTGGGAGATGAGGTGTTGTTCTTCCAGCTTGTGTTAAAGTGTGGCGCTGGAAAAGCACAGCAGGTCAGGCAGCATCCAAGGAGCAGGAGAATTGACATATTGGGCATGTAAGCACTCCATCAGAAATGTGGGAGTGGGGGAAGCGGGCTGAGAGATAAATAGGGAGGGGTGTTTGGGGTTGGGGGGAAGGGAGCTACGAAGAGACTAGGTAGATGTAGATGGGGTAGTGGTGAGAGGGTGGAATGGATAATTGGGAAGGAAGATGGACAGGTGGGACAGTTCAGGAGGCCAGTGCCGAGTTGGAGGGTTGAATCTGTGATGAGGTGGGGGAGAGGAGATGAGGAAACCTTGATGCCGTGTGGTTGAAAGGTTCCAAGGTGGAAGATGAGGTGTTCTTCCTCCAGGCGTGGGGTGGCTTGGATTTGGGGGTGGAGGACACCCAGGACTTGCATGTCCTTGGCAGCGTGGCGGCGGAGGTGATGTAGCTGAAGTGGTCGGCCACAAGGTGGTGGGGTTGGTTGGTGCATGTGCCCCAGAAATATTCCCTGAAATATTCCACAAGTTGGCGTCCTGACTCCCCAGTGTAGAGGAGACCACATTGAGAGCAAAGGACACAATAGT
Source organism: Chiloscyllium plagiosum (assembly GCF_037043375.1). Classification (NCBI taxonomy): domain Eukaryota; kingdom Metazoa; phylum Chordata; class Chondrichthyes; order Orectolobiformes; family Hemiscylliidae; genus Chiloscyllium; species Chiloscyllium plagiosum. The sequence goes on along the minus strand of NW_028270169.1, from coordinate 74,007,298 downwards.
TGAGGTGTTTGGGTGGGCAGGGAAATTTCTGCTGGATGTGGGAGGATCCTTTGGTGCCTTGGATGGAGGTGTGGGCACAGGTTTTACACTACTTGCAGTGGCAAGCAAAGGTGCTGGGAGTGGAGGATGGGTTGGTGGGGAGCGTGGACCTAACGAGGAAGTCACAGAGGGAATGGTCTCTGTGGAATGCTGAAAGGGGAGGGGAGGGAAACATATTTCTGGTGGGGTCTGATTGTAGGTGGTGGAAATGGCAGAGGATGATGTGTTGTATCTGGGTGGAAGGTGAGGAGTGGGGGGATCCCATCCTTGTTGGGGTTGGAAGGGTGGGGTTCAAAGGCAGTGATGTGAGAAGCGGAGGAGATACACTGGAAGGCATTGTTGACCACATGGGAGGGGAAATTGCAGTCCTTGAAATAGGAGACCATTTGGTATGTTCTGGAGTGTTCTGCCAGCTTGTATCAAGCTTCACTGGAACACCGCAGTAAGCATGAGACAGAGATGTTGGACAGGGAACAGTCTTGTGTGTTAAAGTGACAGGCAACTTGAAGCTCCGGGACCTTTTTGCAGCCACAATGTAACTCATCAGTCACCATTTCCACCACCGCTACTGAGATGCTACCAGGTTCCTGTCTCCTCCACTAACAGCTTTCCACCCTTCCACCAGATCGTTATTCACTCCTTTGTCTTTCCAAATGTTCCTGTCTCTCTTTGCACTCTATCCCCACCTATTATTTACCCTTTAACCCCTATCTCCTGTAGTCCAAAGATGTGCAGGTTCAGTGAATTGGCCCAGCTAAATTTCCCGTAGTGTTCAGGGATGTGCATTACTCCGGGGAAATGGAGAGTAATAGGGAGGGGAATGGGTCTGAGTGAGATGAACTTCGGAAGGTGGGTGTGTAATTGTTGGGCCGAAGAGCCCGTTTCCACGCTATAGGGATTCTACTTTTCCCAGCTGTTTTCGGTTCTGATGAAAGGTCACAGAACCCGTGATGACCCTTGGTGTTTGCAGGAGGCGGAAAGGGGAGAGTGGCAGCAGAAACCGGATGAGATGTATCAGTGTAGACTGGGAGGGTTTAGTCATACTCTGTGCAGGTCGTTAATCTGAATTAGAAAATCCTGGTCCCACATTTGCAGCAAAGGGGAAGATGGCTTGGGCCTCATGCAGTGAGAGGTCCTGGGTTATGGCCGCCATCTTTATTTGGGGCAAGGTACAGCAAGGCGCATGCACATGTCCTCTTTTGGGGGGGGGGGAGCGGGGTGATTTCAAGAGGAGTGTTTACACATCAAACACATACCAAGAGAAGTGTTCGCCTTCACTATTCATCTTGCACTGATTGTGAGCTTTGTTTTGCGAATTCATTTTCTAGGATATTAATTGAGAATAATTGAGACTGGGATCTCAAAAACAAGTTTCTACAGTCAGCGGAGTCATCAGGATCTGAATATCATTGGCATTTAACTATGGAACGAGAAAGGTTTGTTCAGTCTGGGAAAATATCACCAATAGTTTTGTCAAGCAAAAAGCAGAAAGATGTTCAAGTTCATGGTCAGATCACCCTTTGGGTATGTGTTCAATTCTTGGCCCTGCAGCTGTGGAAGGAGGTATTGGCCTGAGAGAGAGCACAGATTTATCCAAATGCCAGATTTAGTCCCAGTCACCCACTTCATGATGTTAACTGTAAACTCCCTACTTCCAATTCCCTGCAAGCTTCTCATTGAATTTCCTTGTGGACTCAAATTCCAGCACCATTTCAGGTGGAACATTCCAGATTCTGACAACTGTCTGTTCATCCAGAAACTGCTGAAGTCCATGTTGACTCTGGGGTTACAAAGGGCTGAACTGAAAGATGAGATGCTGTTCCTGAGCTCCCATTGAGATGCGTTAGAACAGTACAGGAGGCTGAGGGCAGTGTAGGTATGAGCAGACATTGAAAATGACAGGGCTGTACTGAGAGTGCTGCTTGGCTCAATGAGAGTGTTTTGGAGTTGGGTGTAAACAGAGTGAGGTGAGACTGGGAGAAGGTGAAGCTGAAACTCAAGTTTAGTTCAGGCCATTCAGTAATTCACGTGGTCCCAATGGGAACAGCCAATTTCTCAGTGATACCTGCGGAGTATTTAAGTTTTTAAAGTATGACATATCTGCTGAAGTAAAGGTTTTTTTTTATTATAATGTACATGTTTGAAGTGAAGGAAGGTTGCTCACTCGTTTAAATTTTCTTAATGGGAGTAACGAGATGAATGTAGAGAGATGTTGTGATAGGAGACCTCAGACCCGTGGTGTGGTCCTCTTGTACAATGTGGGAAATAAGGGACGCTTCCAGTGTGCCTGACGTCTATGTGTGCTGCAAGTGTGTCCATCTGCAGTTACTGGGAAACTGCTTTTCAGACCTGGAGCTGTGAGTGGACTCACTGTGGAGCGTCTGAGAATGTTATGGACAGCATGTTTAGTGAGTTAGTCACACTGCAGGTGAGGGCTACACAGGCAGAAAGGGAATGGATGACCATCAGATCAAGTAAGAGGCTCAGGAAGGGGGTGCAGGAGTCCCCAGTGGTCATCCCCTTCTCATACAGATACTGTATCCCGCTTGGGATTCTGTAAGGGCGGGAATGGGTGGGGTAGCTTCTCGGGAAATCAGCACCAGCTAGGGTCATGCCACCACAGAGAGCTACGCTGCAAAGAGCGGGAGGAAAGAGAGGAAACACGGCTACAGTGACAGGGGATTCAATGCTCAGGGTTAGGGCGGGCACTGCTGTGACCACAGGCATGAATCCAGGATGGTATGTTACCTCCATAAAGCTACGATCCGCAATATCATGGAGCGGCTGCAGGACTTTCTGGAGCTGGAAGTTAAACAGCCCGTGGTGGTGGAACACACAGATACCAACAACATCGCTAAACAGAGGGATGAGGGCCGGAAAGCGAGACATAGGGAGAGCAGAGATGCATTAAAATGTAGCTCCTGAAATGTAATAAGGTCAGACTTACTCCCAGTGCCATGTGCTACTGAGAGCAGGAATAAGAGGGTAGATCAGCTGGATGTGTGGCTGGGGAAATGGTGTACCAGAGAAAGGTTTAGATTCTTCAGGCACTGGGACTGTTTCTGGGTGGGACCTATACCAGCCTGACCGGTTACTCCTGGGCAGAGCTGAGACAAATCTGATGGGGGCTTTTGCAGTTCCATTGGTGAGGTTTTAACTAGTCTGGCAGGGGGTTGGGAAATCAAGTGTCGGCTTAGATGGGTCAGATTCGGGTCAGGGAATGGGAGGTAGAATATTAGTGATGTAGTCAGCAGCTCAGAAAGCCAAAGAAAAGGAGGATTAAACGAGGATTGAGTCCCTCTTCAGCCATCAGTCCTGCCATCTCAGAAATGTGAGTCAACAAAATATGGAGCTGTATACATGTCTATGACTCTATGTGCTTCAGCAAAATGGTGGAAATCTACAATAAGAACATAAATTGCTGGACATCCTCAGCAAGTCTGTCAGCATCTGAAATGGTGACAGATGCAGGAAACATTGCAGCCTTGAAGAAGTGTTTAGATGATCACACCAAGATGTTACACGGAGTGCCAGAACGTGGGACTAGAATAAATAGGCGCTTGATGACCAGCATGGATACGATGGGGATGGAAAGTTGATGTTTCGGGTCAGGACTATTCATCCGGACTGACAAACTGTCCTGACCAAAACATCAACTTTCCTGCCCCTCTGCTGCTTGACCTGCTGCACTTCCCCAGATCCACATTGTATAAACTCTGACTTCCAGCATCTGCAGCCCTTAACTATCTACACATCCCAGGACTCAGGCTGGTGACCCTCCTTTACTCTCTCTCAGTAACCAGGAGAGCCTTCCTTGGGAAAGGGGAACAAAGGTACACACAGTACTCCAGGTGTGGTCTCACCAAGGCCCTTCCAGAAAGGGATCCCTGCTCCGGTACTCGAATCCTCTCACTAGGAAGGTTACACATCATTTACATTCTCCACTGCTTCCCACTCCTGCCTGCTTCTGAAAAGAGGGAATCTCAGAGAAACACGGAATAAAATGGGGTCAGAGTCTCTGGTATAAAACTGTTGAACACAATGCCCCCATCTTCTCCATACCGGTCATCAAGCACACATGCCTGGTGTGATTATCGAAACACTTCTTCAAGGCTGCAATGTTTCCTACATCTGTCACCATTTCAGATGCTGCCAGACCTGCTGAGGATCTCCAGCACTTTGTTTTCTCTGTTGTAGAGTACTGAAAGGGGGAATTTGTAGTTGAGAAATACACATTGAACTTCATGTTCAGTTTTGATAGTCACTGGATCTGTGCCGATCTGGATATCATTGGCCTTTTCATCTGGAAGGAAAGGTGTGCATTCTGTCCAGAGACGAATATTTCAAATGTCAGTGTGGCTGGAAAAAGTACTGAGACAGCAAAGTCCGTGTTAGTGTGATGACTGTAGAGAGAGATTTCATTTGGTTTTTGAAAGTCTAAAAAATCATGGCACATTTCCCAGGAGCAGTTAAACCCCAGATTGGTTAATTGTCCTCATACAAAACCATGAAACCAGAAAGACAAAAGGATTCCTGCATCATGGAAAAAGCTATGAAAATGGGATTGTTGTAACGGAGTGAATTATCGATCATGGATTGCAATCCATTGGTGTTGTCACGTCGGTTCCAATGCCGTGGGGAAAACGCGTGAAATGTGATGGATGCAGTGTAGGTTTCAGTTATTAAACTGGAAAGGTGCAGAAGAAATTTACAAGAATAATGCCAGGTCTCAGGGGTCTGAGTTATAGGGAGAGGTTGGATAAGCGAGGACTTTTTTGTTTAGAGCAGAGGAAACCGAGGGGGAATATATTAAAGAAGTGTATGAGATCATGAGAGGCCTGGGTAAGGTGAATCACTCAGTCTTTTTCCCAGGGAACTAAGGACTGGAGGGTATCAGTTTAAGGTTAGAGGAGAAAGAATAAAAGGGAACCTGAGGGGCAACTGTTCTACACAGAGGGTGGTATGTATATGGAATGAGCTGCCAGTGGAAGTGGTTGAGGCGGGTCTGTTAACAACATGTAAAAGACATTTGGACAAATACATGGATAGGAAAGTTTCAGAAGCAGATGAGCCAAGTGCAGGGAAATGGGGTTAGCGTGGATGGACATTCTGATCGGCATGGGCCAGTTTGGGCCAAAGGGCCTGTCTCTGCTGTAGGATTCTATGACTAGGTGCATTTGCTATTTCTCCCCCTAACTCTGTTGGTATCTTGGGATGTATTCTATCAGGGCAAAGAGACTTGTCTACCTTTAGCTCCATTAGCTTGCCCAGCTCTAACTCTTTCATGATAACGGTTATTTATAGGTCCTCACCTTCCTCAGTCTCCTTATCAATTACCGGCATGTTCTTCGTATCCTCCACTGTGAAGACTGACTACTGTGTACTCATATTCCTGAACCCTGCTGGGTAGGAATAACTGGGCACAGAACTCTGAGAGGTCTTCTTTAGAGTCTTTATTGATGAGACATGGTAGTTACGTGCAAAATGCCTTCAGACAACATCAGGTTAACTCCCCGCCTGTCCGGTGTACGCCTCCCATTTTTCTACCTTTGTGGTTTGTGACTTTGAATAGAGACTATCTCTCAGGATTATCTCCATGGCAACAGCAGTTAAAAAGTCTTGTTCAGTTCAGCACTTTGTGGTTAAACCATACACCCCTCCCCCACACCCCTGTGGCTCAGTCAGGTATCTGACAGGCAGTTCAGTTTCAGTGGGGCTGTCTGTCAGGATTCTGATGTGGAGGAGCCAGGGTTGGGGTGGGATGGACAAAGTTAAAAACCACACAACACCAGGTTATAGTCCAACAGGTTTATTTGGAAATACAAGTTTTTGGAGTGTGCTGTGATTTTTAACTTGATCAGGATTATCTCTATGGTAACAGTTAAGTGCTTCAACAATTACAGAGGCCATATGTTCCCCACACAATAGGTTCCCCTCCAGCAGTGTAAACTGCTATTCTGGCCCTGGAGATAGCTACTCATTACATTTTATCCGTAATCCCATCAAGCTTTCTGTTAATCTTTGAAGTTTTTCTAATCTCCTGGTTTCTCCTTGGTCTTTACCAATTTGTATGCCTTCAATTTCAATTTGACAGACTCCATTATTTCCTTAGACACCCATGGCAGATTACTCCTTTTCCGACAGTCCTTCCTTTTCACTGATACATGTTTTTACTGAGCACTTTGAAAAATTGCTTTGATATTCCTCCACTGTCCGTCAACTGTCCCACCCTAAAATCTTTGCTTCCAGTCTACATTAGCCAACTCCTGCTTCATCATATTGTAGTCTCCTTTGTTTAAGCACAGGATCTGGATTGGATTTAATCTTCCCGCTTTCCATTTTGTGTTCTAAATTCAACCAGACTTCTCAGGTCTTTTATCAGGTTACGTGGGGAGGCGGTGTTTTGGGTTTCATTGTCAGAGACCTTGGCTTTGTAGTAAAGTATAGGATAGATATTCCCAACAGAGTATTCTGGACGCTGTGAATGTCCTACACAGTCGAACACCATAAATCACTGTGTCCCCTCAGTTTAAAATTGCAAAATCATTATCTCCTACTCGCTTCCTCACTATCTAAGTTTGGAACGCTAATCCACCTGAGTATCCTGCATTTTGTGAAGGTGGTGATTTTTGGATTCAGCTTTCCAGTTATTACCGTAAGAAGATAAGCACTGGGCACAGGAGAGGCAATGCAGCCCTTCGAACCAGCTCCACCATTTAATACAATGATGATTGAGCTCACCTCGCTCTCAGCTGGATTTTCCCGCCTGCGCGCTCTCACCCTTCAACTCATTGCAAATGAAACATCTGTATCTTTTCATTAAGTTTGCTCATTGCCCTGGCATCCACTGCATTTTGAATAGGGAATTCCACAGATTCAGAACACATGGAGACAGGTACATTCTTCTTCATGAGAATAGAATAGAGTCCCTATAGTGCAGAAACAGGGTGTTCATCCAACCCTATAGTCAGCATCCCATTTAGACCCATCCATTCCCTGTAACCCTGCATTTCCTGTTGTTAATTGTCTAACTGGCACATGCGTGGACCCTGTGGGCAATTTAGCATGGCCAATCCAGCAAACCTGCACATCTTTGGACTGTGGAAAGACACCGGAGCACCCAGAGGAAACCCACGCAGCCAGAGGGAGAATGTGTAAACTCCACACAGTCGCCGAAGGCTGGAATCAAACCCGGCTCTCTGACGCTGTGAGGCAGCAGTGCTAGCCACTGAGCCACCTCTCTTAAAATTTGCTGCCCCTTATTAACCTCCCCACCCCGCAATTGGCTGAATGTATATTCCTTACGTCAGAACTCGGGTTGTCTAAGCAGATGTCTCAGTAAAACCCAGTGAGAGCCCACATGTCCTGTGTGTCTGAATGGGGATCCAACACCCTCCAGCCCACAATTTTCATTCACTTTCCAGAGGCTTCATGGGGACAACAACTCCCACAATCCCTGAGGCAGGGACCACACGTGTGGGGAAACCCGGCATTGTACATGTATGGAATGTGGGCGTGTTTTGGAGCATTTGTTTTGGGTAACTAGCAGAAAGCATTTCACACTGATTGGCTGGAGAAGGGATGCATCTACTTATAGTATTGATTGGTTGGGGGGGGGGGGGGGGGGGGGGGGGGGAAGGAGGGGTCAATGTGCCATCACACCCACGTGGAACTAAGTTCCATCCCCAACTCGTTGTAATGCTGGGAATCGACCTATGGGAAACGAGGAAGGATCTGACACCTTCTCCCAGACTGAAGGTTCCTCTTCTGTCCAGGATCTGCCACCTCCCTTTCTGTCTCCTTTTGTTTCATTCTTATGTTACATTACTGACTTGCAGCAACTGAAGGGAAAGGAAGTGAACCCAGAAAGGGTGCAGAGTCTAACCAGGGACGGGAAGTGGTGGCATGGATCTGTTTATCAGCAACTCCATGAGAATGGGGAAGGTGTACATTAGGGGGTAGCAGAGGCAGAACAGTGGGAGAGAGTAAGTGGGCTGGAGGGTTACAGCTTTGGGGGAAGAAAGGGGAAAAATATTCAGGAGAAATTAGAATTGTCTGTTCTGAATTTCTAACCTGTACATATTCCTTTATACAGGGTGCTAGATGGTGAAGATTTGCAGACTGAAATCTCAAAATCATGTGCAGATCGTGATTACGTTAACCAGCATTTGAAGAACCAAAGACTGAGACTCACTCGGCCAAAATCGTGCAACACTCTCCCTCCCAGCATTGTCGGTCTATCTGCACCAAATGGACTGTGAATGGTTCAAGACAGCAGCTCACTACCATCTTCTCAAGGGTAACTAGAGATGGGGTATAAATGCTGGCTGAGCCAGTGATGCCCATATCCTGGAAATGGGTTCTCTCTCTAGTTGCTGAAGCGCGGTTGATGTTACTGCAGGATGATGAGGGCATCCTCCAGGAGGCAGCACCATCACATTACCCCTGCCTACACCCACACAGTAACACAGCAACGTCACTGAAACAAAAGGTGGTGAAGCCAAAGGAGGACTTCGATGAATTTACCTCGAAGAACTATATCTAAGGGGATTGGGACACAGCAGGAACAGGTGATGGATGGTCAGCTGGTTCCCATTGGTTGGTGGAGCAGGATTGAAAAGCCGAATAGCTGCTTCTTGCTATCTCCCAGGTATGTATATAGCCATGGAGCCCGAGTAGGAAGAAGTAGGCAGGGCAGGGATTCTCCTGGAGATTGCACCTCCACATCAGTTTTCAGTGAGAGAGGGTTTGATGGATTTTATTTAATATTTGTCTTTTACATTTAAAAAAAATAAATTTGCAAACCTTGTGTTCAAGTTTATCCCAGAATAAAAGTAAAAGAATCGAAACGATCTGAATATAAGTTTTTAAAATTTCAAACGCCCTGTAAAACAAAATCCTGTCTATTCCCGGACACCATCACTTCCCAGTTGCTCAAACTCCAAGGAAATATTCCCTCCCTGTCAGAACCTTTGGTTTGATTTAACTGCTTTTCAGTTCTCGTTCTGTGAGCTGTGAAGTGTTCTTTTTCCCCCCCATTTCTCCTACCCAGGAATGTTATCTCTCACAGCTGTGCAACCTTCCCACCATCAACATCATCATTACTCCATTTTGCTTTTTGTTACCAGCAGGAAGCCACCCGTGTAACCAATTGAATATTTCCAAACAAGACCCCTTACAGGCAAAGCAAACCATTACAAGTGACAAAGTGAGAAGGGACTAAATCAAGGCAGAGTTGTAGGGAGGGGGCAGCGACAGAGATAAAGCACATATCCCCGGCAGTGCCCACCTCTATCTAAAGGCATTGAGAGCATTGATACACACCACATGCTTCTTCTCCAGGGACACCCTGCTGTGTAACGTTTATCCTCAATCATAGAACAGAATCCCAACAGTGTGGAAGGAGAGCATTGGCCCATCAAATCCCACCGACCATCTGAAGAACATCCCACCCACTGCACTCCATCCCTGTAACACTGCATTTCGCATGGCTGATCCACCTCGTCTGCACATTCCTGGACACCATGGGCAATGTAGCACGACTGATCCACATAACCTGCACATCTTTTGACTGTGGGAGGAAACCAGAGGACCCACACTATCGTGGGGAGAATGTGGAAACTCCACACAGGCCGTTGACCAAGGCTGGCCTCTGACCTTGTACCTGGTGCTTTGAAGCAGAGGTGCTTCAATCCCAATATAAATCAAAACAGATGATCCCTGCTCATTGTCACATTGCTGTTTGTGTAGCCTTGTGCTCAGAGAGACATCCTGAGCTTCAGAAAGTGGCAATATAAATTCAGTCAACTCCAGCCCAGTTAATGTGGTTAACACCACAACAACATCAATATTCCAACAGTGTCATCGTGTACAAGGTCCACTCCTGACTCTGATTAACAGTAACTGCAGAATCAGAGTCCTGCAGTGATGTGTGAACTCTACCCCACACGGAGCAGGGGGATGACCACTTCCCTGTGTGCACTCGCTGGTCTCTGTCATGTTGAAGATGCAGCAAATCCCTTGTCACACTGAGAGGTAAACAACTCCTACCCAGTGTGAACCCTCTGGTGTATCAGCAGGAGGGATGAATCACTGAAACCCTTTTCACACACTGAGCATCTGAATGGCCTTTCCCCAGAGTGGGCTCACTGGGGTCTCAGCAGATCAGAAGACTGGGCGAATCCTTTCCCACACATGGAGCAGGTGAATGGCCTCTCCCCGGTGGGAACGCACTGATGTCTCTGCAGGAGAGAGATTTGAATGAATCCTTTCTAACACATGGAGCAGGTGAATGGCCTCTCCCCGGTGGGAACGCACTGATGTCTCTGCAGGAGAGAGATTTGAATGAATCCTTTCTAACACATGGAGCAGGTGAAGAGTCTAAATCCTCTGTGACCTCTCTGGTGCCTCAGCAGATTGCAAGAGTGAGTAAATCCCTTCCCATACATGGGGCAGGTGACCAGCCTCTTCCCAGTGTGACTGTGTCAGTGAGTGTCCCGCTGGGAGGGGTAAGTGAATTCCTTCCCACAATCCCTACATTTACACAACCTTGCCCTGGTCCTATCACATTGGTGTCTTCCCAAATCACATGACCAGTTAAATCCTCAACCACATGCACAACACGAATGGTTTCTCTGGGCTGGGAATGCTGCTTTCCCCTTCCGTATTATGTATAATGTTCAGGACCTGCGGAATTGGGTGTGTTAAATGTGATGTTAAAGCTGAGTTTCCCATCTGTGAACTCTCTCTGTAAAACAAATTTATCTCCTTCATTACTACAGCTCCCAACACCAGCTCTCCCTTTAGTTCTCCTGAAATTCTAAATTTGGACTAATGCAATAATGTGGCTTTCTCTCACTTGTTTCTGAAAGTAAATTAGGACGATTTTGAATAACTGGACTTTACTAGCCAAACTCGTTCCTACTCTATCATATACGACCTTTAACCCATGGGAAATGTGTTACCAGCTTCGATGACCGTTATAATGTTCTGACCACTTCTATGGAGTCTGTATAAGTTGATTCTAACAATTATCAATAGATCGTATCTAAACAGGATGCCCACACAACAGTGGGCGCTCTGACACTCAATGCCTGTAAGTTGTTATTTTTCTTAAAGCCCCACATGTGTCTGGCAATACAATTGAAGATAGTTTATACAGTAACCTTACAGTCTTAGTTGCCAATTCCAATCCATGAAGCAGTCAGTAACATTCCCCAGTGAATTGAATTCTATTAGCAGCTTTGTCCTGTCAGGAGAGATTGAGGATCATGAAGCTGTCTTCTCTGGAGGACTGAAATATGAAACACTTGAAATGAACAAAATTCTTCAAGAGCTCAATAGGATAGATATAGGACGATGTGCACCCTGGCTGATATGTCTTGAATGAAATAAGCACTAACTGCGGTGTCTTTACCCAGCATCCCCTTTAGCTGCATAAATGTTCAAGATTTATTTGCTGCTCTAATTCCACTCTCTTATTGAATCCCATTTGTAACTGCTGTAATGTTGGTTGCCGTGCAAATTGGTAACATTTGATTCAATCTATCCTAAAACCTCTCTGTATCTGTGTCTCGCTTTTGTTCACCAAGACCCTCATTCAATCTGACCTCTTTACAAACCCTGCCCTGATATTTTCTTAGAGGGCTCAGAATTAAATGTCCACAGAATTGTTACTGCACAAAAGGAGGCTGATTGGCTCATCAGCTCTCCAAAGGATCACCTCACCGAATGCTGTTCTTCTACCTTTACCCCATAAACCTTCCCATTCGTCCTCTTCCAATAACTGTTCTGTTCAATTCTATTCTCTTCATTATACCTGGCTCCCATTGTACTCTTTGGCAGTGCATTCCTGACCATAAACTGTCTCTGCATGAAAACACTTTGTATCATGTTACATGTGCTTCTTTTGTCAATCCCTTGACATCGGTGCCTCCTCATTATTGATTCTTTCATGAAAGAGAGCAGTTTCTCCTGGTCCACTCTCAATAGATCCCTTTTGGAGGTGTCTTTACCCAGTATCCCTCGGGATGGTGAATATCATCTCTCCTGGTTACAGGAGACCAGTGCGAGACCATTCAGTAGCTTTCACTGTGGGGCTGGGTTCAGGACACCATCCAGCCTCACTGTACTCCAGCGAATACACACTGGGGAGAGACCATTCACCTGCTCTGAGTGTGGGAAGCAGTTCACTCAGATATCCAGCTTGATGAAACACCGGCGAGTTCACAAGTAACCACAGCGATTGGATTTATTTTGTTTGTTCATGGGATCATGGCAACACTTGCTGGGGCAGCATTTGTCAATCATTCTGACTGCCAAGAAGATGGTCCAGGGTCAACCCCATTATTCAGGGTCTGGATTCACATGTAGGCTGGTCAAGGTCAGAATTAACACAGTTTCCGAGACTCAGTGACATGAAGAGGGAAAACACTCAGACACTGACCAACCCATCTGATTGTCAACTCAGACAGAAAGACAGAAAGAAAGATGCACATTTAGATAGCACCTTTGATGACCTGGGGCAATAACGCATGCTTCTATCCCAATGATTTCAACCACAAATCTCTGAAAACACAGGCACAAAGCTTCCTACTTGTACCAGGTTGTCTCTCAGCCTCCTCTTGAGAAAAGAGTTTTAAGCTGTTAAGACTTTCCTGGTGATTATAACCTCTATGTTCCTATAAGATTTGTGACTGAACCTTTATTTTCCTGTTCCTTGTGAGTGATGCCAGCAGCAGAAACAGCTCCTGACCTGTGCGGGTTTCGATTGGAGTATTTGTATTTAAAAATGCATTTTCACCCTCATGTACAGTGTGAAATTGCTATAAAACAGAAGGAAAGGATTGAGTGAGAACCCACAGAAACACAAAGGCAGTATGTGTACCTGAACTGAATGAACCGGGCATGAGGAAAACATGACGACAATCACAGCTAGTTAGAGTCACAGAATCCCGTAGGTGCAGAAAGAGGCTATTCAGTCCATCAAGCCTGCAATGAACTGCTCTCCCACCCTCCCTCCATAACCTCTCATTTACCATGGCTAACCCAACCCGCTAAACCTGCACACTACAGGCCATGTTAGCACAGCCAATAGAGCAAACCTGCACATCTGTGGGAGGGTCACAGATTACATCCAAATGCTCGGAATTGTGGATGATGTCTCACGAATATTTGACTCTGATACAAATGCTCTGTTTTTAAAAATAAAATCTGGGAGAAACTGCAACCAGAAAGATTTCCAATTATCTCTGGAGGAAGAGAATTCAAAACTCGTGCCATTGACCCAAGGGAACACAGTGAAGTCACAGAGGTCTGGGAACCATCAGAAATGTAACAGGTTGTGAGCAAGGAGGAGGTGAGACAAGGACAAACAGACAGTCTGTCACACAGGGGAAGGCAGGAGAGATTAAACAGCAGAAATGGTAGTCCCTCAAGGCCACAGGGAATAGTGTTCAGGCTGGGATTGAAACTAGGAAACAAGGTGTGCAGCTGTCAAAGAAATACATTGAAAAACAGATAATAAGAACATAGAGGGCAGAGATCACAGTCTGAAATTGTTGCTGTCAATGGTGAGTATAGAATGCTGTAAAGCCTGGATAGTTCTATTACAACCAACACATACAGGATGGGCCAAGTGGCTGCGATCTGTGCTGTAACTTTCTGATAAATTTATTCCGACATTTGGATATCAAGTCTGATGATGCTAATAAATTCTCAAATTCGACTTGAGTTGAATATGCTGGAGAAATGTCAAATAAATCACATTGATCCCATTCTGCAGACTTTAGTCTGCAGCCCTGCATGTTCCAGCATCTCAGTTACATCCATAACCTTTTGTCCTAATGTGATGCTGGTTACTGCCTCTGCCACCCCATCAGTGACTCACCATCTCCGAGTGAAATGAATTCTCCCCTCCCCTTCTTTCTGAGAATTAGTTTCAATCTAAAACCTCCAGTTTCTGACCTCTCTGCTAATGAATAGCTCCTCCCTATCCACTCGATCTGTATTCTTCAGCATTTTATCACTTCAATTAAATCTCAGCTCATCCTCCTCGGAAATCATCCCCAGCCTACCCAACCTTTCCTCAGAGCAGAAATTTTCCAATCGGAGAAACATTCTGATCAATCTCCTCTGTACCCTCTCTGGTGTGATCACATCAACCCTGGAATGTGGGGATCAGAAGTGTGTGCAGTACTTTAGCTGTGGTCAAACGAGTGTTCCTGACCTTTCCCACGTCACCTCCGTGTTCTTGTGGTTGTCGCTCAGACAAGAAGTGTCCTGGTTTTCCCACATGGAACTGGATGTGCACTCCATGAGCCTGGGATTCCCTACCATGTGTTTATTTGTTAACTAATCCTAAATTAACTTCAGATTAAAACAAGATTATCAGCTACCCACCAATCAACTTCTTCCATTATACTCAAGTCACCTTACTTTTTAAAAATATCTTTAAAATTATTACTATCTAAACACAACAGGCTTTAATTTGCTGATCAAGTATTCAGATGTCTCCACTGTTACAATCACTTGAAGATTATCTTTACCTTCAGCTACATTTGGTGAATTGAACACTGATTGTAAATATATGAATATCAAAAGGACTTGAGTTTTATGATAATTAATCCAGTCTGACATTCTTGTTGGTTAATATCTTGAAGAGAACTGTCCTCAGAACTCCAGCTGTGCTCTGACTTCATTGACAACAGTCCATGGCTGGACTGCAGAGCTTCGATCTGTTCTGTTGTTTCCCGGATTGCTTCACTCTGTCTATCACTTGCTGCTTCTGCTGTTAGGAACACAAGTAGTCCTCTTTGGTAACTTCATCAGGTTAACACCTCATTTTTGGGTATTCATGCTGCTTTTACTGTAAGTTTTGTTGGAGTACAATTTTACTGCTGTTGGTGGAAGGAGAGAGCTAAACTCTTACACTGTCGGCCCCATACACAAGAAGCTACATGCAGTATCATGATCACTGAAAGGCCAAGACATGAAATACAAGCAACTCTGTACAATGATGCAGGATCACAACTGCAGCAAGGGGAGTTTAAGATCCAACCCGACATAGGAGTATGGAAAGAAGCAGCTGATCAGATTGTCTCATTCAGAGTCACAAAGAGACTCTGTGAGATTATTGTGCTGTTGGGGGTGAGGATGGAAGAGGTTGGGGAGATGGAGAGTCCTTCAAAAGAAACTAATCTGCCTGAGAGTTATGGGATTGACTTGATTGCCATGCATTTAACAGAAAGCTAATTGAAACTGTTTTTATCCCCAATAGATAACAAGGCATCAGAAACAAACCCCATGATACATGGTTCTGAGATGGATGTCAATAGCCCATCAACATCCAACTCCTGCAATGAATAAAGGAAAATAAAAGTCTCTACCCAGTGTGAATCTGCATGTTCAATGATGTTGTGAACATTTCCAAAACTAAGTTCTCTATATACAAAACTTTATGAACTGCCAAAACCATTGTTCATTACTTGGTGTGAACAAGAGAAAAAAAATCCTTCAACTTGTGGTTATGAGTAAATTGACTGGTGTCTTAGCAGGATGGATGCCTGTGTGAATCCCTTCCCACCCACCCTCCCCCCCCCCCCCCCCCCCCCCACCCCCAACCACACACTCACAGAGCAGCAGAGCAGGTGAACAGCTTCTCCCCAGTCTGACTGGTTTGGCCAATTTCCAGGTGGGATGGGTAAAGAATTCCTTTCTGGCATTCCCCACATTTCCAGAGTCGGTCCCTAGTGTGGCTTCACTGGTGTTTTGCCATTTCAGACAAATGCTGGCAGACTGTTATACACACCGTCACACCCCCTCCCCTCCCCCACACCCGAACCCAGTATAAAACAGTAAACATTATCTCCTGCTGTGGAGGGACAGCCTGTATTAGTCTGTGTAGGAACCCTGAGCAGATTTACCTCAATGACAATTTAATCGGTGACCAGAGCAAGTTAAGCAAGTCCAAATAAAATGCATTATAGCACAGAGAGAGGCCCATCAAATCCAAGCTGGCTCTCTGTAGCAGAATCCCATATTCTCGCTCCCTATACTTCCCCCAAACTCTGCAAGTTTACTTCCCTCAGATCGGATATAATTGTTTTTATCAATTATTCATCTTCTCCTCTGCCTGCACTACCATAATAGGCAGTATGTTCTGCATATTTCCAGCCAATACAGACAGCAGAAACAATGGCTCATCTCCCACTGTCTCAAAGTGGGGGTGGCGTTTTTGCCAGTTTGATGGTGAGTTTGGTGTTGGAGCGGACGGGGGTGGAGGTTTTTGTTGGTTTGATGGTGAGATTGGGGAGGCGCAGTGGTAGTTTGGCGCACTGATCTTTACACCGCTGAGGCTAAACGCCAGCTCACGGACACCTTCTCCTACTGTCCCCTCGACCATGACCCCACCACCTCCCACCACCAAACCATCATCTCCCAGACCATCCATAACCTCATCACCTCAGGAGATCTCCCATCCACCGTCTCCAACCTCATAGTCCCACAACCCCGCACCGCCCGTTTCTACCTCCTGCCCAAAATCCACAAACGTGACTGCCCCGGCTGACCCATTGTCTCAGCCTGCTCCTGCCCCACTGAACTCATTTCTGCCTACCTCGACACGGTCGTGTCCCCCTTAGTCCAAGAACTCCCCACCTACATTTTGGACACCACCCAAGCCCTCCACCTCCTCCATGATTTTCGCTTCTCCGGCCCCCAACGCCTTATCTTCACCATGGACATCCAGTTGTTATACACCTCCATCCCCCATCATGAAGGCCTTCAAGCGCTCCACTTCTTCCTTTCCCGCCGACCCAATCACTACCATTCCACTGATACCCTCCTTCGACTGACTGAACTGGGTCCTCACTCTTAACAACTTCTCCTTCCAAACCTCCCACTTCCTCCAAACCAAAGGAGTAGCCATGGGCACCCGCATGGGCCCCAGCTATACCTGCCTCTTCGTCAGATATATGGAACAGTCCATCTTCCGCAGCTACACTGGCACCACCCCCCACCTTTTCCTCTGCTACATCGATGACTGTATCGGCGCTACCTCGTGCTCCCACGAGGAGGTTGAACAGTTCATCCACTTTACTAACACCTTCCACCCCGACCTCAAATTCACCTGCACTGTCTCAGACTCCTCCCTCCCCTTCCTAGACCTCTCCATTTCTATCTTGGGTGACTGACTCAACACGGACATTTACTATAAACTGACCGACTCCCACAGCTACCTAGATTACACCCCCTCCCACCCTGTCCCCTGTAAAAACGCCATCACATATTTCCAATTCCTTCGTCTCCACTGCATCTGCTCCCAGGAGGACTAATTCGAATACCGAACAACTCAAATTGCCTCCTTCTTCAAAGACCACAATTTCCCCTCCGATGTGGTCGATGATGCTCTCCACTGCATCTCCTCCACTTCCCGCTCCTCTGCCCTTGAACCCCACCCCTCCAATCGTCACCAGGACAGAACCCCACTGGTCCTCACCTTCCATCCCACCAACCTCCAGATACATCGTATCATTCTTCGTAATTTCTGCCACTTCCAGACAGACCCCACCACCAGGGATATATTTCCCTCTCCACTCCTATCAGCATTCAGGAGAGACCACTCCCTCCGCGACTCCCTCGTCAGATCCACAACCCCCACCAACCCAACCTCCACTCCCGGCACCTTCCCCTGCAACCACAAGAAGTGCAAAACTTGCGCCCACACCTCCCCCCTCACCTCCCTCCAAGGCCCCAATGGATCCTTCTATATCCATCGCAAATTCACCTGCACCTCCACACACATCATTTACTGTATCCGCTGCACCCGATGTGGTCTCCTCTACATTGGGGAGACAGGCCGCCTACTTGCAGAACATTTCAGGGAATACCTCTGGGACACCCACACCAACCCACCCAACCGCCCCGTAGCGGAACACTTTAACTCCCCCTCCCACTCCACCAATTACATGCAGGTCCTTGCCCTCCTCCATCGTCACACCCTGGCCACACGACGCCTGGAGGAAGAGCACCTCATCTTCCGCCTAGGCATCCTCCAACCACGAGGGATGAATGTAGATTTCTCCAGCTTCCTCATTTCCCCTCCCCCCACCTTATCTCAGTCCCAACCCTCGGATTCAGCACCGCCTTCTTGACCTGCAATCTTCTTCCCGACCTCTCCGACCCCACCCCCTCTCCGGCCTATCACCGTCACCCTCACCTCCTTCCACCTATCGTATTCCCAGCACCCCTCCCCAAATTCCCTCACCCCTACCTTTTATCTCAGCCCGCTTGGCGCACTAGTATCATTCCTGCAGAAGGGCTTATGCCCAAAACATCGATTCTCCTGCTCCTCGGATGCTGCCTGGCCTGCTGTGTTTTTCCAGCACCACATTTTTCAACTCCCGCTGTCTCAAAACCTTACATCTGATCTTAATTCTTATGCCATCACCTATCGAATACAGATATTTTTGTCTGCTATATCTAGGTCTGTTGTAATCTTATACGCTCTATCAAAAATATATTCTACATCTTCACTTCAAAGAAAATAGCAATTTCTTCAAATCAATCCAGTGACAGCATTTTCTTCATCAGTGAACTACTCCAGTAAGTCTGTACTCTATACTCTGAAGATCACTCATATCCTTCATTGTTGATGTCTATTTTGTTCCACAAATCCAGACGACGCAAGTTTTCTGCACAACAGCAGTAGCTTTATTATCGGACAGCCGGCGAGAGCTTCAAAGCATCTCTAAAGTAGCTGAGTGTCTACTTGCAGAGGCTGTTCTTCCTGAATCTCTGCCTTACCCACAGAGACAGTATATTTAATAGGAATTAGACAAAGGCATATCAGTCACATGGGAGATTGTCAATAGATAGTTTAAAGTAGGTAATTATGACCTTACAAAGCTTGATGAATGACGATGTCCTGTGATAACGTGTGATGGATTACAGAAACTGATTATCGTATTGTTCATGTTTATGTGTTGATGGGAAGAGATTAAGGCAGAAGGGTTCTTCCTTCAGTTAATGGGGCATTCACTTACCTATGCTCATATGGAGGGGATGTAAGACAATGGACCGGGAGGCAGTTTAACAGGCTTGTGCCCAGGACTCTCAGTCTTGTCTGGCAAGGGCCAATTCGTCTGTCTGGGGATATGGTGGAATCCACATGTCCTGAAAGAGAAGCAAATTATGGAACTGGCCCCTCTGTGGTATTTTAACTTCCTCATTCTGATCAGAAATCTGTTGACCAGAATTGGATGCAATGATTGTCTGTGACCTAACTAGAGCTTTGTCAAGGGTTAGCATCTTTTCCGTGTATAAAGTTAAAAATCACACAACACCAGGTTATAGTCCAACAGCTTTAATAGGAAGCACACTAGCTTTCAGTGCGACGCTCCTTCATCAGGTTTATTAGATTAGATTAGATTACAGTGTGGAAACAGGCCCTTCGGCCCAACAAGTCCACACCGACCCGCCGAAGCGCAACCCACCCATACCCCTACATTTACCCCTTACCTAACACTACGGGCAATTTAGCCAATTCACCTGACCTGCACATCTTTGGATTGTGGGAGGAAACCGGAGCACCCGGAGGAAACCCACGCAGACACGGGGAGAATGTGCAAACTCCACACAGTCAGTCGCCTGAGGCGGGAATTGAACCCGGGTCTCCGGCGCTGTGAGGCAACAGTGCTAACCACTGTGCCACCGTGCCGCCCATATATTGGACTATAACCTGGTGTTGTGTGAATTTTAAATTTGTACACCCCAGTCCAACACCGGCATCTCCAAACCACATTTTTTCCGTGAGTTTGTTATCATTCCCCCATTAATGAAGCGGAGCATCCCATATGTTTTCCTCAAAACAATTTATGTTCTCTCTCCCTTAATGATTTGTACACTTTGTTCCCCATTCCTGCTGTCACGCTCTCTGTTTCTGTGCCATTCAAATTATATATTCCCTTTCTACATTGCTTCTCTCAAAATGCATCAACTTACTGTATGTTCTAAAGAAGAGACATATTCCATTCAAAATATTAACTGTCACTCCATACATTCTACCGCCTGGAAAACAGAACAGCACAGCACCGGAATAATCAGCCCACTATGTCTGTGCGGATCATGATGCTATTCCAAACTAATTCAATCTCCCTGTATATGATCCATATCCCTGACAACCCATGCCCGCTTATGTGCCTGTCCAAATGCCTCTTGAACGTTGCGATTGTTTCTGCTTTTACCGACTCCCAGGAGAGTACATTCTAGTCACTCACCACCTTCTGCTCAAGAAACTTGTCTGACACAGCTTCCTTTAAACTTGCAAAGATGTTGTTGGAAATGCTCACCAGGTCATGCAGCATCTGTGAAGAAAACTCAGTTAATGTTTCGGTTCTGGTCACACTTCAACAGAAACGTTAACTCTGATTTCCCTTCACAGGTGCTGATAGAACTGCTGAGTTTTTTTCCAGAAACTTCTGGTTTACAGCATCTGCTGTTCTTTCGGTTTTCATTTCCTTTGAACTTGCCCCCTCTCCCCTAAAATCTATGGCCTCGAGAATTTATCATTTCCACCATGGAAAAAGATTCAGATTATTCACTCTGTCTGTGCCTCTCGGATTATTCCGCAGCCACTGACTTTCCAAAGACAGCAATTCAAGATTTTCCAACCTCTCCCAATCCAGGCAACATCCTGGTAAACCTGTTTCCACTCTCTCCAAAGCCTCCACATCCTCATTATAATGTGGTAATCCAAACAGCACAAAATACTCCAAAGGTGGCCTAATGCCAGTTTTATATTCACTCCCCTGACAGAAGAAAGCTTTATTCCTGATGAAGGGCTTTTGCCCGAAACTTCGATTTTACTGTTCCTCGGATGCTGCCTGAACTGCTGTGCTCTTCCAGCACCACTAATCCAGCAGAAGGCAAGCCTGCCATCCACCTTCTTCACCACATTCAGGGAGCTGTGAACTTGCACCTGAAGATCCCTCTGTATCCCAATGCTGCTCAGGGCCCTTCCGTTTAGTGTACACATTCCTCTTACAATGAGCCTCCCAAAATGTATCACCTCACACTTATCTGAATTAAAATCTGTCTGCAATTTCTCCACATAACCTTCCACCTGCCCTCTTCCTTGCTGTATCCTTTGACAACATTCTTCATGTACCATGTACCATCGACAAACTTGCTAATTAAATCGTTTACATTTTCAAACTAATCATTTATATACATTACAAACAACAGATGTCCCAGTTCTGATCCTTGTGGAACAGCACTAGCCACAGACCTCCAGCCGGCAACTTGCCCCAGCACAACTGTTGTTGGGAGAAATATCAAAGAGGAGCCTTCAGTTCTGTGCTGTGCAGCATGACCAATGTTTATTCAGAGCTTACTAACGCATGATGGGAGAGTTCCCTCTCTGGCTCCCCCAACCAAATCCAGCATTCTGCTGCATTTCCTTCATACGTTCCGGTAATATATCCCCCCTGACCCAATCTCCTGGGTTTGGGATGTCAGCTTGGAGGTTTCTCTGCTCCCTTTTCCAGTTTCTGATTCTCTACCGTTCTGCAACTTCCCCTCTCAGCTCATGCAGTTGCTTATCCAGTTCTTTCACAAATTGTTTAACCCTATCCTTACCATTGCACATCTCGAGCCCTCCCACTGCCACGCCCTCTGGTAGCTGCATAGTCCATTCAGTCACTAATTCAAAGGTAAACAGTCCTGTTTCCTTTGCTGGGGTTGCCCTCAGTTTCATTGGGATGATGGGGAGTACTCTAACCCATCCCTGCCTGTCTCTGTAAAGGCCTTAGTCAGACTAGCTGTCTGTGTCTGCTTCATTCCTTCTGCTGTACCTGAGCACTGGGGGTGGTGTGGGAGATGGGATTTCTGTTCAGTATCAAACAGGGCACAGATGTGTTTAACTATGTGTCCCTTGGTCAGAATCTGCAGGGGAATGCTTTCACTCACTGCGTAAACCTATTTATTAAGATCCAGCAGGATTTCCTTCCCTGGGCTTGGGATGGAGGTGTATGTAAAATCCATCTTAATTATTCCCATGTCCTTCTGGGTCTCAGCTGCTCGATCCACTTTACCCTGATTGCTTTCTCTGGCTCACACAGTGTACAGACTACACACCTTCGACAAAACCTCTCCCTGTTCCAGGTCACCCCGGTAGTAGGTCATCTGATATTGCATGTATCCTGCCCAATATGGTTCAGCCTATGATATGTTTTTAATAATGCTTGTCTTATACAGTGTAGTGGCACTGCTGGATCATCCAGACTCTGTCGTGTCCTATTATTGCCCCATCCTTTTCCTGTTCCTGTTTCTCCAGTTCTGTGACTGTTTCTAAGAATGTCTTTAAACTTTCCTTTCTCGCTTCTGTAGCTACTGTCACTGCCACTTCCCCAAATGTCTGCACTGTTTCAGTCAGTATTTTACCTGCCTTACCCACATACTCACTGCTCTGTTGGTGTGGAGTTTCTACTTTTGTGAGCTCTAATCTTCATCATTGTTGCTTCACTGGGAAATTTAGCTGTTTCCACTAAGTCTCTGACCTGTTCCTCATGCTCTATGTGGCCCCCAGAGGGTGATGTACCCTCACTGAGCCCAGGCCAACACATGGTCATGAACAATGTCAAAGGCATGCTGTGTACATGTTTCCTCCCTGTCCCCTGGCTCATCCAGTGCTTCTTTCAGGGCTTTAGATGGCTCTACCAATTCTGGATATTACTTACAAAATTCCCACAGTAGTTAAACAATCCTAAGGTTTGCCTTACGCCCTTCACGGTGTGCGGGTGGACAGTTTTAATATCATAGTTTTTGGTTCTGCTGGGACTGTCCCCTCACGCTTCATGATTTGATCTCCCCAGTATGATATCCCTACCTCCCCAGTTGCACTCTCTGTGAGTTAATTTTAAGCCCAGCCTGGATGACCTGACCCAATACTCTGTTTAATATCCAGAGATGTTCTATCTCACCGACTGAGGTGATAAGGTGTTGGTAAGATCAATTTGACTAACTCCATCAGCCATATACCGGTGGGATATACTGGAATATTGTGGGATCCCTGAGGTAACTGGATCAAGGTGCACTGTTTCCTCAGACAGCTATCCGGCTTCTGTCAATTAGTAAGGGATACTGTCAGTCTGATGATTCTCTACTTCTCTCAATCTGTTACTGTCACAACTACTGCCTCCTCAGCCCCAGCTTTAATGGGATCCTGTTTGTGTGGGGAGTGAGAGGGCCCTCAATCTTTACAGGATCTACAGATAATAACCCACATTCCTGTTTGGGTTACCCACACCGCTGAGTGGGTCCTAGCTGTAACTCCCAAGATTCCCTGACTGTCCCACTCTCCCTGCAATTCAGCTACTTTGGTGATGTCGCCTCTTATTTTCTTCCTGTCCCATTACTGGCTGGAGCGTCCCTATGTTATAGTCCAGGTCTCTACATCAATAGTTGCTCCTAATTGTTCTAAAATGGCAACTCCCAGAATGGTCCTTTCCTCAGTTTCACACTCCCATATCTGAATGTATTTTGTTATATTCCTGATCTACATCAGGATAGCTTCATCCAGCTTCATCCAGCTTCCTCAGTTCCCACTCCGACTGCTCTCATTTTAGTAATTGAAAGGGTGAGGGGTAAATCCATATCAGTAACTGATATAGATGCGCCTGTGTTAACATCATGTGTTGCTCGAGCCCTAACAGCGTGTCAATAAATATTTATGGGCTATGCATGTGCACACGTGAACACAGGCCACACACAATGTGAACACCTATCTCCCTCTCTGCCTACGTTCCTTGTCTATATGCCCTTTTCTGCTTCCCTTGCAACATTGCGAGTCTGGTTCCCCTCCCTGTACTGCAGCTATTCCCTTGTGTTTCTGAGTTTGCCTCAGCTCTCATGGCCCAATTCAGAATTTGTTTAGAATTATCTCCCACTGGGAGTCCCATGTTTATAATTACAATTACATGGGGTCCCATGTCATCTTTTAAATACATCAAACAAATTTCATCACCACAGGTTGAGGTTTGGTAATCCCCCGTGGTCCTTATACACCTCAAGCTTCCTCTCTGTACGATCGTTGATATTACCCTTGCGGCCCTGAGTCACTAAGGTTATTTTAGCCCATTCAGCCTGTCCCCTCCCCAGTGTGTCCCTGTAATATCTGTAAATGCCTGGAGCCACTGATCGGCTGTGCACTGAAGGGAACCGGCTCACACCCCCACCCTCTCATTGCAGGGACAGATTCTGCTGTACACGTCAGGGCATCTTGGCCTGAAAGGTTTTAGCCTGACATCCTCATCAGTGAGATTGTGTACTTCAATTAATTCATCCATATTCTCCCAATAAGACCCATTATTACCATTTCTCTATCAGGCTGGGTGTTCATTCACCAACATCTGTCATTCAGCCAGGTAAACAGTTCAGGTTTAGTTTCTGTCAGTTCCCTTTGTTGCCCCCTCCTGTCTGTCCAAGTTTGAGTTTTGATGCCAGGCGGTGCCATAGACACGGCCTTCTGGACTTTACAGGGCGGTGGGTCATCCCACCCAATGCCGGCCCTCTCTCTATACATACAGTCATAGAGACATAGAGATGTCCAGCATGGAAACAGACCCTTGGGTCCAACTCGTCTGTGCTGACCAGATAACCCAACCCAATCGAGTCCCACCAAACCTTTCCTATTCATATACCCATCCAAATGCATTTAAGTGTTGCAATTGTACCAGCTTCTAACACTTCCTCTGGCAGCTCATTCCATGCACATACCACCCTCTGCATAAAAAAGTTGCCCCTTAGGTCTCTTTTATATCTTTCCCCTCTCACCCTAAACCTATGCCCTCTAGTTCTGGACTCCCCAACCCCAGGGAAAAGACTTTGTCTATTTATCCTATCCATGCCCCTCATAATTTTGTAAACACCTGGAAGGTCAACCCTCAGCCTCCGACACTCCATGGAATACAGACCCAGCCTGTTCAGCCTCTCCCTATAGCTAAAATCCTCCAACCCTGGCAACATCCTTGTAAATCTTTTCTGAACCCTTTCAAGTTTCACAACATCTTTCCGATAGGAAGGCAACCAGAATTGCACACAATATTCTAACAGTGGTCTAACCAATGTCCTGTACAGCCACAATATGACCTCCTAACTCCTGTACTCAATACTCTGACCAAGAAAGGAAAGCATACCAAAAGTCTTCTTCACTATCCTATCTACCTGCGACTCCACTTTCAAGGAGCTATTAACCTGCACTCCAAGGTCCCTTTGTTCAGCAACACTCCCTAGGACCTTATCATTAAGTGAATAAGTCCTGCTCAGAATTGCTTTCCCAAAATGCAGCACCTCGCATTTATCTGACTCCATCACTACTTCTCAGCCCATTGGCCCATCTGGTCCATATCCTGCTGTAATCTGAGGTAACCCTCTTCGCTCTCCACTACACCTCCAATGTTGCTCTTATCTGCAAACTTACTAATTGTACCTCTTATGCTCGCACCCAAATCATTTATGTAAATAACAAAAAGTAGAGGAATCAACACCGATTCCTGTGGCACTCCACTGGTCAGAGGCCTCCAGTCTGAAAATCAACCCTCCACCACCACCCTCTGTCTTCTACCTTTGAGCCAGTTCTATATCCAAATGGTTAGTTCTCCCTGTATTCCATGAAATCTAACCTTGCTAATTAGTCTCCCATGGGCAACCTTATCGAATGCCTTACTGAAGTCCATATAGATCACATCTATTGCTCTGCTCTCATCAATCCTCTTTGTTACTTCTTCAAAAAACTCAATCCAGTTTGTGAGACAAGATTTCCCATGCACAACGCCATGTTGACTATCCCAAATCAGTCCTTGCCTGTGATGGCTGTAATAGAACTACCCAGGCTTTACAGTATTCTGTACTCACCAATGAGCAATAATTTCAGACTCTGAATTCGGCCTTTTTTTTCTGTTTTTGTTTTCATTGACAGCTGCATACCTTGTTTCCTTATTTGTTTCCCAGCCCTAACTCCATTCCCCGTGGCCTTGAGGCAATACCATTTCTGCTGTTTAATCTCTCCTGCCTTCTCCCGTGTGACAGACTGTCTTTTTGTCTTTGTCTCACCTCCACCTTCCTCACAACCTGTTACATTTCTGATGGTTCCCAAGTCTCTGTGACTTCACTGTGTCCCCTGGGTCAATGGCACGAGTTTTGAATTCTCTTCCTCCAGAGATAATCAGAAATCTTTCTGGCTGCAGTTTCCCCCAGATTTTATTTTCGAAAACACAGTATTTGCATCAGTCAAGTATTTGTGAGAATTCATCCACAATTCCAAGCATTTTGATGTAATTTGTGACTCTCCCACAGATGTGCAGTTTTGCTCTATTGGCTGTGCTAACATGGTCTGGAGTGTGCAGGTTAGGTGGGTTGGGTTAGCCATGGTAAATGTGGGGTAATAGGGATAGGGTGGGAGAGCAGGTCATTGCAGACTCGATGAGCTGAGTAGCCTCTTTCTGCACCTCAGGGATTCGAACGAGTTGTGATTGTCATCACATTTTCCTGATGCCCGGTTCATTCAGCTCAGGTACACATGCTGCCTTTGTGTTTCTGTGGGTGCTCACTCACTCCTTTCCTTCTGTTTACATCAATTTCTCACTGTAGGTGAGGCTGAGAATGAATTTGTAAATACAAATATTCCAACCAAAACCACTCACAGGTCAGGACCTGTTTCTGCTGCTGCCGTCACTCACAGGAACAGGAAAATAAAAGTTCAGTCACGAAACTTACAGGAGCATAGAGATTATAAACACCAGGAAATGCTGAACAGCTCAAAACTCTTTTCTCAAGAAAAGAGGAGGCTGAGAGACAGCCTTTTACAAGTAGGAAGCTTTGTGTTTTTGTGTTCAGAGATTTGATGTGGGGATCATTGGGTCTGGAGCATGGTTCAATGCCCCAGGTCATCAAAGTTGCTACCTAAATGTGCATCTTTCTTTCTGTCTATCTATCTGAGTTAACAATCAGGTGGACAGGTCAGTATCTGAGTGTTTTCCCAAATCCCTGATTGAATCTTCCTCCCCCACAATCTCAGGTGCCTCACCACTCACTGGGCCATGGAGAAACTCTGCCGTTACAATGAGAACTGTTGCTGTCGCCTCTTCTCGTGCTTCTGCCTAATCCCCATTTCCCATCATTAAATCCCAGCTGCCTATAGCCCACCCACATGGGCATGTTGAAGAGCATGACAGGAGATTGGATTGAAACCGAGAGTTCAATAGCCAGAATGAAATAGGAAGAAGGAAATAAACCGGGTTTGTGGATCCCAGGGGATACAGACTCCAGGTTGGGTCCTTTGTGGGCATTCCCGCAGTAATACGAGACAACATTCCATGATGAGAGTTAAACCCGGATGGCAGGAGAGGGAGCCACTGAACATTAGCAGGTTTAGCTCAAACACAGGTTTGTTCAGTCAGTAACAGTGTGTTAGACATGGAAGTGAAGTGAGCAGTGAGGGGAAATGTTGCCGAAAGCTGCAGATGGGCAAATTTCATTGGAACAGGAGGAGGCTATTCAACCCCTCAACCCTGCTCTGCCATTCAATAGATCATGGCTGATTTCTGGCCTAACTTGCAATGTTCAAAACTCTCCAAACTCATCAATAAACTCCTCTGCAACAGACAAGATCAACATTGAAAAACTAACGATCTGCAAATGCTGGTAAATCAGACACAAAAACAGAAATTGCTGGAGAAATTCAGCAGATTTGGTAGCATCTGTGGAGAGTGAACCTTTGGGGTCAGGTGACCAGCTGCAGCTGACCATTCTTCCTTTTCTGTAACACTATCTGGAACAGGTTGTCTGTGAGAGGGGGATGAGATTGTCAATAACAACTGAGCAAACAGGAGGGCATGCTCAATTAGAATAAAACCCATTTTGGAAAAAGTGAGGACTGCAAATGCTGGAGATCAGAGCTGAAAATGTGTTGCTGGAAAAGCACAGCAGGTCAGGCAGCATCCAAGGAGCAGGAGAATCGACGTTTCGGGCATGAGCCCTTCTTCAGGAATGAAGAAGGGCTCATGCCCGAAACGTCGATTCTCCTGTTCCTTGGATGCTGCCTGACCTGCTGCGCTTTTCCAGCAACACATTTTCAGCGCTAAAACCCATTTTGGTCTTGCACTTTTAATTCAACTGCAAACATTATTCATTACCATTTCCAAAATAGGATAATAGATCATAAATCAACTCTTAATGTCACTGAGTCTAGGAAACTGTTACTTCTGACCTGGTCCAGCCGGCATGTGAATCCAGACCCTGAATAATGGGGTTGCCTCTGAACCATCTTCTGTGCAGTTAGAATGGATGACAAATGCTGCCCCAGGAAGTGATGCCATGATCCCATGAACAAACAAAATAAATCCGATCACTGTGGTTACCTGTGAACTCGCCGGTGTTTCATCAAGCTGGATATCTGAGTGAATTTCTTCCCACACTGAGAGCAGGTGAATGGCATCTCCCTGTTGTGTATTCACTGGAGTACAGTGAGGCTGAATAATGTCCTGAACCCAATCCCAGAATGAGAGCACCTGAATGGTCTCGCACTGCTCTCCTGTGACCGGGAGAGATGTAGACACTATCCCAGGGTATGGTGGGTAAAGATATCTCCAAAAGGGATCTAGTGAGAGTAGATCAAGACAAACTGTTCACATGCATGAAAGAATCAATAATGAGGAGGCACCGCTGTAAAGGGATTGACAAAAGAAGCACATGGGACATGAGACAAAATGTTTTCATGCAGAGAAAGTTTATGGTCAGGAATGCACTACCAAAGAGTGTGGTGGAGTCAGGTACAATGAAGAGGATAGAATTGAACAGTCATTGGAAGAGGATGAATGGGAAGGTTTATGGGGTAAAGGCAGAAGAATAGCATTCAGTGAGGTGATCCTTTGGAGAACTGATAAGCCAATCAGCCTCCTTTTGCACAGTAATAATTCTGTGAACAATTAATTCTGAGCCCTCTAAGGAAATATCAGGGCAGGGTTTGCAAAGAGGTCAGATTGAATGAGGGTCTTGGTGAACAAAAGTGAGACACAGATACAGAAAGGTTTTGGGATGGATTGAATCAAATGTTATCAATTTGCACAGCCACCAACATTACAGCAGTTACAAACAGGGGTGATCAAGAGCATGGAATAAGAGCAGCAACTAAATCCTAAACATTTATGCAGCTGAAGGGGGTGCTGGGTAAAGATAACACCGTTAGCGCTTATTTCATTCCAGACACACCAGCCAGGGAGCACATCCTTGCTGTATTTATCCCATCGAGCTCCTGAAGAATTTTGTTCATTTCAAGTGTTTCATTTTAGATACTCCAGAGAAGACAGTTTCATGCTCTGCAATCTCTCCTGCCAGGGCAATGCTGTTGTTAGAATTCAATTCACTGCGGCATGTTACTGGCTGCTTCATGGACTGGAACTGGCAATTGAGACTGTAAGGTTACTGTATAAAATATCTTCAATTGTATTGCCAGATTGCCGGACACATGAGCGGCTTTAAGAAAAATGACAACTTACGGGCATTGAGTGTCCATTGTGGGGGCATCCTGTTTAGATAAAATCTATTGATAATTGTTAGAATTGACTTGCACTGGCTCCGGTGAAGTGGTCGGAGCATTATGACTGTCATCGGAGCTGGCAACAAACTTCCCATGGATTAGAACTCGTACATGATAGAATAGGTGTGGGTCCTTCTTGTAAAGTTATTCAAAATGGTCCTAATTTACTTTCAGAAACAAGTGAGAGAAAGGCACATTACTGAGGTCATTGCATTAGTCCAAAATTAGAAATTCAGGAGAACTGAAGGGAGAGCTGGTGTTGGGAGTTGTATTAATGATATGGAGAAACTTTTTTTTTACAGAGAGAAAGTTCCACATGGGACACTCAGCTTTAACATCACATCAACTGCAGAGTCGTCCAATTCCGCAGGTCCTGATCCTTATCGGTAATATGGAAAGGGAAAGCAGCATGCCTAGCCCAGAGAAATAATTCCTCTGCTCTGCATGCAGTTGAATATTTAACCGGTCATGTGATTTGCGAAGACACCAATGGGACGGGACCAGGGCTAGGGTATGTAAATGTGGGGACTGTGGGAAGGAATTCGCTTACCCCTCCCAGCAGGACACACACTGACACAGTCACACTGGGGAGAGGCCATTCACCTGCCCCACGTATGGGAAGGGATTTACTCAATCTTACAATCTGCTGAGGCACCAGAGAGGGCACAGAGGATATCGACCCTTCACCTGCTCCATGTGTGAGAAATAATTCATTCAAATCTCTCACCTGCAGAGACATCGGTGCATTCCCACTGGGGAGAGGCCATTCACCTGCTCAGTGTGTGGTAAAGGATACACTAGGTCCTCTGAAATGCTGAAACACCGAGCTCACTCTGGGGAAAGGCCATTCACTTTCTCACAGTGTGGGGAGACATTCACTCAAATGCACTACCTGCAGTGACCCCAGAGAGCTCACTCTGGGGAAAGGCCATTCACTTGCTCCCAGCGTGTGGGGAGAGATTCACTCAAATGCATCACCCCCCGAGACACCACTGAGCCCACACGGGACAGGCCATTCAGATGATCAGTGTGTGAGAGGGGATTCAGTGATTCATCCCACCCCCTGAGACCCCAGCGAGCCCACACAGGGGAGAGGCCATTCAGATGCTCAGTGTGGAAGAGAGGATTCAATTATTCATCCTGTCCCCTGAGACCCCAGCGCGTTCACACTGGGTAGGATCGTCACTGCGTGACAAGGGATTTGCTGAGTCTTCAACACGACTGAGAGCCCAGTGAGTGGACACAGGGAAGTGGTCATCCACCTGCTCCGTGTGGGGTAGAGTTCACACATCACTGCAGGACTCTGATTCTGATGTTACTGTCCATCAGAGTCAGGACTGGACTGTGTTCATGATGACACTGTTGGAGTATTGATGTTGTGGTTGTTAATCACATTAACTGGGCTGGAGTTGACTGAATTTATATTGCCACTTTCTGAACTTTGAGATGTCTATCTGGGCAGTGAGTCTCCACAAACAGCAATGTGACAATGAGAAGGGGCCATCTATTTTGATTTAAATTGTGATTGTAGCACTGCTGCTTCACAACATCAGGTATAAGGTCGGAGTCCAGCGTTGGCCAACGGCCTGTGTGGAGTTCCCACATTCTCCCCATGATAGTGTGGGTCCCCTCCCGGTGCCCTGGTTTCCTCCCACAGACTAAAGATGTGCAGGTTAGGTGGATCGGTCGTGCTAAATTGCCCATAGTGTCGAGGATTGTGTAGACTAGTGGATCAGCCATGGGAAATGCAGTGTTACTCTGGATTGCTCTGGGTGGGATGCTCTTCGGATGGTTGGTGGGATTTGATGGGCCAATGCTCTCCTTCCACACTGTAGGGATTCTACTCTATGATTGAGGATAAAGGCTACACAGCAGGGTGTCCTTGGAGAAGGAGCATGTGGTGTGTATCAGTGCTCTTGATGCCTTTAGATAGAGGTGGGCACCCCTTTATCTCCAGCGCTGCCCCCTCACCCCCAACTCTACTTTGATTACGTCCTTTCCCACTCTGCCACTTGTAGTGGTTTGCTTTGCCCATAATGGGCTTTGTTTATAAATATTCAATTGGTTATTCAGGTGGTTTACTGCTATAATGGCGAAATGATGATTTTGATGGTGGGAAGGTTGCTGTGATAACACTTCTGGGTCGGAGAAATGGGGAAAAAAGAAAACTCCACAGCTCACACAACGAGAACTGAAAAGCAGTTAAATCAAACCAAAGGTTCCGACGGGGGGGGGAATATCTCCTGGAGTTTGAGAAACTGGAAAGTGATGGTGTCCGGGAGTCGTCGGGATTTTGTTTTATACGGCGTTGAAATTTTAAAACTGTTATATTCAGATCGTTTTGTTTCTTTTCTTTTTGTTTCATTTATCGTGGAATAAACTCGTACATGTTTTAAAACCAAATTTACAAACTTTGCATTAAAGACAAATGTTAAACAAAGTCCATCAAACCATCCCTCACTGAAAACTGATGTGGAAGTGCAATCTCCTGGAGAGTCCCTGTCCTGCCTACTCTTTCCTACCCGGGTTCCATGGTTACATACAGACCTGGGAGATAGGGGCAGGAGGGGGGCTTTCGGCTTTTCAATCCTGCGCCACCATTCAATGGGAAACAGCTGACCATCCAGCTCAGTCTCCTGTTCCTGCTGTGCTCCAATCCCCTTTGATGCCTTTACCTTTAAGAACTATATCTAAGTCCTCCTTTAGCTTCATTGCCTTTTGTTCCAGTGCCGTTGCGGTGTTACTGTGTGGGTGTAGGCAGGGGTAATGTGATGCATGCACTCATCATCCATCATCATCCTGCAGTAACAATCAGGTTTCAGTAAATAGAGATAGAAACCAGTTCCAGGATATGGGCATCACTGGCTCAGCCAGCATTTATTCCCCATCTCTAGTTACCCTTGACAAGATGGTAGTGAACTGCTGTCTCGAACCATTTGCAGTTCATTTGGCGCAGATAGACCGACAATGCTGTGAGGGAGAGTGTTGCAGGATTTTGGCTGATTGACTCTCAGTCTTTGGTTCGTCAAATGCTGGTTAACTTAATCACGATCTGCACATGATTTTGAGATTTCAGTCTGTGAATCTTCACAATCTAGCACCCTATATAAAGGAATATGTACAGGTTAGAAATTCAGAACAGGCAATTTTAGTTTCTCTGGAATATCTTTTTCCCAGTCTTTCCCTAAAGCTGTAACCCTGCAGCCCACTTACTCTCTCCCTCCATTCTGACTCTGCTACCCCCTAAGGTACACCCTCCCCATTCTCATGGAGTAACTGATAAACAGATCCATGCCACCACTTCCCGTCCCTGGTTAGATGCTGCACCCTTTCTGGGTTCACTTCATTTCCCTTCAGTTGCTGCAAGTCAATAATGTAACAGCAGAATGAAACAAAAGGAAACAGACAGGGAGGTGGCAGATCCTGGACAGAAGAGGAACCTTCAGTCTGGGAGAATGGGTTAGATCCTCCTTGGTTTCCCATTGGTCGATTCCCAGCATTATGACGCATTGGGGATGGAACTTGGTCCCACGTGGGTGTGGTGACACCTTAATTCCCCGGCAGATCAATACTAAAAGCTGATATGTTACTCCTCCAGCCAATCACAGTGTGAAGTACTTTCCGCTAGGTACCCCAAAGCACATGCTCCAAAGCCCACCCACATTCTGTACATGGACAGTGCCGGGTTTCCCCACTCACGTGTGGTCCCTGCCTCAGGGATTGTGGGAGTTGTAGTCCCCAGGAAGCTACTTGAGCCCTGTCTCTGGAAAGTGAATGAAAAGTGTGGGCTGGAGGGTGTTGTCTATCAAATCCCCATTCACACACACAGGACATATGGGCTGTCATTGGGTTTCACTGAGACATTCGTTTCCACGACCTGATTTCTGACGTGAGGAATATAGATTCAGCAAATTGGGTGATAGAGAGGTTAATAAGGAGGAGCAGAGTTTAAGCAGAGGTAGCTGAGTGGTTAGCACTGCTGCCTCACAGCGTTAGCAATCTGGGTTTGATTCCAGCCTTAGGCGACTGTGTGGAGTTTACACATTCCCCCCCATGTCTGTACGAGTTTCCAACCGTGCTCCAGTTTCCTCCCATAGCCCAAATATGTGCAGATTAGGTGGATTGCCCATGTTAAATTGCCCAGTTTCCATGCATGTGCTGTTTAGGCAATTAGCCATGGGAAATGCAGGGTTACAGGGAATGGGTGGGTCTGAATGGGAGGCTCATCATAGGGTTGGTGTGGACTCTGCACTATAAGAACTCTATTGTATTCTCATGAAGGAGAATGTACCTAACTCAATGTGTTGTGAATCTGTGGAATTCCCTATTCAAAATGCGGTGGATGCCAGAACAATGAGCAAATTTAATGAAGAGATACAGATTTTTAATTTTCAATGAGTTGAAGGGTGAGATAGAGCAGGCGGGAAAATCCAGCTGAGACCGAGGTGAGCTCAGTCATCATGGTATTAAATGGTGGAGCTGGTTCAAAGGGCTGCATTCCCTCTCCTGTGCCCAGTGCTTATCTTCTTACGTTAATAACTGGAAAGCTGAATCCAAAAATCACCACCTTCGCCAAAGGAGATTTTCGGGAAAAGTAGGATAGTCAGGGGGATTAGCATTTCAAACTTAGAAGATGAGGAAGCGTGTAGGAGATAATGATTTTGCAATTTTAAACTGAGGGGAGACAGTGATTTATGGTTTTTGATTGTGTAGTAAATTCACACCGTCCAGAATACTCTGTTGTGAATATCTATCCTGTACTTTATTACAAAGCCAAGGTCTTTGACAATGAAAACCAAAACACCCAGGTAACATCATCTCACCTCGTAATCTGATAAAAGACTTGTGATAAGTATGGTCAAATTTAGAATACAGTTGGAAAGCGGGAAGATTAAATCCAATACAGATTCTGTGCTTAAACAAAGGAGACTACAATAAGATGAGACAGGAGTTGGCTAATGTAGACTGGTAGCAAAGACTTTACGGTGGGACAGTTGACGGACAGTGGAGAAATATCAAAGAATTTTTTCAAACTGCTCAGCAAAAGTATATATTAGTGAAAAGGAAGAACTGTAGGAAAAGGAGTAATCTGCCATTGATGGCTAAGGAAATAAGGGAGTCTATGAAATTGAAATAGAAAGCATACAAATTGGCAAAGACCAAGGAGAAACTAGGAGATGAGAAAAACTTTAAAGATCAACAGAAAGCTAGATGGGATTGGGGGAGAAAAGTGATGAGTAGCTATCCCCAGGGACAGAATAGCAGTTTACACTGCGAGAGGGGAACCTATTGTGTGGGGAACATATGGCCTCTGTAATTGTTGAAGCACTTAACCGTTACCATAGAGATAATCCTGATCAAGTTAAAAATCACAGCACACTCCAAAAGCTTGTACTTCTAAATAAACCTGTTGGACTATAACCTGGTGATGTGTGGTTTTTAACTTTGTCCACCCCGTTCCAACACCGGCTCTTTCACATCAGAATCCTGACAGACAGCCCCACTGAAACTGAAGCGCCTGTCAGATACCTGACTGAGCCACAGGGGCGTGGGGGAGGGGTTTTGTGGTTTAACCAATCAGTGCTGGGCTGAACTCAACTTTTAAACTGCCATTGCCGTGGAGATAATACTGAGAGACAGCGTCCATTCAAAACCACAAACCACAAAGGTATAAGAATGGGAGCGGCACATCGGACAGGCGATGTATTACCTGATGCTGCCTGGAGGTGTTCTGCATGTACACTATCCAGGTAACTGCCATGTCTCATTAATAAAGACTCAAAGAAGACCTCTTAGAGTTCTGTGCCCAGTTATTCCTATCCAGCAGGGTTCAGGAAGTCTTCACAGCAGTCAGTCTTCACAGTGGAGAACACGAAGAACATGCCAGTAAATGATAAGGAAACTGAGGAAGGTGAGGAACAAGAAACAACCATTATCACGAAAGTGTTAGAGCTGGGCAAGTTAATGGAGCTAAAGGTAGACAAGACTCGTCGCTCAGATGGAATACATCCCAGGTTGCTACCAGAGATAGCGGGAGAAATAGTAAATATACTTAGAGTCAGAGTCCTACAGCAGAGACAGGCCTTTGGCCCAAACTGGCCAATACTGACTAGAATGTCCATCCACGCTAACCCCATTTCCCTGCACTTGACCCATCTGCTTCTGACCCTTTCCTATCCATGTATTTGTCCAAATGTCTTTTACATGTTGTTAATGTACCCACCTCAAGCACTTCCACTGGCAGCTCAGTCCATATACATACCACCCTCTGTGTAAAACATGTGCCCCTCAGGTTCCCTTTCATAATTTCTCCTCTAACCTTAAACTGATGCCCTCCACTCCTTGATTCCCTGGGAAAAAGACTGAATGCATTCACCTTACCCAGGCCTCTCATGGTCTTATACACTTCCAGAAAACATTCCCCCTCTGTTTCCTCTGCTCTAAACAAAAAAAAAATCCTCGCTTGTCCAACCTCTCCCTTTAACTCAGACCCCTGAGCCCTGGCAAAAATTCTTGTAAATTTCTTCTGCACTTTTTCCAGTTTAATAACTGAAACCTACACTGCACTCATCACATTTCCAGTGTTTCCCCACGGCGCTGGAACTGACGTGACAACGCCAATGGATTACAAGCCACGATCGATAATCAACTCCTTTACAACAATCCCGTTTTCATAGCATTTTCCATACTGCAGGCATCCTTGTGTGTTTCTGGTTGCATGATTAATTAAAACTTTGTCCTCATACAAAACAAATCTGTAGCTTAATCGTTCCTGGGAAATGTGCCATGTTTTTTCAGACTTTTAACAACAAATGAACTCTTTCTCCACAGTCACCACGCTAACATGGACTTGGCTGTGTCTCAGTACTTTTTCCAGACACACTGACATTTGAAATATTCGCCCATGGACAGAATACACACCTTTCCTTCCACATGAAAAGGCCAAATGATATTCAGATCGGCACGGATCAAGTAACTATCAAAACTGAACAGGAAGTTCAATTTGAATTTCTCATCCACAAATCCGCCCTTTCAGAACCCTACAACTGAGAAGACAAGTCACCACCGTTAACACAGGATGGAAATTCATAAGACAGTGATAGTATTAAATTGTAGTTTCTTTGCTCCCCCAAAGCTTTAAATCTCAGTCTCACAATTGCTCTCTTCTGTGAACTGAAATCCAAACCAATCTCCTCACCCTTTTCCTCCACACCCAGTTCTCACACAGACTCTCTTCTCTTTGAAATCAGCTTCCTAGCTCCTGCCTGCAGACTAAGAACCAAAAAAAGGTCTCCTCCCACAATCCAAAGATGTGCAGGTCAGATGAATTGGCCATGCTAAATTGCCCATAGCGTTAGGTATATTAGTCAGAGGGAAATGGGTCTGGGTGGGTTACTCTTCCGACGGTCGGTGTGGACTGGTTGGGCTGAAGGGCCTGTTTCCACACTGTAGGAAATCTAATCTAATCAAATCAATGAGTCTGACTCGGAGCCTCCTGGATGTTGGTGAATCCTCCCCCCATCTCCCAGGCTTCCTTCCTGGTCAGAACCAAACTGATTTTTTTCCCCCAATCTGGAACATTTTATTTATTTCCCCCACACGGACCCTCTGATGAGAACCATCCTGCAAACACTGACCAAATCATATCTGATTGAACTAAGATGAACCAAATTAGAACTTTAATTGCAGGCCCATCTGTGTTGTTTTCCATAACATTCCTGAATATTCACACGAGTTCTGATAACTTTCTGCAAAATGCTTCCCCCACTGATAGCCGACCACTTGTCACGATATCAGGGCAGGGGCCATTTCCCTGAGTTCTGTTCCCAGAGGGAGGAAACTGCCAATGACAGATTAACCCCACACACGCACAGCCTCCCTCCTGGCCCTGACCAGCCCTGCACATACACCAACAATTGCCCAGCACTGCGCCCGTGCACTGGTCTCCCCTCCTACAGCACATGCTCCAGATCACACAGAAGCTGGGTGATT
Organism: Chiloscyllium plagiosum; assembly: GCF_037043375.1. Lineage (NCBI taxonomy): Eukaryota > Metazoa > Chordata > Chondrichthyes > Orectolobiformes > Hemiscylliidae > Chiloscyllium > Chiloscyllium plagiosum. Next base: position 73,969,674 of record NW_028270169.1, on the reverse strand, counting down.
GACAGCAGCCGCTGCCCAATAGGGTGGAGGGGGCAGGGCTGGAGATTGTAAACAATGAATGAATGTGGAGGACACTGGGGGATGGACAGGTCAGTGATGGACAGGAGCAGTGCAGCAGTAGGAGGGAACCCTGGACAAAGTGAGCAATGGGAGAGTCTGACAGGAGAGAAACTACAGGAAAGTTCTGTTGAGGCTCAGGCGGGGACAGCTGGGAGACAGTATGGCCTGGCGGCTTGGTCATGTTTTCCAATCACCCTTTTCAAAGATGCTGTTACTCAACTCTGAGCCCGATCCTCCTGGTTCAGAGGAAAGGACACTACCATCATTTTCTGGTGAGCTAGTGGAAAGAAGGGAAGATTTTCTCAATCTCTCTTACATGAAAACTCCATGAGCTCCTCCCACTTACTGTCTATGGTGGGGATGGAGACAGAGCAGATGGGAGCGGGGTTCTGGATATAGGGACTGCCTTTCAAATGGAACTTACCTGTGTGGGTGATATCAACAAGACTCAATACACAGTCACTAACACAAACCTGATGTACTTGAACTTTATCCAGAATATTAACAGTCATAACTGGGTGACACAGATCCCAATGTACAGAGTTAAGTCCTGGATATTAATAATGGCTTTGTGTATGAGAAATCACGTCACATGTACTTGAGTCAATTTCTTTTTGAAGTAACAAAGAGGATTCATGAGGGCAAAGCAGTGGAAACGATCTACATGGACTTCAGTAAGGCGTTCAACAAGGTTCCCCATGGGAGACAGATTAGCAAGTTTAGATCTCATGGAATAGAGAGAGCACTAGCCATTTGGATACAAAACTGGCTCAAAGGTAGAAGACAGAGGATGGTGGTGGAAGGTTGCTTTTCAGATTGGAGACCTGTGACTAGTGGGGTGTCACAAAGTATCAGTGCTGGATCCACTAATTTTCATAATTTATATCAATGATATGGATGTGAATATAGGAAGTATTGTTAGTAAGACGACACCAAAATTGGAGGTGTAGTGGACAGTGAAGAGGATTACCTCAGATTATAACAGGATCTTGATCAGATGGTTGAATGTGCTGAGGACTGGCAGATGGAGTTTAATTTAGATAAATGTGAGGTGCTGCATTTTGGGAAAGCAAATATTAGCAGGATGTATACACTTAATGGTGAGGATCTTGGGAGTGCTGCTGAACAAAGAGACCTTGGAGTGCAGATTCATAGCTCCTTGAAAGTAGAGTCGCAGGTAGATAGGATAGCGAAGAAGGGGTTTAGTATGCTTTCCTTCATTGGTCAGAGTACTGAGTATCGGAGTTGGGAGGTCATATTGCGGCTGTACAGGACATTGGTTAGGTAACTCTTGGAATATTGCGTGCAATTCTGGTCTCCTTCCTATCAAAATAATATTGTGAAAGTTGAAAGTGGCCAGAATAGTATTAGAAGCACATTGCCAGGGTTGGAGGATTTGAGCTACAGGTAGAGGCTGAATACACTGTTTTCCCAGGAGCGTCAGATGCTGATAGGTGACCTTATAGAGGTTTATAAAATCAGGATGGGCATGGATAGGGGAAATACACAAGGTCTTTTCCCTGCGGTGGGGAGGAGCCAGAAGGGGGAGACCGAGAGCGGAGGGTGACGGTTATTTTGTAGAGCTACAACACAACCCTGTTCCTGTTTTCTCCCCATTCCCTTCAATCCCTCTGAAGGGCTCAGAACAAGTGCACAGGCCCTGAAAGGTAGAGCTTCAGGGTGATTAAGTGCTGAAGGTTGCATTTGGGACACTGACCTTTATTGGTCTGTGCACTTATCAATAAATGGACCTAGGTTCAATTCCACTGCCCTGGATTCATGTCTGTGGCCACAGACGCGCCTGTCTCTGACATTGACTACTGCATCCCCTGTCACTACAGCTCTGCCATTCTCCTTCCTCCAGTTCTGTGCAGCGGAGCTATCTGTGGTGTCATGAACCTGGCTATTGCTGACTTCCCCTGAGAGTCCACTCCACCTGATCCCCGCTTGTAGAATCCCAAGCGGTGCACAATATCTGTTTGATCACTGGGGAGTCCTGCACTTCCTTCCTGAGCCTTTTACTTGATCTGATGGCCACTCATTCCCTTTCTGCCTGTGTAACCCTAACCTGCAGTGTGACTAACTCACTAAACGTGCTGTCCATAACATTCTCATTATCGCAGATTCTCAACAGTGAATACACTCTCAGCTCCAGGTCAGAAAAGCAGTTTCCCAGTAGTTTCAGATGGGCACTCTTCCTGCACACATAGCCATCACGGACACTGGAAGCGTCCCTTATTTCCCACATTGTATAAGAGGAGCACACCACGGGTCGGAGGGCTCCTGTCACAACGTCTCTCTAGTTTCAGCCAGATACTCCCATTCAGATAATTGAAATGAGCTAGTAACCTTCCTTCACTTCAAACATTTCCATTATAACCAAAAGCCCCGATCTTTACTTAAGCTGACATTTTACACTTTAAAAACTGTTAATAAAAACTCAGCAGGTATCGCTTACAACCTGGCAGTTCCCTTTGGGAACATGTGAATTTCTGAACGGCCTGAACTAAAACTGAAGCTGAGGTTCACCTTCTCCCTGTCTCCCCTCGCTCTGTTTATACCCAACTCCAAAACACTCATTGAGCCAAGCAGCCCTCACAGTGCAGCCCAGTCATTTTCATTGTCTGCTCATACCGACACTGCCCTCAGCCTTCTGTACTGTTCCAATGCATCTCAATGGGAACAGCATCTCATCTTTTAATTCAGCCCTTTGTAACCCCAGAGTCAACATGGACTTCAGCAGTTTCTGAATGAACAGACAGTTGTCGGAACCTGGAACATTTCACCTGAAATGGTGCTGGAATTTGACTCCACAAGGAATTTTCATGAGAAGTTTGCAGGGAATTGAAAATAAGGGGTTTACAGGTTAACATCATGAAGTGGGTGATTGGGTCTAAATCTGACAGTTCCTATAAAGAGATGAGGTGTAATTTGGATAAATCTGTGCTCCCTCTCAGGCCAATACCTCCTTCCACAGCTGCAGGGCCCAGAATTGAGCACAAACCGCAAGGGTGATCCAACATCTTTGAACATCTTTCCGCTTTTTGCTTGAAAAAAAAGATACTTTCCCACAGAGAGAACAGACACACCTTTCTCCTTCCACAGTTAAATGTCAATGGTATTCAGATCCTGATGACACTGCTGACGATAGAAAATTGGTTTTGAGATCCCTGTCTCAATTATTCTCAATTAATATCCTATAAAATGAATTCACAAAACAAAACTCACAGTCAGGGCAGGCTGAACCGTAAAGACAAATATTTCTCTTGGTATGTGTTTGATGTGTAAATGCTCCTCTTCAAAACGCCCGCCCCCACCCAGGAAGAGGACATGTCCATGCCCCAAATAAAGATGGCGGCCATAACCCAGGACCTGGCACCGCCTGAGGGCCACAGCCATTTTCCCATTTGCTGTAACCGTGGAACCAAGAGTTTCTAATTCAGGCCTAACTACCTGTACAGGGTGTAATTAAACCCTCCCAGTCTAAACTGGATCCAACTCCCCTTTCCAGTTTCCTCCTCCTGCACACACCAAGGGACATTCTAGGTCCAGTGACCCTTCCTCAGAACCGACAACAGCTGGGAAAATTAGAATCCCCACAGTGTGGTAACAGGACATTCGGCCCAACAAGTCCACACCCACCCTCTGAAGCGTTTCTCAACCAAACCCATTCCCCGACCCTATTATTCTACATTTCCCCTGACTAATGCACCTAACCTATACATCCCTGAGCACTACGGGAAATTTCGTTGGGCCAATTCACCGAACCTGCATATCTTTGGATTGCAGGAGATAGGGGTTAAAGAGTCAATAATAGGTGGGGATGGAGCCCAAAAGAGACAGTAACATTTGGAAAGACAAAGGAGTGGATAACAATCTGGCTGGGAGGGTGCAGAGCTGTTAATGGAGGGGACAGGAACCTGTGTCGGGCAGCATCTCAGTGGAGGTGCTGGAAATGGCAGCTGATGATCTACGTTCTGCTGCAAAACCGACCCCGAGCTTCCAGTTGTCTGTCACTTTAACACACGAGCCTGTTGCCTGGCCAACATCTCTGTCTCATGCTTACTGCAGTGTTCCAGTGAAGCTTGGTGCAAGCTGGCAGAACACTCCAGAACATACCAAAATGCCCTGTATTTCAAGGACTGCAATTTCCCCTCCCATGGGGTCAGCAATATTCTCCAGCGTATCTCCACCACTTGCCTCACCTCTGCCAGTGAACCACACCTCTCCAACTGCAGCAAGTATAGAATCCCCCAGTTCTCATCTTCCACCCAGATACAATGCATCATCCTCTGCCATTTCCATATATTAACATAGAAATCATTGATATAAATGATGAAAAGCAGTGGACCCAGCATCAATCCTTACACCATATTGCTCATCACAGGCCTCCAATCCGAAAAGCACTACCTTCCGTCTCCAACCTTCCAGCCAATTTGTTTCCAAATAGCTGGTTCTCTCTGCATCCCATGGTGTCTAACTTGCTAAATGTGGAACCTTTTTGAATGTCTTTTTGAAGTCCAAGTTAGTGATTTATGTACAAAGCCATGCTGACTATCCCTAATCACTTCATGCCTTTCCAATTACATATAAACCTATCCTTCAGAATTCCTTCCAACAAATTGTCTGCCACAAACTTCAGACTCACCAGTGTATTGTTCCCTGGTATTTCCTCATCACCTTTCTCAAATAATGGCGCCTGTCTTGCAACACCTCACCTGTGGCTATCGGTGATAGAAATATCTCAGCGAGGGGCCCGGCAATCACTTCTCTAATTTCCCACAAAGATTTGGGGTATACCTGATCAGGTCCCACAGATTTAATCAGCATTATGTATAAGACATCCAGTACAACCTCCTCTGTAATATGGACAGTTGTCAAGTTATCACTATTTATTTCTCCAAAGTCTCTAGCTTCCATATCCTCTTTCAGTAAAAGCTGACATGAAATCCTCGAGACCCATGATGGAATGCATCCCAGGGGACTAAATGAGATGGTGAAGGGTCTATTGTACTTCCTTGCTAGAGGGATGGTTATGCTGCAGCTGTACAGGGTGCTGGTGAGGCCACACCTGGAGTACTGTGTACAGGTTTGATCGCCTTACTTCAGCAAGAATGTACTGACACTGGAGGGGGTGCAGAGGAGGGTCACTAGTTTGAGTCGGGAGTGGAGAATGTTGGTGTATGTGGAGAGATTGAATAGACTGGGATTATACTTGTTGGAATTTAGAAGAATGGGAGGTTGTATTGGAAAAACTAAAATTAAGAAGGGAATAGATAAGATAGAAGCAGGGAGGTTATTTCCACCTGGGGGGGGGGGGGGGTCAACCTCGAGAGTATAGCGTCAAAGTAAGGGGGTATCTGATTTAGGACAGAGTTCAGGAGCAACTTCTTCAGCAAAAGGGTTATGAATCTGTGGAATTCCCTGCTGAGTGTAGCAGTTGATGTTATCAATTTGAATGTCTTTAAGGCAAAAGGTAGATTTGTGAACAGGAAAGGAATTAAGGGTTATGGTGAGAGAGCAGGAAAGTGGTGCTGAGGCCATGATAAGCTCAGCCCTGACCTTATTGAATGGCAGTGCAGGCTTGAGGGGCCAGATGGCCTACTCCTGCTCCTATTCCTTCTGTTCTTATGTTCCCACTTTCCAGCCGTCCCTTTACCTGGGGGGTTGCAAAGAAATATTGAAAGTTCTTGCCTTGTACCGTGAAAATTAACCTTTGTCCAATTTTGAACAACAACTTTTAGATCTGGTCTATTATTTTCTGAAACTATTTTAAAACTAGTAGAATTATCGTCAGAGAATTACCAAGTGTGGAAGCAGGCCATTCGGCCCATCACATCCACACTAACCCTCAGAGTCTCCTGTCTTAGCCCTGTAACGGTGCATTTCCCATGACCAATCCCCCTAGCCTGCTCATCCCTGAACACTGTAGGCAATTTCGCATGGCCAATCCACCCAACCTTCACATCCCTGAACAATATGGGCAATTCAGCCTGGATTATCCCACCCAACCTGCACATCTCTGGACTGTGGGAGGAAACCAGAGCACCCGGATGAAACCCACACAGACAACCTCAATAAGGTGATCATCCTGTTCCTATTTCCCAGTTCCACCCAAGTAAGTTCACCGGGCGAACTCCCATGAATATCCTCCCTAAACACAACAATAATGTTATCCCGAATCAAAAACACCATTCCACCTTCTCTCTTAATCCCCCTTTCTATCCTTCCTCTTACATCTATTCCCTGGAACATTAAGCTACCTGTCCTTTCCAACCTAAAACACGTTTCTGTGATACCCACTATATTCCAGTCCCATGTTCAAAACCATATCTTAAGCTCATCTGCTTTCCCTGTAAAACCACTTGCATTGAAATAATTGCAGTGGAGTGCTATCAAAAGGACAGTCTGATGGGCAGAGGGGATGGGATGGCCCTGTTGGTGAGGGATGACGTTCAGCCCTTTGCGAAGGGGGAGACACAGAGTCAGGAGATGTAGAGTCAGACTGGAGGGTGGCTAATGTTGTCCCACTTTTCAAGAAAGTTGGGAGAGAGAAAGCAAGGAATTATAGACCAGTTAGCCTGAGGTCAGTGGTGAGAAAGATGCTGGAGTCAATTATAAAAAATGAAATTATGGCTCATTTGGAAGCGGTAATAGGATTCGTCAGAGTCAGCATGGATTTACAAAGGGGAATATACTGACTTGGATTGAAAATTGGCTGGCTGACAGGAAGCAAAGAGTAGTGATAAACGCTTCCTTTCGGAATGGCAGGCAGTGACTAGTGGGGTACGACAAGGTTCGGTGCTGGGACCGCAGCTGTTTACAGTAAACATTAATAATATAGATGAACTTATTAAAAGTAATATTAGCAAATTTGCTGATGACACAAAGCTGGGTGGCAGGGTGAAATGTGAGGAGGATGTTATGAGAATACAGGTTAACTTGGATAGGCTAGGTGAGTGGACGGATGCATAGCAGATGCAGCTTAATGTGGATAAATGTATGGTTATCCACTTTGGAAGCAAGAACAGGAAGGCAGATTACTATCTAAAAGGAGTCAAGTTTGGTTAAGGGGAAGTACAACGAGATCTAGGTGTTCTTGTACATCAGTCAATGAAAGCAATCATGCAGGTACAGCAGGTAGTGAAGAAATCTCGCTGCATGCTGGCCTTCATAACAAGAGGAATTGAGTATAGGAGCAAAGAGGTCCTTCTGCAGCTGTACAGGGCCCTGGTAAGACCATACCTGGAGTATTGTGTGCAGTCTTTGTCTCCACATTTGAGGAAGAACATTGTGGCTATTGAGGGAGTGTAGGGTAGGTTCATGAGGTCAATTCCCGGAATGGCGGAATGATCATATGTTGAAAGATTGGAGCGACTGAGCTTGTATACACAAGAGTTTAAAAGAATGAGAGAGGATCTGATAGAGACCGACAAGATTATTAAAGGGTTGGACACTCTGGAGGCAGGAAGCATGTTTCCACGGATGGGTGAGGCCAGAACCAGAGGACACAGTTTAAAAATAAGGGAGAGGCCATTTAGAACAGAGTTGAGGAGAAACGTCTTCACCCAGAGAGTAGTGGACACAGGGAGTGCACTGCCCCAGAAGGCAGTGGAGGCCAAGTCTCTGGATACTTTCAAGGAAGAGATGGATAGAGCTGTTAAAGATAATGGAATCAAGTGTTACGGAGATAAGGCAGGAACAGGATAGTGATTGTGGACGATCAGCCATGATCATAATGAATGGTGGTGCTGACTCAAAGGGCAGAATGGCCTATTCCTGCACCTATTGTCTATTGTACCTTGTCAGTCCGACCTCATTCTGTGCCTTGCCCTTGCCTGTCTAACTTCTAAACTATACCAGTCTCAGACTTGCCTCCTTTCTCACTATCTCTTTAGGTTTACCCCACGCCCTCACTGGTTTAATGTCTCCCGAGTAGCACTAGCAAATCTCCCTGCTTGGATATTAGACACCTTCCAATTCAGATGTAATCCATCCTTCTTATGCACGTCAATTCTACCCCAGCAGAGATTCCAATGATCCAAAAACGTGAATCCTTCTCTCCTGTATCAGATCCTTGGCCACGCATTCATCTGCTCTACCCTGCTATTCCTACTCTCTCTAGCATGTGGCACCGGGAGTAATCCAGATATTACTACCCACAAGGACCTGCTTATTATACTCCAGGCTAATTTGCTATATTGTCTCATCAGGACTTCATCCTTTTCTCTTATGTCATTGGTACCAATGTACAGCGACCTCCCACTCATCATTCTCCCCTTTCAGAATATTCTGCACCCTCGGAGCCATCCTTCACCCAGACAGTAGGGAGGCACTACCCCATTCTGATGTCTCACTGTTAGCTACAGAAACTGCAGTCTGTGCTGCAGACTAGAGAGCCCCCATCACCATCGATCGCGTGGAACCTGATATACCTCACATTACACTAGGAACTTGGCTGTCAGTGCGATATTCCCCTGAGAGTCTGTGACCCCCGATGCTTTCCAAAACATTATACTTGTTTGAGATGGAAATAACCACAGGAGACTCCTGCACTACCTGCCTTCCACTCCTCCCTTTCCATCTACCTGACTGGATCGGCAGTTTTCCTAACTTTCTGAAACTGCCACCTATCACACCCCCTGGCTCCTGTAAATTCTTCATTACCTTTAGCCATCGCTCCATCTGATCCATGAAATCCTACAGGATTTGCATCCTCACTTCCTGCAGACAATCAGGATCATTGAAACTTTCCTTAATCTCCTAAATCCAACAGGAAGAGCACATCACTGTACGAATGGCCATCTCTGCACCTTAACCGTCCACAGACCCAGAAAAAGGCACATAGTCTTACAGCTTTACAAAACACTACCCTAGAATAAATTAGTACCAATATTTTATATTAAAACACTTAATCAAAGTATCATAAGATGTGTACTTAAAGAAATAAACCGCCACCCTACTGAATGTTGTAGCTTTACTAAAATAAAACAGACTAAGATTTATCTTTGAAGAGACCGAAACCCACTGAGCTGTGAGGCACAGATAAACAGCACTAAACAGAACCTTCGGTCAAATTTGTCCATGCCGACCAGATATCCAAACCTAATCTTATCCCTCTTGCCAGCGCCTGGGCCATATCCCTCTAAATCTTTTCTATTCATGTCAATGTCCAAATGCCTTTAAAATGCAATAATTGTCAGCCTCCACCACTTCTGGCAGCTTATTCCATACACGCACCACTCTCTGCGTGAAAAAGTTGCTCCTTAGTTCCCTTTTATATCTTTCCCCTCTCACCCTCAACCTCTGCTCTCGATTTCTGGACTCTCCTACTCAGAGAAACGACCTTGTCTGTTTACTCTATCCATGCTACCAATGACTTTATAAACCTCTACGGAGGTCACTCCTCAGTCTCTGATGCTCCAGGGAAAGAAAGCCCAAGCCTTTTTGCTCTCTTCCTGCAGCTCAAACCCTGTCAATATCCTTGTAAATTTGTGTTGAACCCTTTCAAGTTTAACAACATCCTTCCGATTGATGGAGAACAGAATTGCACACAATATTCCAAAAGAGGCCTGACCAATGTCCTGTACATGACCTTCCAACTTCTATACTCAATGCTCTGATCAATAAAGGAATGTATTCCAAACACTTTCTTCAATATTCTATCTACCTACAACTCTACGTTCAAGGAAATATGAACCTGCACTGCAAGATATCTTTGTTCATCAACACTATCTAGGAATTTGCCACTAAGTGTATCAGTCCTGTTAAGATTTGCTTTTCCAAAATGCAGCACGTCACATTTATCTGAATTAAACTCCATCTGCCACTTCTCACCCATCTGAACAAAATCCTGTTGTAATCTGAGGTAACCCTTTTCGCTGTCCACTATATCTCCAATTTTGGTGTCATCTGCAAACTTACTAACTATACCTGCAATGCTCATAACTAAATCATTATATATATATATATATATATATATATATATATATATATAAAACCACCACCCTGCCTTCTACATTTGAGCCAGTTCTGTATCCAAACGGCTAGTTCTCCCTGTATTCCATGAGATCTAACATTGCTAACCTGTCTTCCATGGGGAACCTTGTCGAGCGCCTTACTGAATTCCATAGATCATGTCCACCTCTCTGCCCTCATCAATCCTCTTTGATACGTCTTCAAATAACTCAATCAATTTTGTGAGACATGATTTCCCACGCACATAGTCATGCTGACTACCACTAATCAGTCCTTACTTTTCAGAATACACACGCATCTTGTTCCTCAGGATTCCCTCCAACAACTTGCCTAGCATCAATGTCAGGCTCACCGGTCGATAGTTCCCTGGCTTGTCCTTACCACCTTTCTTAAATAGCGGCACAACGTTAACTAACCTCTAGTCTTTCGGCATCTCACCTGTGATAATCAATGATACAAATATCTCAGCAAGAGGCCCAGCAACCACATTCCCAGCTTCCCAGAGTTCTAGGGTTCACCTGATCAGGTGCTGGGGATTAACTAAGCTTTAAGGGTTACAAGACTCCCAGCACGTCCTCCTCTGTAAGATGGACATATTCAACATGTCGACATCTATTTCCCCACATTCTATATTGCCCATGCCCTTCGCCACAGTACACACTGATGCAAAATATTCAGTTAGTATCTCTCCCATCTCCTGCGGCTCCACGCAGAGGCTATCTTACTGATCTTTGAGGAGCCCTATTCTCTCTCGAGTTACCCTTTTGTTCTTAATGTATTTATAAACACCCTTTGGATTATTCATAACCCTATTTGCCAAAGCTATCTCATGTCCCCTTTTTGCCCTCCTGATTTCCCTCTTAAGTATACTCCTACTGTCTTTAATGCTCAGGGTTTTTTGGATTGGAATAAATGCAAATATTACATCTTGATAAAACAAACGAGGGCAGACTTACACTAATTAAAAACAGAGCCTCGAGTAGTGATATGGAACAAAGAGGCCGAGGGGTTCGGGTCTTTCAAGTCTGTGTCACATGTAGACAGGGTGGTTAAGAAGGCGCTTAGCACACTTGCCTTCATTGCTCAGACTTTTGAGTACAAGAGTTGGGACGTTATTTTGGATGTTGGGGAGGCTTTATCTGGAATTCTGTGTCCAGTTCTGGTCATGCTGATATCGGGAGGACATTATGTAGTTGGAGCGGATTCAGAAGAGATTTACCAGGATGTTAATGGGAATGGATAGTTTGAATTATAACCAGAGACTGGATAGGCTGCGACTTCTTTCACTGGTGCGCAGGAGGCTGAAGAGTGACCTTATTAGATGTTTCTCAAATCATGGAGGTGTGGTATCAGTAATGTGAACAGCAGGTGTCCTTTCCAGGAAGGGACGCGATTCAAGACTGGGTACATACCTTTTAAGGTGACAGCAGAACGGCTTTAAAAAGGCGTTTGGGATTTTTTTTTATTTTTGTTCAGATAATGGTTTATGTGTGGAATGAACTATCAGAGGAAGTGGTAGTTGTGAATCAAATTACAACTTTAGGGTGGCTCTGTGATTAGCTGTGCTGCCAGGGCCCCAGGTTCCTGCTGCTAAGGAACAGGGAGAAACAGGAGGTAATCACTCAACTGCTCGATTCTGGGACATAGGGACAGGAGACAGTCTTTCAACTGTTTGAAATTGGGACACAGGAACAGGAGGTAGTCACTTAACTGCTCAATACTGGGACACAGGAACAGGAGGCAGTCACTCAACTGCTCGTGACAGGGATACAGCTAAACATGGAGGCTAGTGAGGCCCCAGATTTCTGTTCCCCAGGAACAGGAGGCGGTGACTCACTACCCATCAGTCTGGGACACTGGGAGAAAAGGGAAATCGGCGTGTTACTAACAGAAAAATCTGAATAATTTGCATGAACGAGCCATTTAATCCTGCTCCAACATTCTTCAAAACCATGACTGATCTGATTGCAATTCCATCATTCCATTTTACAGAGATTCCCCTCTCTGAAACCTCTGCTCCATTTGTTGGTCATGTTGCAGATCCAGATGCTGCAACTACAGTCACCATGTTTCATCCATATTTGGATCATCAAAGCCTCTGGTCTTCCTGAATTGCCAGAGCAGTTTAAAACATAGCCTCCCGGAAACCATCCACAGCACTTCCACGAATGTACAAAAACTAGAGTTAAGTCAATTGCCAGTGAAATGCAAGTGAGAAGACTGGTCTGAATCACTAACAGTTGTGGGGATTCCTCATGTTACTGACCACCTGAGCAGCAGAGAATGATTAAAACAGGCGTTCAATGTTAGACACAGAGCAAGTTACAAAGATGTGCCTCAAAACTGCTAAAACCCCACTCTCCAACATGGAGCACAGGGCAGGACACTGGGACAAACACAGAGACAACACATGCACACAGACCCACACGGACACACAGACACATTAGCATCTTGAGGATATAACTAGATAAGTTATGCTTAATCATGGGATCAAGGCTTGTTGTGAGAAGGCAGGAGAATTGGCTTGAAAAGCATGTCAGCCATGATCAGTAGCTCCGTAGACTGGATGGGTCAAATGGCCTTTTATTCTGCTCTAATTATTTACAGTCTACGGTACATGCATTTGTCTGTGCTTGTGCGCATACTTGTATGTGCATGTGTCTGTGTGTGTGACCGTGTTTTTGTGTGTTTGAGTGTGCCTGTGTGTGCATGTCTGTGTGTGTGTGTGTGTGTGTGTATGTGTGTGTGTGTGTGTATGTTTGTGCTCCTCAGTATTTTCAGAAACGGAAATTTCAATGTACATTTTTTAAAAATGTCTATTCTGTTTGATATTCACTTTTCCATCATAGTTTGAGGAACTTTGTTTTCGTCATGAATTTGTTATTTTAATAAATGAAGGAAATCAACCTGACCTCTTCCGAGGATGACCCTGACCGAATGTGAGACCTACAACATTGGCCATATCATCAACCTGGTTACAGCATGAATTTGTTGTGACCAATGGAAGAGTGGCAGTAGAAAATAAAACAGTTACCCAACAACCCAATAAACTCTGGACCAGTGAGCCTGACATTAGTGATGGGTGAGCAGTTGGAGGGGATTCTGAGGGATAGCCAATTGCATGCATTTTCAAAGGCAAGAATTGATTGGGGATAGTCACCATGGCTTTTTGCATGAGAAATCGCGTTGTACGAATTTGACTGAGTTTGTTAAAAAAGTGACAAAGCAGATTGATGAAGGCAGTGTTGTAGATGGTTTCCATACAAACTGGAACAAGTTGTTTGACAAGATTCTGCATATTAGGCAAGTTAGTAAGGTTAAGTCACATGGGAACCAGCGCATCCAAGCCAATTGAATACAAAATAAGATTGAAGGAAGGAACAGAGGTTTGTAAAGGATTGCTTTTCAGACTGGAGGCCTGTTTTAAGGTACGAGGGGAAATATTTTAGAGGGAGGTGTCCATATGGAATTGTCTCCCAGAGGAAGTGGTGGAGTCTGGCATCTTTGGTATTTGAATAAGGAGGTTTAGAGGAATATGAGACAAATGCTCTCAAATAAGACTCGATCATAATGGGATGTCTGGGCAGCACTTACACATTTGCATGCTTTATGACTCTATAAGAGGGATGAGCAGAAATTCTAAACAGGTATTTCAAGTGGGAATTCTCATCCCCACAAGTTTGAGATGTCTTTTTGTTTATATTTATTCAACGCTGAGTTAGTTAAATATTGGACAGAGAAGTGATTCTTGGATAATAGCACACAGACAGAAATGTGGAGCTGAGACCACAACTTGATCAGCCACAATCTTAATCCCTGGTAGAGAAGGATCAAAGTGTCCAATGACCCACTCCTGCTCCTCAGTCCCATGTTTCTGTGTTCCATTTAGCCCATCAAACCGACTAGACGGAGCAATTAGAGGCTACTTACTCCTTTCACAGAAAAGGAGGAGACCATTCAGCCCCTCAAAACTGTCAAACCCAGTTTGGACTAGTTAGGAAAGTGTAATAGGAAATCCCAGGCACTGGTATGAAAGAGGGTCCTCATCACTCCTCACTGACCTTCCCCTTTCTGCAACTTGTGCTTCATTTGTTGGTCAAGTTGTGGACCCAGTTTCACTGTGACTACAGCCCCCATTCCTCACCCTGCGGTGGTCCAGACAATCTGGTAATATTCAACAACAGAGCTTCTAGGAAAATAACAGCCTCTACTTTCAAATAATAGAACGTGAGAAGGCCACAAACAGGGATATGTCATTCATCCACACGCCACCCACCCCCCCCCCCCCCCCCCCACCCACAAGCAGGTCTTCTCCCACAATAAGATCATAAGGTCTAATGTCCTCTTTCGTGTCCAATTCGTGTCAGAGCCCTCAATTCTGACTGGTCAAAAAGCACTCCCTGCCCCACACTGTGGCGTATTGATATGAGCAAAATACGTGAACACAAGGGCTCAGGGAAGAGTGACCGGCCCTGTCATCAAGGCATCATTTAACTAAGGACGGTCTCAAGGAGTCTGAGCAGGATTGCACTTAATGGGAATGAGTTGTAAACTTCCCCGGTTAGAGTGATTTAAAGCATAAAGCACAATGATTGTGGTTTGTGGACAAAACTCCATGCAGTCCTGGACATGTCTGCAAAAGATCCTCAAGGTAGCTTCCTCAGCACAAACATCTTCAGGTGCTTCATAAATGTCTTGCCCACACCATAAGATTAGAAGTGGGGGCGTTCACTGAAGATCATACAATATTCAGGAAAAAAAATGTCCCCCTTCAGCTCCTGAACTAGTCTGTGTACATGTGCAGCAAGCCCTGCACAACATTCAGGCTTGTGATGTTGGAAGTATCGGTAACATTCATGCAACAGTGCTGCTGGACACTGCATATTTCCACAGTTAAAAGGAGGGAATTATTCCGCTCCTCACAGTAGCTTCACAGGAATATGAGTAAGTCATTCAGCTCAATGATATTATTGGGGAAGTGTAGAGATAGCCCATTTAATGCCTCCAACCAATTATACAGGGAGAGAAGGAGTCACGTGTTATGGATGACAGCAGAGCTCCTCAAAAATATTTGAAGGCGTTGGCCTAGACTCTATTAATAATTAAGTGTTCTGATACATGTAATTGGACAAAAGGAAAGATCAGACACAGATTTTCAGATGCAGTTCTCCAATCGAGGAGGGAAAACAAATCAAGTGAAAATTTAGAGAGAGATGCAGCCAGGATACTTCCACTGAAGCTCCCAACTCTGTAAAGACGCCAATACTTTCTGATGTTACTGAGAAACCAAAACACTTCTTGTAACGTGGCTGCCAGAACTGCACACAGTATTCTATCTATGGCCTAACCAATGGCATGGTTACCTCATATTATGTCGCCTTGATGAATAAACACTATGTCTACAGTCCCGTATGATTTCTTAACTGGCTATTACACTGTCTGGTCACATTCAGGGATGTGTGGAGAAACACCCTCTGATGTCCCTATTGTTCTGCTATTCATTGCATTCTACCCTGTCTGGTTACTTCTTACAAAGTGCATCACCTCATATTTATCAATTTTCCATTCCATCTGCCATTGATCTGACCATCTGACCACTCCACCTGTGTCTTCCTGTAACATAAGGCCTTCCTCCTCACTGCCAACCACCTGACCAATCTTTGTGTCAAACACAAAATTACTTATTATGCTCAGCCCTCAACCCCCACCACCCCCTCCACATTTACATTTACATCATTTATGAATACCACAAATAATTTGATACACTGCACTGCTTGCTGTGGTACACAACGAGACACTGGTCTATCTCTACCACCCTTCCAGTAACTTGGGACCACATAGCTGTTCTCCAGTCCTCTAGCACCTCCCTTGTGTGGTCAGATTCGACTAAAACATTTAGGTCAGGACATTTCCTCTCTTGTCTCCAACAGCATCCTGCGATACAACTCATCTGGACTTTACATTATCCAAAACCATCAATTCCAACTTGCATCTTATATCAATCTGTTCGAGAGCTTCCCAGTCCATCTTCTTGAATTATGTACCTGCATCTTCCTTATCCCAACTAAGCTCTCGTGTTACAGTCTATTAAATGTTCCCCAGTTTCACATACTGATTACCCGCTTGGTTTCGAAATGGATTCTAATTTTTCCCTGGTTATTCAGCAATGGAGGAGAGCTGAACCATGCTGGAACTGATCTCAGCCAAGCTGCAGAAGCATGACCAGGAGATCCAGCGTCTCGGCCCACATGTCGTGGAGGTGGAAGAGTGGACTGCGGCTTTGGAAATCATGACAGAATCCTCAGCAGGCCTGGTCCAAGACCTAGAATGGTAGGTACAGACCTTAGTAGAGCAGATCGAGGACCTCGAAATTAGAGCCGTCAGAAGAACATCAGCTTGGTCGGGCTGCCAGAACGGGAACAAGAAAGCCATCTCGTCAGCTTCTTGGTACAATGGCTCACACAATTTTTGAAACTGGAAGTCAGGGCAGACTGGGTGCGGGTCGAGCGGGCCCACCGGGTCGCAGTGTGCAGGCCCAGATCGGACTAGCATCCCTGTCCGGTGCTTGTGCAACTCCAGCACGATAGAGAAAAACAGATGCTGGAATCTTCTTAGGTCGTACAATTAAGGGGAGACTTTAAGTGACGTGTGGACCCGGAGGTGATAGGATGTCGAGGGTATCGGAGGTATTTCCCCGCCACCCAGGCAGATGGTGGACCTGAACAGGTAGCTGGGTTGGCGGATGTGTGAGATGTCTTCATCCTGAAGATATGGACTTCACCTTTATTTCTAACCCGCATAAATGCTATACTAGGATTGACATGTTGTTTGCCCCATTGGTCTTTCTAAATTAGATGCTGTCTTTTAGAAATGGGAACCATTTCTGATCATGTGGCAGTGTACATGGAGGTCAAGGATGGTGGCGATGGGACAGGCTCACGGCACTGGCACGTGGATCATTGCCTCCTGAAGGATAGCAAATGTTTCGGGGGAATTTATATTTTTTTGGAACATGAACTTGTGTACGGCCAGTAATCCGACGGTGCTATGGGAGACTGCCAAAGCCTATACAAGGGATTTGATTATTTCTTATGCAGTGACTCAGAAGCGGCAGAAGGGAGAACAGCAGCATATGCTTGAGGCTCGGCTGAATAGAACTGATACACCATATTTTGTCAGACCGTCTATAACTTAATTGCAGCAGATTGCAGCCCTCCGGACTGCTCTGAATGCTGCACTCGCCCAGAGAGCAAAGAGAGAGAGTTCCTTTGTGAAACAGAAGGTATTCGAGCATGGTGATAGCCAGAGCTGATAATGTGTTGCTGGAAAAGCGCAGCAGGTCAGGCAGCATCAAAGGAGAATGAGAATCGATGTTTCGGGCATGAGCCCTTTTTCAGGAATGAGGAGGGTGTGCCAAGCAGGCTTAGATAAAAGGTAGGGAGGAGGGACTTGGGGAAGGGGCGTTGGGAATGCGATAGATGGAAGGAGGTTAAGGTGAGGGTGATAGGCCGGAGAGGGGGTGGGGGCCGAGAGGTCGGGAAGAAGATTGCAGGTAAAGAAGACGGTGCTGAGTCTGAGGGTTGGGACTGAGAAAAGGTGGGGGGGAGGAGAAATGAGGAAGCTGGAGAAATCTGCATTCATCCTGTTAGAAACGAAAATCGCTTCTCAATAATCGCTCTAGACAAATTCAGGAAAACAAAGTTTTATTAACAAGTCAAGTCTGCAGAGTCGGGCACCCTTAAAGAAAAGGCGCGCTGAGGCTTACAAAGTCTCCATTATTTATAGGACAAGTCCCTCCTCTCCTTGGCTCCAACAAGCCATGAGGTTCACATTCTTAAAAACATCATTATTTTTATCACAAAGTCTGCAACAAAAGGCTCCAGAGTCTCCAAAGTTTGTTGTTTTTCTCACCCTGTAGTCTTATCAGTCAAAAGCTTTAATCTTGAAACAGATGTCTCAAGTCGTACTCCCATCCTGGAGTCTTATCAGCGAAGGACTCATCCTTCTCTGCTGTGTGAATGGCTTCATTAATCAAGAGCCTGCTTGCTTTTACTATAGCTCACAAATTGTCAGCATTCTGCACAATTTAAACTACTCTACTTTTGAGTATATAAAATGGTTGTTAGAAAAGAAACAAAGGTTTTGTCTTTTATTATAGATCAGTCTGTGGTCCAGGCACATCTTAAAGTTTAAACCGAAATTACCTCTTACAATTCCACCCTTTTCTTTCTTTAAGATGTGCCTGACCAAGATAAGCCCCCCCCCCCCCTTCCCTCAAGGGCCCGGGAAATCCTTGGTCTTTCGCAGCAACATCACTTTAAGTTCCCGTGTCCCATGTTGTGGAACCACCACTGCCTGGAGTCGGGAAATATTTTTCTGAATTAAAAACTGAATACAGGGAGTTAGGCAGGGTAATACGAGAAGAAGAATCATGCCGCCCCCAACCACCAGCAACGCCGTGCGCCACCAGCTACCACCTAGGAGACCATCCCACCATCCGATGCCACTAAGAGGACGCCAAGATTGTACTGGCACATGGGCCAATCTCCGAATTTCATCGGAAATTTTCAAAACCGCTTTACCATTATCGTCAATTTCTAGACAGCAGTTTGTCAGGTTAAATTTCCCGCACACACCCCCCTCCGAGGCCAACAGATAATCCAAGGCAAGTCGGTTTTGATATATAGCAGCCCTCATCTGATCCTGCTGCTGAGCCAACAGCTCTAGGGCCAGGGCAGTCCGGTTAGTAATGACCTCTACGACTGCTTGGAGCCTGATAATTCGATTTAGCATATATATAGGAGTACGATATCCCCATGATCCGTCCTGTGCCCAAGTAGCCGGCCCATAGTATTCAATAATCCGGGCCGGTGGCCACTCATCCCCCCAATCACCGACTTGGATATCCCTTGGCGACCTACGCAGGGAGTCAAAGAGTTTAACTCCCAAATCATCGCCTTCCTCCCGGGGTAATAGGAAGAACGCAGGTCGTATTAGACCCAGGAAGCATACCCCAGCCCATCCCATGGGCAGTTTGGAGTATGCCTGATTACCGCATATCCAAAATAGGCCACCTGGAGCAGGCCCTCCCTGCCTCACAACGTCATCCCACAACTCCTTTACCCCAGGGACGCCCTCATAAGGACCAGGACCACTGCAATTCCAGTATTCGGATTGTTGACCCCGTGGCAGAGTCTGGACAGGATTATTCCAGCATTGATTCCCCTGACAACCACCGCTCCACACTCTTTTCATGCCATCGGAAGGGTCAGCACTGAGCTCGTAAGAGGAGGAATCAGAACGTAACCGAATGCAATTTTGATGATCTCGGTTTGCAATGTACCAAGCAATATTCTCAGGCCACCATACTCGCGTGGTTGCATCCAATATATTCTGACAGGGGCTAATCCCTACCTTCACGGTCCCCTTGCCTTCAATACAGAACTGGCCCTCAGGGCTGTTTGTCAGTCTCCACCCCTGGCTTTTTCTGTCGTTGTCACGAGTCCAAGTGGTTTGCAGCAATTCCCATATGTCTAAGCTTTGACCAGTCCACGGCCATTGTTCCGACATATGCGGCCCCCCACAGACCCAGCAATTGCTAACATTTAAAACAGTGGCTATTCTAGAGGTGAGATCAATAAACAGGTTTTGTGTAACATCAGGGAGTTCAATCTTTCCTTCTACCTCTGCGTATACAGATGGCACTTTAGGGAGCACGACTGTTCCCTGACGGTCTTGCTCTTTCCCCAACCCCCGATCAGGGATCTGTATCTTGGTCTCCTTGACTCTGTCAACCTGCTCCCTGAGCAACACGGAGGATAGGTCCCGCCTCCCAGTTTTGCTAATACACACCCAGCGGTCATTTATAGGGCATCCATGGATTTTGCCACCGTATCCTTTATTATATACCTGATAATAGGGTCTCCCATCCTCCCAACATTCATGGCGTGCACTCACATCGTAACACCTATCGTCCACATAGGAATGGGACACAAATGATCCCGAATAGTTTCGAATCCCAAGTCTTACTGTAGTTCGACATTTGTCACATCTCCCCTCACCCTCCCCCACATACAGGAGTAAACTGATCAATATCCCCACCAATACAGTCCAAGTAGAGTTCATTATTGCTGTCTTTTCAGTTTTACCGACAACGGCTTGTCCCCTTGTTCGCATGTCCAGGTGCTTTCTTCTTCAGGCGGAACGGGCCCCTTTATCCTTGATGCGTGGACCCACCCTTTTTCTTTCGTTCGAACAGCTGCCTCAGTTGTTAACAGAACCAGGAACGGTCCTTCCCACCGCGGCTGGAGCTTTTCGGCCTTCCAGGTCTTAACAAGTATCCAATCTCCGGGCTCCACCTTATGCAGGAGGAAGTCGAGCGGCGGAGTCTGAGCCAGGAGACCTTTCCTTCGGAGTTCTGCAAAAGAACGGGATAAGGCCAGTAAATAGGTTCGGATAAATACATCCCCCCCTTGTAGAGTGGGACATCCATCAACCTTACTCCAATACGGTAATCCGAAGAGCATTTCATAGGGGGAAACCCCGACATCTCGGCGAGGTGCCGTACGTATCCTCATTAGGGCAATGGGCAGGCACTTTGGCCAGGGTAACTTAGTTTCTAACATCAGCTTAGTCAATTGGGTCTTGAGCGTGCCATTCATTCTCTCAACTCGACCCGAACTCTGAGGATGCCAGGGTGTGTGGAATTTCCATTGGATGCCCAGGGCATTACAGATCAAATGGTGTAGCTTAGAAATAAAATGCGTCCCGCAATCGGAGTCAATAGATTCCATTATGCCATATCTCGGGATTATGTTCTCTAACAACAGTCGGGCCACGGTTGGTGCATCGTCTTTGACAGTTGGGAAAGCCTCTACCCAGTGAGTGAAATGGTCTACTATTACTAGCAGATATTTCCATCTCTGTACTGGGGGTAATTCTGTAAAGTCAACTTGGATCCTCTGAAATGGCCTAATCGCTAGGGGCTGACCACCAGCTGGCATAGAACGCATGGTTTTCTGATTAATACGCCGGCAAGTGGGGCATCCGACTACCTCTTGTTGGGCTAATGTGTATATCCCCCTGCATACATAGTCTCTCAGGATTGTGTCACACATGGCTTGCACCCCCCAGTGGGTCTGATGGTGTAATCGGTGCAGAATACCCCGGGTGATCTGTTTGTTCAGTACTTGTCTCCCATCAGGAACCGTCCACTTCCCGTTAGTATCTAGCCGGGCACCCAATTGAGCCATTTTATCAATCTCCCCCTGGGTGAAGACGGGTTGTTTAGCGAGGCCCTCCCTCAACGGTATTAACGTTAACAATTGGACGGATTTTTCGACCGCTGCCCGCTTGGCTTCCTCGTCTGCCAGCCGGTTTCCCACCGCTTCCGGTGTCGACCCCTTCTGGTGACCGGGTACATGGACTACTGCAAGTTCCGTAGGTAACGCCAGGGCTTCCAACGTTAGGCTGATCATTTGTTCGTGAGCTAATTCCTTTCCCCGGGAAGTTATCAATCCTCGCTCTTTCCAGATTTTCCCGAAAGTATGAACGACTCCGTATGCATACTTTGAGTCAGTATATATGGTCCCCACTTTCCCTTCCAACAGCTTCAGGGCCCTCTGGAGGGCGTACAACTCACAGGATTGGGCTGACCACTTCCCGGGCAGTCGTCCAGACTCAATCGTCCGTTTCGTTGCACCATCTATAACAGCATAGCCACTGTATCGTACTCCACTGATGCACCGGGAGGACCCGTCGATATACAGTTCCTGTCCCTCACCCAGCGGGGCTTCTTGCAGGTCCTCTCGGCTTTTGGTCTGCAAGTCCACAAATTCCACACAATCATGCTCCTGTTCCCCGTCTGCAGGACGTCCGTACAGAAACTGGGCTGGGTTGCAACTGAGATCTTTTGCAAAATTGAGATCGTTCCCGGTCATCAAAATCGTCTCATACTTTAGGATGCGAGAGTCTGTTAACCAGCGGTGAGCCTTCTGAGCCAGTATGGCACTAACCGAATGTGGGGAGTATACTGTGATCCTTCCTCCAAAGGTAAGTTTTCGGGCCTCTTCTACTAACATTGCCGTAGCTGCCACTGCCTGTATACAGGTCGGCCCATCCACGTGACACAGGGTCTAACATTTTTGACAAAAATGCAACCGGCTGACGTTTCCCTGCCCGCAGCTGAGTGAGCACAACCTGGGCAATTCCGCCGGCGCTATTAACATATAACTGGAACGGTTCCTTCAGGGTGGGTAAAGCCAATACCGGAGCTCGAATCAGTTTATTTTTAATAATATTAAATCGCTGCTCCTCCTCATCTGACCAGTCCACCTTTTGTCCTTCTTGTCCCAGTTTGTCGTACAAAAATTTTACTAAAGTGGTGTAACTTTCAATCCATATCCGGCAATACCCTACTAGTCCCAGGAATTGCCTGACTTCCTTCTTCGTCCTGGGTATTGGCATACCCGTAATTCCTGATATTCGTTCTGGCGTGATACGGCGGTGCCCCTTACTGACTTGATGGCCCAGATATCTTACTTCTCGCTCCACAAACTGGAGTTTTGTCCTGGAGACGCGTAGACCCTGTTTCCCCAGGAAGTTCAACAGGGCAACGGTGTCTGCTCGTACCTCCTCGTCTCTTGGTCCTGAGAGTAAGAGATCATCGACATATTGGAGCAATTGATTCTCCGCGTTACACTGAAATCCTTCTAAGATCTGCTCCAGTATTTGTCCAAACAAATTGGGTGACTCCGTGAATCCCTGCGGCAAGACCGTCCATCTTAACTGTCGCTTTCGTCCTGTGAAGGGATTCTCCCATTCAAAGGCAAAAAGGTTCCGACTTTCTTCGTCAAGGGGGCAACTCCAAAAAGCATCCTTCAGATCTATTACGCTGAACCATTCATGTTCGGGGGGAATTTTACTCATTAACGTGTAGGGATTAGGTACCACCGGGTATCTAGCCTGGACTACTTCATTCAACCCCCGCAGGTCTTGCACCAGCCTATATGTCCCGTCCGGCTTCCTCACAGGGAGTATTGGAGTATTGAAAGGGGACATGCATTCCTCCAGTAGTCCATCTGTGATTAATCTTCCTATCACAGGTTGTAACCCCTCCCGTCCTTCCATAGCAATCGGGTATTGTTTCCTTCTTACCGGGCCTCTTCCTGGTAACATGGTGATTTGGAGAGGTTTGATGTTTAGACCCCCTCTTTTCCCTCTCGGTACCAAACTTCCGGGTCTATTTGTTGATCATCATCTTCGGTGAGGGCGAACAACCTTACCACCATTTCCCCGTTACTTGGTACCGTTCCGATCCCTAGTTTGACCTGCAAGTCTCTTCCTAACAAATTAAATCCCGCCGATGGCAGTAGAAGGAGGTCTCGTTTAGTAGTTCTGTTTTCATATCCAATTTCCACGTCCTCTACCACTGGGACTTGTAATTTCTGTCCTCCAATTCCAGATACCCCCATAACTTTTCCTCCTGCTCGGGTGCCGGGGGGTATTTGGATTATACTTGTTCTTTCGGCTCCCGAGTCCACCATAAATGTGATCTCCGATCCTTGGGGCCCTACTTTCAAGTTTACCAGGGGTTCCTGTCGATAGTCCTTTTGCCCCAAGGGTAGGAACCCCCGACCTCCCTAATCTTCCTCCATCAGGGCGTACGACCTCACCTCCCGCTTGTAGCGGGAGCACTCCCGTTTAAAATGTCCCTCTTCATTACAATAGTAACATCTGAGTGTCCTCTTCGTTTCCCTGTCGCGGTCTCGCGTTCCTCCACTCTTCCTTTGTTCCGGCCATGGTTCTCTTTTCCTCTGCTCTTGCCACGACTCTCCCCTTTCCTGTTTCTGCCACGGCTCTCCCTTTTCCTTTCTTCCAGCTGTCATTTGTTGCACCGTTTGCATCATTATCTTTGTCGCCTTCCTTTGCTTCTCATCGTCCCTTCTCACAAACACCTTTTGCGCCTCTCGTAGTAATTCACTTAAAGATTTACTATCCCAATCATCCATTTTCTCTAACTTCTTTCGTATGTCCGGCCAGGCCTTTGATACAAACTCTACCCGTATGAGTTGTTGCCCCACGTCCGTCTCAGGGTCCACCCCAGCAAACTGCTGCACATTCTTCCTAATCCTGTCTAGGAAGTCCGTAGGGGTTTCCTCCGGGTTTTGATGATTACCAAAGGCCTTGGTAAAATTGTGCCCCTTTGGGGCTGCGTGTCTTATTCCTTTTATCCAATATTCCCGCATGTCTCTCATGTTGCGCCGTCCTCCCTCCGTGTTCTTATCCCACTCGGGGTCGGTGAGGGGAAACTTCTGCTCCCCTCCTTCTCCCCCCTCTCTCTCCCAGACCAAGAGCGCAGCTTGTCGTATCATCTGACGCTCCTGGCTAGAGAACAATGTTTTCATGATGGAACACATCTCTTCCCACGTGTAAGTATTCGGACCCAGGAACTGATCCAATTGTTCAGCAAGTCCCATGGGGTTTCTCTAGTAGACCCTTCATCTCCCTCCTGAAATTCCGTACTTCAGTACTCGTCAAGGGAACGTTCACATATCCCGTCCTTCCTTCCTCGCCCCCCATGGGCACTTCCCGGAGTGGATTCATTCTTGCAATCGAGACAGGGTTTTGTCTGTGACCCTTTTCAGCTTGAGATCTGGTCTGTACCCCTGAGGTAGTTTGTGATTCCTCCCCATCTTCTTCCCCTTCCCCTGAATCGTCGTCACCCGAAGGAACATTCTGTGGGGCAGACGGGGTCACGTAGGGCGGCGGTAAGTGATCTAAAGGGTCCCATTCTTTCTGCCCTTTCGTGTCTTTATTAGTTACCTGCATTTGACAAGATATCGTAACCAGCAGCCAACAAAGGGCATAATCACTTTCTTCCAGATTAACATCAGGTTTTGAATTGACATATAAAATGAGGGCTTGCCGGACCCAGTCTTCGTCAGTACCGAATCTAGGCCACCACACTGAGTCGCCCTGAATAGGTTTCTGGGACCACTTTTGACAGTATTTTACCATCTTCCTTTTAGATTTTCCCTTTCTTCCAGCCTGATCCCAATTATTTAGCATTCTCCCTAACGGACTATCGTCAGGTACCCCGGGGTATGTGTCATTGTCCCTGTTTAAGCCTACCTTTCCCTTAATCACCTTAGATCCCTTATTTCCCATTTCCGAGGACTTCGTATTTTTCCCGTGATAATCTATCACAATGTAGCCAATTCCCGGACCTTCAGTCCCGTGATCGCCCAGGTTCCTTTGCAGGCACCCCCGGTCTTTGGATTCCTGTGTCCTACGTCTCTGTGACACAAATCACAGGCACCCCGTAGGTACACGTTCCTCCTCAAACACGGTCTCTGCAAAATCCCTCACAGGCGAGCCCCGGCCTCCAGATTCCTGAGTCCCACGTCTCTGTAGAAAAAAAAAATCCACAGGCACCCCGTAGGTACCCAGTCCTCCGGAAACACGGTCCCCGCAAGTTTTGTCTTACCTGGGTTCGGTGCACCGAAATTACTCGATCGTTAACCGTCCCCACTGCCTCGGGTACACCCCTCCTTTGTTTTCCTGAGCCTCCCGGATATCACTCGCTCAAGCCGCGTGGGGCGACAAGCAAGGAATCAGGGACTGCTGAACTCAGCAGGGTGCACCTTCTCCGATATCCTTCCTCAACTCCCCTTGCGGCTGGAGTGTTGATCCCGGATGACGAGCCCCCAAGTTGTTAGAAACGAAAATCGCTTCTCAATAATCGCTCTAGACAAATTCAGGAAAACAAAGTTTTATTAACAAGTCAAGTCTGCAGAGTCGGGCACCCTTAAAGAAAAGGCGCGCTGAGGCTTACAAAGTCTCCATTATTTATAGGACAAGTCCCTCCTCTCCTTGGCTCCAACAAGCCATGAGGTTCACATTCTTAAAAACATCATTATTTTTATCACAAAGTCTGCAACAAAAGGCTCCAGAGTCTCCAAAGTTTGTTGTTTTTCTCACCCTGTAGTCTTATCAGTCAAAAGCTTTAATCTTGAAACAGATGTCTCAAGTCGTACTCCCATCCTGGAGTCTTATCAGCGAAGGACTCATCCTTCTCTGCTGTGTGAATGGCTTCATTAATCAAGAGCCTGCTTGCTTTTACTATAGCTCACAAATTGTCAGCATTCTGCACAATTTAAACTACTCTACTTTTGAGTATATAAAATGGTTGTTAGAAAAGAAACAAAGGTTTTGTCTTTTATTATAGATCAGTCTGTGGTCCAGGCACATCTTAAAGTTTAAACCGAAATTACCTCTTACAATCCCTTGTGATTGGAGGGTTCCTAGATGGAAGATGAGCCGCTCTTCCTCCAGGCGTCGTGTTGCCATGGTCTGGCGATGGAGGAGGCCATGCCTTATAAGTATTATTGAATTTTTTGAGCATGAGGAAAAAAAAGATTTATGAAGGTACAGCAGTGGATGTGGTGTATTTGGATTTTTGCAAGTCATTTGATAAAGTTACCAGTGGTATGTTCATTCAGAAAGTAAGGATGCATAGGATACAGGGAAATCTGGCTATCTGGATACAGAATTGGCTGGCCCATAAAAGACACAGGGTAGTGGTAAATAGAAAGTACTCAGCCTGGAGCTCGGTGACCAGGGGTGTTCTGCAGGGATCGGTTCTGGGTACTCTGCTCTTTGTGATTTTTATAAGAGAGTTGAATGGAGAATTGAAAGAGTGGCTTTCCAATGACAAGGAAGTTGGTGGAGTTGTGGATAGTGTGGAAGATTGTTGTATGTTGCAAAGAGACATTGACAGAACTGAGCTGATGAGTGGCAGATCGAGTTAAATCTGAAAAAGTGTGAAGCCATTCACTTTGGAAGGTAACATTTTCATGCAGAGAACAGGGTTAAAGGCCGTATTCTTGACAGTGTTAAGGAACAGTGGGATCTTGGGTTCCATGTCCACAGATCCACAAAGTTGCCACCCAGGTAGATGTGGTTGTTGAGAAGGCACAAGGTGTGTTGCTTTCACAAGCTGAGGAACTGGGTTTCAGTGCTGTGAGGTTATGCTGCAGCTCTAGTGCTTTTCTGCATTGAGAGCTTGCAAGCACCTGTCATATGACTAGCTAGCAGTTTCAGAGTGTACTGGAAAATTGAAAATGTGTAACATTTGGCTGTGAAACAGATACCTTGAGTTTTGGTTGTTCTTTTGACAACTTTCCATATTTAACGAATCTGTTCTAATCATGCTTCAGGGTAACAAACGCAACAGATTTTGAATTTACTGTTTTGCCAACATTGAACCAATGACATGATTTGATTTTGAGCGGATAAAGAGACAAGCATTATGAAAGTTAGACAGAGAGTAAACTGCCATCGACAGAGAGTGCCATGGAAAACACTTCCTATTAAAGTTATGTTTTTTGCATGATACCTCCTTGCGGTAAAAGGCAGAAGACGACCCAGAGACATTTACAGATGAAAGAAGGAGGACACTGGAGATGACAGCCGCTTCCTGGTTTTGAAATTAAATTGATGTAATTTTAATTTAGTTTCTTTTTAATGGGAACAGTATATTTTTGGAGAGGTGGAAGCAGATAACAAACAGTTCAGAGAAAGGGAGTTTAGAGCCGTGAATAGTTGTTGTTCAATGTTCACTTTAACAGTTAAGGAATAAACTGATGTTATTTTTCTTTAAATAGTGGAATTTTCGAGCTCTCTGTCACTCGTGCTTTAACAAATTATAAGGCAAGGTGAGCTTCTCTGGGTGTTTGGTTAATTAACAAACGGGTTCATGCTGTGACGCAACAGTACACTTGGAACATTGTGTTCAGTGCTGGCCACCTTGTTATAGGAAAGATGTAGAAGCTATAGTGAGGGTGCAGAGGAATCCCAACGGATCAACAAAAATATTAGCACACACCACACGATCGAGTGAAATATTGAGGAAGTCACCACGCGAAAAATAAATACTGGCAGATTCTGCATGTCTGTATAAACGTCAGTGTGTCAGTGTTTGTGGTGCGTCTGTACTGATGCCTGTATATCTATGTGTGCACGTGCATCAGTGCATTGGCATTTGTCTCTGTGTGCTTTCGTATATGTGTGACTGCACCAGTCTCTACATGTGCCTGTGTATCTATATTCATATCTGTGTGTATCTGCGTGTCTCTGTGCGTATCCGTGTGCACAGCGGATCTGCCAGCCTCTGTGGTGTTTAAAGTGATGCAATGTCCGCCTCTGCTGGCCTTCACACTCTACTACATTGATGGCAGTAGAGGGAGAAGACCATAAAGGATTCAGTCTAGGAGGTGGGGCGAGGGAGGTAGATCATAGCACCAACCAAACTGACAGCACCATCTGGACAAGCACACACACACACAGTTGGGCATAGGGTGGATCATAATTAGACTGAGGACACTCAGAGTGGCGAATGCTCCTGAGGAGTAATATCTGTGCTTGATCTGCAATGTGGAAGCGATTTGTCTTTGGAGATTATTCGTCACACAGAGTGCACACCTTGAAGAGTATTTCCACTGCAACCGCATCCAAGTAACTCTGACCAAAACACTTGTAAGGTGATGCGATGAATTTATTGCACGTTCGTTAAATTGAAATATTTTATATTTCACCCCTACAAGGTGTAAGTGAGAAAGGATTGAAATGTCCTGAAATTGACCCAGTGATGATGGTAATATATCTAGGTATCAGACAAAACTGTTCTGTGCATCCAAAGATATTTGCAAAACCAAACAGCCGTGCAATGTGAGAGATTCGCAGTATTTGATGTCCTCTGATAGAAAAAAAACTGACACTTATGCAGTGGCATGGGGAGACCAGCAGAGGGTGTCATCGTATGACTATAAACTTAACAGGGACAGACGTAGAGGTGGAGGAAGGGAGTCAGGGTTTATCTCAATTTCAATGGATTTACCCCCAAAATCACAGAGCCATCATTTCACAGAGATGCACACAAACATACATAGACACATTAAACTCACAACACACATACATACAGATATGGACACTTACACACAAACACATGCACACTCCCGCACACAGGCACCTTGTTTTCTTTAAGATAGAGATAAATATGTTTTTCATGAATAAGGGAATCAATGGTCAGTTTGTGAAGGCAGGAGAATGTGGCTGAGAAACATTTTAACTGTGATCATTCGGCACAGCAGATGCAAGGGGCTAAATGGCCTAATTCTGTTCCAATTTCCTATTTTGTGAAGGGATTCATTTTGAAAGTCGAATTTGAATGCCGATTACTGGGTCAAATGTAGGTTTCCTAGCAGTGTGGAGGAACAAACGGATCTTGGGGTCCATGCTTATAGGTGTCTCAGTTGCCACCTAAGTTGATTAGGTTGTTAAGAAGGCGTATGGTGTGTTGGTTTTCATTAGCAGGGGGGCTGAGTTGAAGAGCCGCAAGATTATGCTGCAGGTCTATAAAGCTCTGGTGAGACCACATTTGACATGTTCTGGTCGCCTTAGTAAAGAAAGGATATGGAAGCTTTAGAACGGGTGCAGAGGAGATTTACCAGAATGCTGCCTGGACGAGAGGGCTTGTCTTATGAAGAAAGGTTGAGGGAGCTATGGCTTTTCTCATTGGAGTAAAGAAGGATGAGAGGCAACTTGATAGAGCTGAACAAGATGGTGAGAGTTACAGACAGAGTAAATAGCCAGAGACTTCTTCCCACGAATGATTGTCACGAGGTGAGCATAATTTTAAGGTGTTTAGAGAAAGGTTTTGGAAGATGTCAAAGGCAGTCCGACACCAGCCCCCCCTCTGCCTCCCCACAAACCGGGTCCCAGGTACAGTGAGACAGACGTGCTAACCACTGAGACAGCATGCACCCCCCCTCCCCATCCTCCCGAAATCGGGTCCCTGGTACTGTGGGACAGCCGTACTAACCACTGAGACACCATGCCCCTCTCCCCCTCTCCCCTAAACTGGGTCTCTGGTACTGTGAGACAGCCGTACTAAGCACTGAGACACCATGCAACCCCTCCCTCTCCCCCCAAACCCCGGGTCCCTGGTACTGTGGGACAGCCGTACTAACCACTGAGACACCATGCCCCCCTCCCCCTCTACCCCAAACTGGGTCTCTGGTACTGTGAGACAGCCGTACTAACCGCTGAGACACCATGCACCCCCTCCCCCTCCCTCCCAAACCGGGTCCCTGGTACTGTGAGACAGCCGTGCTAACCACTGAGACATCAGCCCCCCTCCCGCTCTCACCCAAACCGGGTCCCTGGAACTGTGGGACAGCCGTGCTAACCACTGAGACACCATGGCCCCCTCCCCGCTCAACCGGGTCTCTGATACTGTGGGACAGCCGTGTTAACCGCTGAGACATCATGACCCCCTCCCCCTCTCCCCCACACCGGGTCCCAAGTACTGTGAGACAGCCGTGTTAACCACTGAGACACAATGCCCCCTCCCCATCGCCCCAAACCTGGTCCCTAGTACTGTGAGACAGCCGTGCTAAGCACTGAGACACCAGGTCCCCCCTCCCCCAAAACCAGTTCCCTGTACTGTGAGACAGCCTTGCTCACCACTGAGACACCATACCCCCTCCCCTCCCCTCAAACCGGGTCCCTGGTACTGTGAGACAGCTGTGTTAACCACTGAGACACCATGCACCCCTCCCCTTCCTCCAAACCGATTCCCTGGTACTTTGAGACAGCTGTGTTAACCACTGAGACACCATGTCCCAATTCCCCACCCCCATCCCTCCAACCGGGTTCCTGGTACTGTGAGACAGCCGTGCTAATCACTGAGACACCATGCCCCCTCCCCCTCCCCCCAAACCAGGTACATGGTACTGTGAGATAGCTGTGCTAACCACTGAGACACCATGCACCCTCCCCGCCCCCTCCCCCAAAACGGAGTCACTGTGCTCGGTAATACTTGGGAAATGTAAATAAAAGTGATCCGATTAGAGCTATGATGTTGTGGCCATTACAGAGGCATGAGTTTATCAGGGGCAGGAATGGTTGCTGGATGTTCCAGGGTTTAGAACATTTAAAAAGAATAGGGAGGAGGTAAAAAGAGGAGGGAGTGTAGCACTGCAAATCAGAGAGGGTATCACAGCTACAGAAGTTAATATTATCGAGGAAGGTCTGCCTACTGAGTCAGTATGGGTGGAAATTAGGAACAGTAAGGCAGCAATCACCTCATTAGGGGTTAAATACAGGCGCCCCCAATAGAAGCAGGGAGATTGAAGAAAGCATAGGTCGGCAGTTTTTGGAAAAGTGTGAATGGAATAGGGTAGTTGTAATGGGTGACTAACTTTCCCAATATTGATTGGAACCTCCTTCCAGCAGATGGTTTGGAAGGAGCTGTTTATGTAAAGTGTGTTCAGGAGGGTTTCCTAACTCAGTACGTTCACAGGCCGATGAGGGGAGAGCCCATTTTGGATTTGGTGCTTGGCACTGAGCTGGGGCAGGTGTCAGATCTTGCGGTGGCAGAGCATTTTGGTGACAGTGACCACAACTGCCTCATATTCTTCATAGCTATGGAGAAGGAGAGAAGCAGGAACAATGGAAGGATATTTAGTTGGGGGAAAGGAAACTATGATACTATCATACTGCTTTGCGAAGCATGGACTGGGAGCAATTGTTCCATGGAAAGGGCACTATAGACATGTTTAAGGAACAGTTGTTGCGAGTGATGCACAAATGTGTTCCTTTGACACAGGCAAGAAAGCGTAAGGCAAAGGAACCTTGGATAACGAGAGCGGAGGAGCTTCTCGTCAAAAGAAAGAAGGCAACTTACGTAAGGTGAAGGAAGCACGGGTCTTGCTCAGCTCCGGAGGATTACAGGCAGGCGAGGAAGGAGCTGAAAAATGGTCTGAGGAGAGCCAGGAGGGGGCAGGAAAAAGGCTTGGCAGGAATGATTAAGGAGAAACTAAAGGCATTTTGCACATATGTGAGGAATAAGAGAATGATCAAAGAAAGAGTAGGGCCTATCAGGGATAGCATATGGAACTAAGGAGGTAGGGGAAGCCCTAAATGAGTTTTTTGCTTCTGTCTTTACGAACGAAAAGGACTTTGTAGTGAATGAAACCATTGAGGAGCAAGTAATCATGCTGCAACAGATAGATAGAGGAAACTGTTGTGTTGAAAATTTTGACAAACATTACTGTTGACAAGTCACCAGGGCCAGACCATATTTGTCCTCGGCTGCTATGGGAAGCGAGAAATGTGATTGCTTCGCCACTTGCGAAGATCTTTGCATCCTCGCTCTCCACCGGATTCGTACTTGAGGACTGGAGGGAGGCAAATGTAATTCCTCTCTTCAAGAAAAGAAATAGGGAAATCCCCGGAAATTACAAATCAGTTAGTCTCACGTCTGTCATCTGCAAGATATTAGAAAGGATTCTACGGGATAGGATTTATGACCATCTGGAAGAGCATGGCTTGATTAAATGCAGTCAGCACGGCTTTGTGAGGGGCAGGTCATGCCTCACAAATCTTATTGAGTTCTTTGAGGATGTTACTAGAAAAGTTGATGACGGTCGAGCGATGGATGTTGTATATCTGGACTTCAGCAAGGCATTTGATAAGATTCCCCATGGTAGGCTCGTTCAGAAGGTCAGGAGGAATGAGATGCAGGGAAATTTAGCTGTCTGGATATAGAATTGGCTGGTCGACAGAAGACCGCGAGTGGTAGTGGAAGGAAAATATTCTGCCTGGAAGTCAGTGGTGAATGGTGTTCCAAGGGCTCTGTTCTTGGGCCTCTACTCTTTGTAATTTTTATTAATGACTTGGATGAGGAGATTGAAGGATTGTTTAGCAAGTTTGCAGAGGACACAAAGGTTGGAGGTATCATTGACAGTACACAGGACTGTTGCAGGCTGCAGTATGACATTGCCAGAATGGAATTCAAACTGGATAAATGCGAGGTGATGAATCTTGGAAGATCGAACTTGAAAGTTGAGTACAGGATTAAAGGCAGCATTCTTGGCAGTGTGGAGGAACAGCGGGATCTTGGTGTGCAGGTACATAGATCCCTTAAGATTTCCACTCAGGTGGACAGGGTTGTTAAGAAGGCATATGGTGTTTTGGCTTTCATTAATCGGGGGATTGAGTTTCAGAGCCGTGAGATCTTGTTGCAGCTCCATTTACTCATACCCCTATACTTATTCTCCCATTTTCTCATACTCCGACACTAAATTCTCCTGCTTTTTCATATAACGATACTAATTCTGCCATTTCCTCATATCCCAGTATGATTCTCTCATTTCCTGATGCCCGAGTTCAAATCTCGCATTTTGGAGTGCCCTACTCTAATTCTACATTTTAATGGTGACTTGCACCAAATATCTAATTTAGGTCCACTCCACACCATTTCTTCCATTAACTATGTAGCTGCAATGATTCTCCCATGTCGTGGTCCACTGCTGTAATTCTCCAATGTTGGCGTTTACTGCATCAAATTCTAAAATTGCCAATTCTGCACTAATCCACCCTTTCGTCATGAACTGAAGAAACTGTCCCACTGAGTATTGCCTTGCCCCAACTCTCCTGTTTTGCTGTTTCCTGACATACATCTTCCACATAATGGTTTACTACTCAAAGTTTTTTCATTAATGTCGCCCTGCATCGAATGGCCACTTTGCTGCACTTTACAACATTTCTCCGACTTACTGATTCCTGCCCGTGTTCTCCCATTTAAATATGCTCTGTTTCAATTCTGCATGCTTTAAACACCCCACACCAATTTTCGAATTCAATATTGCCCTGAAACAATTCTCATGTTCATTGATACCCAAACCAACTTCTCCCAGTGTGGGGAACGCCACTCTGACTCTCTGAGATAGTGGTGTCATACCCCAATTTGCTGTTAAAGTTCCAATGTGCAATATTTCCATTTTGTGGTTCGTGCAACAATTGTCCCAAATACAGCTTCACATCCGTGCACCATTCTACCATTTTCGAATACTGCACGAATCTTCTTTACGTCAATAACTGCACCTCCACCACATTTAATATTATTCAGAACCAGTTCTCCCACGTCTTCCACCAAATCTCTACTTTCGTGACATCGGCACCAACTCTCCCATTATTGATGCCCTGCGTGAATTGTCCCATTGCGTTGTTTCCTGATACACTTCCTGATACACGTATGGCTTCCCTGCTCCAAAGTTTTTTTTTCATTTCTTGATGGGCGGACTCGTATCTCGACTTTACTGCTGCTTGCAAAATCTTTCCTTCTCAATGATTCCCTGCCCCTATTCTTCCAATTAGAGGTCTTCTGCTCAAATTCTTTAATGAATAGGCAATTTGTACAAATCTTCCAATGTAATAGCACTGTGCAACAATTCTCCCATTTACTGATACCCAACAATTCTCCCACTGCCTGGCACGGCAGGCAGTGCATGAGCACGGCATGAGAACACGGGCAGGAATGGGCGGCACGGTGGCACAGTGGTTAGCACTGCTGCCTCGCAGCGCCAGAGACCCGGGTTCAATTCCCGCCTCAGGCGACTGACTGTGTGGAGTTTGCACGTTCTCCCCGTGTCTGCGTGGGTTTCCTCCGGGTGCTCCGGTTTCCTCCCACAGTCCAAAGATGTGCAGGTCAGGTGAATTGGCCATGCTAAATTGCCCGTAGTGTTAGGTAAGGGGTAAATGCAGGGGTATGGGTGGGTTACGCTTCGGCGGGTCGGTGTGGACTTGTTGGGCCGAAGGGCCTGTTTCCACACTGTAAAGTAATCTAATCTAATAAAAACCCTGACACCTGTCGTGGAAATTTAATCGACTCGAATCAACTGCTTGCAAGAGCAAAATAAAGGCTTTATTTTTCAACCTCTGCATGCAGCGCGGCCAATATCCTTGGCAAAAGTGCCTTATGTAAGGGCTGTGAACAAAATTCACATATTCGTGTTATACTATTCTTATCACATGCTCAAGGACAACTGTTGGGAAACATTCGAGCTCATATTTTCTCATTCCCATGCCTTGGACATAATTGTCTTTATGTTTTCCGAAGCTTTTTTATGAACTCGGCTGCTCGCAAGGCCAGGTGAAATGTTTGCAAAGTTCCACAAAGACAAGCTGACTCCTCGACACAGAATTCAGCAAAGTATTTGCATATTTCAGCGAAGTATTAAATTTTGCAAAACATTCTCTGACAGATTTTACATTAAATGTTAATTTTGTTAATTTTCCAATACATTTTCCAAATTTTTGTCATTTTACAACAAGGACAACAACCAAAAAAAAAGCCAGATAGCTATTCATCAAAAATAATTTTTGAACACCAGGCATTTCCTCAGACACCACCTAACTCTAACAAAGCTTTGTGGTGGTTTTCCCACTTCCCTGGTTTGCGCGATACACAGCCCATCTTCACACGTCACATTCGTCAACGTCGCTGTAGGGTGCGGACAAGCAATCGGATCTTCCTTCTTTGGGGCCACGGATAGTTTAACATTTCGTATCCTACTGCATTCATAAACAAGTGGTGTAGGCAGGTACACAACTAGGGTCTTATTCAAAGCAGTATGAGTAAGACCAGTCCTACAACTAGTAGAACGATATGGGTCCATTACCCCCAGCCCGCATAAGAAGGGACGTGAGCCATCGGGAGCAGGAGTCATCTGCTCGTGGAGGCGGTCATATAGCTGCCTTCATACCATTTATTAAACAAGCAATATTTTGGGACTCATCAGGAACATTAATACAGCATGAGTACCTAACGTTTTGCAGACGCCCCCTCAGCCGTCAGGATGTCTCGTACTCATCGATTTTGTGTCTCTGCTTCCTCACCGCCATTAACTCAGTGTTAATGAGTGCTAGGCCTTCCTCCGTCTCATTTGCGAATACACCATATGCGAGGATGTTCTGCGAGTGTGTACCCATTCCAATGCAGAGGGATGCCCCTTCGAGTTCGGCAATTGCTGCCTTTTAGGGCGAACACTGTTGTGTAGGTGGACAGTATCGCGGTGTAGCAGAACCCCTTTCACCCCGGGGGAGTGGTGGTACCCTTTCTCGCCACCTGCCCATATTATACCTGCCATCCTGATTAGATTAGATTACTTACAGTGTGGAAACAGGCTTTTCGGCCCAACAAGTCCACACACACCAGCCGAAGCGCAACCCACCCATACATTTACCTAACACCTAACACTACGGGCAATTTAGCATGGCCCATTCACCCGACCGGCACATCTTGGTGACTGTGGGAAGAAACCCATGCAGACACAGAGAGAATGTGCAAACTGCACACTGTCAGTCGCCTGAGGCGGGAATTAAACCGGGCTCTCTGTTAGGCAGCAATGCTAACGACTGTGCCACTGTGCCGCTCATGGTCTGACCATTGATAAAGGAACAAGCAATGTTTATGGTCGTATCATTTGCGTATGTTGCTGTACAAGAGTCATTGTTCAAGTACAGCATCAACCTTCACTGGGAGATACCCAAAAGGATTCTCCCCCGATTGGTGCAAATACACGTTTCTCCCCTGCAATCCACTATCTGGAATGCTTTGGTCGGTAGCGTGTCAGGCTTGGGGCTGTAGTTAGCTTGGAGTTCGGGTGGTGACACGAGATTTGCCCAAATTGCCACCCACTAACAGGGTCAGGCTAGTCGCCTCCCGCGGAAGCAGACAACTGGCATTTCTCGCCAGGCTCTCAGTAATTTGCTGGGCAGTCTACCTCTGGGCTGTGTGCAAACATATCCAACAAGTGTAGCCAACGTCTAATCTCTCGTTTTGTCTTATGACCAAAGCACATGCTCTGTTCCCTTCACATCTAGCAATTGCCCTTCGCAGCTCCCAACCTACTGGCGTCTCATTTCCGCCATTTATCTCCAGCAGGCATATTCCCCTCCTGCTTTAAATTCGCTCGCTCGCCACGGACGTCTCCCTTCGGGTTCCGGTGTGTCATTAATGACCTTTGCCCGGCTTGGGGTTAGGTCCATGATCTGGTTTGATTGGTTGCCATGCCCCACTGCTCATATCGTCTGTAATACATTCTGCACTGCATCTCGGAGGGCGAGGGTGGGGCGACTGGACCACTATATTCACCTGTCTACAGATGTTTGAGACGGATCTATCTATTCCACACCACAAGACTCCCTCATTGCTCTTCTGAAACTTACTTTGATCACAGAATATCTATTTCCCATGTCAGGTGCCCCTTTTGCCGTGGTGGCTACTATTAAGTGCCGGTCTCCGGCACGCATGGATCCATGCATAAATCTTAATTATCGAGTTTATAGTCGTCCTTGTTACTGAACGGCTATGGATTGCATGTAAAGAATCTACTTCGTCCTATCAGTTAAGATTAACGTCAGCTGCTGCATCCCCGACGCCCCTGCCCTTCTGAATAGTCCTACCAGGGCGCTTGCCAACAGTGTGAACTGGGGCAGCCCCACATTTGCTTAAGTCTTCAAATAAATACTTGCTCTAAATTGGTTTTGGTGTTGTGCGATGTCTCCTCAGTCCAAGCTGCAAGTTTGTAATGGCTGGCGTGTATCCACGTGGCTGTTCCGGCGATCTTAACAGCTATCTGTGCTCTAAGGCGTACTTGAAACGGTCCCAGCCACCTCTTCGCCTTCCTGTTTTCCCTCCTGAAGTCTTTCGCCACTATTCAGGCTCCAGGTTATCGATAGTACATCTTCCCTTCTGCTGATTGGGGTAGTGCTGTCTTCACTTGATTCTGTATTTGGGGCAGAAGTGTCGAGAGTTTCATGCAGTAACACAACATCTCATCTTCACAGTGGCCTGTTATCTGGCTTCCCTGACGTCTCGGGGAATTTTTTTTTTGTTTGGCGGCCTACTAAACAAAATCTCAAACGGGCTAAGATTAGCTCTCTCTTCCAAGTTTGAGCGAAGATTTGTAGCTCGGGTGCTCGTTGTTGTGGTTCTGTTCGCCGAGCTGGATGTTTTTGTTGCAAACGTTTCGTCCCCTGGCTAGGCGACATCATCAGTGCTTGGGAGCCTCCTGCGAAGCGCTTCTTTGATGTTTCCTCCGGTGTTTATAGTGGCCTGTCCCTGCCGCTTCCGGTTGTCAGTATCAGATGTCCGCTGTAGTGGTTGGTATGTTGGGTCCAGGTCGATGTGTTTGTTGATGGAGTTTGTGGATCAATGCCACGCCTCTAGGAATTTCCTGGCTGTTCTCTGTCTGGCTTGCCCTATGATAGTAGTGTTGTCCCAATCGAATTCATGTTGCTTGTTGTCTGCGTGTGTGGCTACTAAGGATAGCTGGTCGTGTCGTTTCGTGGTTAGTTGATGTTCATGTATGCGGATTGTTAGCTGTCTTCCTGTTTGTCCTATATAGTGTTTAGTGCAGTCCTTGCATGGTAATTTGTACACTACATTCGTCTTGCTCATGTTGGGTATCGGGTCCTTCATTCTGGTGAGATGTTGTCTGAGCGTGGCTGTTGGTTTGTGTGCCGTTATGAGTCCTAGGAGTCGCAGTAGTCTGGCAGTCAGTTCCGAGATGCTCCTGATGTATGGTAGTGTGGCTAGTCCTTTTGGTTGTGGTATGTTCTCGTTCCGTGGTCTTTCTCTTAGGCATCTGCTGATGAAGTTGCGCGGGTATCCGTTTTTGGTGAATACCTTGTATAGGTGTTCCTCTTCTTCTTTTTGCAGTCCTGGTGTACTGCAGTGTGTTGTGGCCCTTTTGAATAGTGTCCTGATGCAGCTTCGTTTGTGTGTGTTGGGGTGGTTACTTGCATAGTTTAGGACTTGGTCTGTGTGTGTGGATTTCCTGTATACTCTTGTAGTGAATTCTCCGTCTGGTGTTCTCTGTACCATCACGTCTAGGAATGGGAGTTGGCTATCCTTTTCTTCTTCTCTCGTGAATCGGATTCCTGTGAGTGTGGCGTTGATGATCCGGTGTGTTTTTTCTATTTCCGTGTTTTTAATGATTACAAACGTGTCATCGACATATCTGACCCAGAGTTTAGATTGAATTTGTGGTAGGACTGTTTGTTCTAACCTTTGCATAACTGCCTCTGCTATGAGTCCCGAGATTGGTGATCCCATGGGTGTTCCGTTGATTTGTTCGTAAATCTGGTTGTTGAATGTGAAGTGTGTTGTGAGGCACAAGTCCTAGACGTGATGGAACAGAGAACACCAGACGGAGAATTCACTACAAGAGTATACAGGAAAGCCACACACACAGACCAAGTCCTAAACTATGAAAGTAACCACCCCAACACACACAAACGAAGCTGCATCAGGACACTATTCAAAAGGGCCACAACACACTGCAGTACACCAGGACTGCAAAAAGAAGAAGAGGAACACCTATACAAGGTATTCACCAAAAACGGATACCCGCGCAACTTCATCAGCAGATGCCTAAGAGAAAGACCACGGAACGAGAACATACCACAACCAAAAGGACTAGCCACACTACCATACATCAGGAGCATCTCGGAACTGACTGCCAGACTACTGCGACTCCTAGGACTCATAACGGCACACAAACCAACAGCCACGCTCAGACAACAACTCACCAGAACGAAGGACCCGATACCCAACATGAGCAAGACGAATGTAGTGTACAAATTACCATGCAAGGATTGCACTAAACACTATATAGGACAAACAGGAAGACAGCTAACAATCCGCATACATGAACATCAACTAACCACGAAACGACACGACCAGCTATCCTTAGTAGCCACACACGCAGACAACAAGCAACATGAATTCGATTGGGACAACACTACTATCATAGGGCAAGCCAGACAGAGAACAGCCAGGGAATTCCTAGAGGCATGGCATTGATCCACAAACTCCATCAACAAACACATCGACCTGGACCCAATATACCAACCACTACAGCGGACATCTGAT
Source organism: Chiloscyllium plagiosum (assembly GCF_037043375.1). Classification (NCBI taxonomy): domain Eukaryota; kingdom Metazoa; phylum Chordata; class Chondrichthyes; order Orectolobiformes; family Hemiscylliidae; genus Chiloscyllium; species Chiloscyllium plagiosum. The sequence goes on along the minus strand of NW_028270169.1, from coordinate 73,929,851 downwards.
ACTGACAACCGGAAGCGGCAGGGACAGGCCACTATAAACACCGGAGGAAACATCAAAGAAGCGCTTCGCAGGAGGCTCCCAAGCACTGATGATGTCGCCTAGCCAGGGGACGAAACGTTTGCAACAAAAACTTCCAGCTCAGCGAACAGAACCACAACAATTAGCTCTCTCTCTCCTCCTAGATCTCATGCACATTAGCACAATTGGAAGTGCCTTTGTCCATGCCATTCCTAGTTCCTCAAAGCATTTTGTCAATTTATTTTTTAAGGTAGAATTTTCTCTTTCCGCTGCCGTACCGCTCGTTTGGTTGTAGGCACAGTGTTATCTCATGTTTATTCCCAAATACTCACTAATCTGCTGTAGGGCATTATGGACAAATGGTGTCCCACTGTCACTACTAAGCCTAGAGTGTAGGTTTGCTCGCTAAGCTGTAGGTTTGATATCCAGACGTTTCATTACCTGGCATATGGAGGTTAGTGGGCTAGTGTATGTTAGGTGGGCTTGGCTCAGCGCAACATCGAGAGCCAAAAGGTCTGTACTGCGCTGTATTTTTCTATGTTCTTTGTTCCAGGTAACTTCATCAGTGACGAACTCCAAGTGAAGAGAAGCTGTTATCTCCTGCTTTCTAGTTATATGTTTGGGGTTTGTGGTGATGCCATTTCCTGTTCGTTTTCTGAGGGGTTGATAGATGCTATCTCGATATATGTCTTTCTTTATGGCGTTGTGGTTGGAGTGCTAGACCTCAAGGTATTCTCTGGCATGTCTTTGCTTAGCCTGTCCCAGGGTAGATATGTTGTCCCAGTCGAAATGGTGTTTAAATTTCATCCGTGTGAAGGGCGACGAGGGAGAGAGGGTCGTGTCTTTTTGTGGCTAGCTGGTGTTCTGTATCCTGGTGGCTAATTTTCTTCCTGTTTGTCCTACGTATTGTTTGTGCCAGTCCTTGCATGGAATTTTGTATATGACGTTGGTTTTGTCCATGGGTTGCACTGGGTCTTTTAAATTTGTTAGTTTTGTTTGAGACTGTTGGTGGGATTCCGAGGGGTCTTAGTAGTCTGGCTGCCATTTCTGAGACTTCATTGATGTATGGAAAGGTCGATAAGGTTTCTGGCTGTGTTAGGTCTCCTTGTCGTGGTTTGTTCCTGAGGAATCTGTGGACTGTAGTTTTGAAGTATCCGTTCTCCTTGAATACGTTTTATAGGTGGTTCTCCTCTGTTTTTCGAAGTTCGTGTGTGCTGAAATGTGTGATGTTTCGTTGTAATAGTGTTCTAATACTGCTTCCTTTTTGCGTGTTGGGATGGTTGCTGGTGTAATTAAGTATTTGGTCAGTGTTTGTCGGTTTGCTGTATATGCAGACACACCAGCGAATTCCGAGATGCCTCGCACTCCAATCACAACGCCATAAACAAACACATAGATCGATTTAGCATCTGTCAACCCCTCAGAAAACGAATAGGAAATGACATCACCACAAACCCCAGGAACCACATCCAGGACAAACATATCAATAGAAAGCAGGAGACAACATCTTTGCTTCACTTGGAGGTCGCCACTGATGATGTTACCCAGCCAGGTAATGAAACATCTGGATAACAAACGTACAGCTCAGCGAGCAAACCTACACCCTAAACCTCAACCGGAGCTATAAACCTTCACAAATCTTGGGACTACTAAGCCTCTCAGGGATGCTCCATCTCGGAATTATTTCAGTTAGGAAAGCTTTGGTTACGGCACTGGCATTCTGTTTTGCCGTGGGGAACGCTTGCACCCATTTGGAAAACATATCAACTATTACCAGACAATACCTTTTTCTTTCGCAGGTTGTTAGTTCTGTAAAATCCAGTTGTAAATGTTCAAATTGCTTTTGGGGTTTCGGAAGTGCTACATGACTCATCTGTATTCCCCTCCCCACATTATTGTGGCACAGATAATGCATCGTTCACAATATTTCTGGAAGTCATGAGTAAATCCCTCAGTGTACCACTGTGCTGAAATGCTGTCATATCTCCCCTCTTTTGACACATGTTCCTTACCGTGTGTCAGTTTGGCATAGAATGGAAATAATGATCGTGGTAGAAAAGGTTTAACATTGGGGCCACACCATACCCCTTACCTCAAACTGCACTCTGCTTTTTCCCACTCAAACGTTCTTCAAGCCTGGACTTCGACTGTGACTCCCGTACGTCTGCTGTTGGGGTAAGGATTTTTGTCATTCCCATGTCAAACTGATCATTTACCGGCTGCTGGGCTGCCGTCCTTGCCGCTGAGTCTGCCCTTGCATTTCCTTGAGAAACGGAATCGTTATTTTTCGTGTGGGCATCATATTTACACACAGAGATTAATTTAGGCAATAGGACAGCTTCCAACAGGTCAGAAATCTGATCACGGTGTGTGATGGGCTTTCCGGTGAAGGTCAAGAAGTCCCTGTATTTCCACAGGGTTCCAACATCTTGTGCAACTCCGAATGCGTATCTGCTATCGGTTAAATATTCGCTGTGTTTCCCTTAGCCAATTTGCATGTCTCAGTCAAGGCAATCATCTCCGCTGCTTGCGCTGACAGTTGAGAAGCGAGTGATCCCGCTTTGAATACCTCGTGGGTAGTTACTACAGCATGCCCAATAAAATTCTGGCCTATCTCCTGGCCTATCTCCTGAATGCTGACACATCCACAAAAAAACCCGCCATATTTGGATTCTGAAGTGGTGAATTCTGCAAGTCTTATCTCGGCAGCACATTTCATTCATTACAGCGATACAATCATGTGGGTCTCCGTCTCCTTCTCTAGTGAGAGGATTAGCAGGATTAAGGACCTTACATCGTTTTATTGCAATGTTAGGCTTCTCCAATAACACAGTTTTGTATCTGAGTCAACGCGCTGCCGACATACGTGCTGTCTTTTGCTCGGAAAGCAGTAAGGACACTGCATGTGCGATAAGTTTGGTTTATTCGCCATAGCCGATTATATCCCCGGACACTGCAACAGCCTTTTCAGCTGCAACCACAGCTCGCAGGCATTTACGCAATCCTGCCGCTACGAGGTCTAGCTTAGCCGAAAAATAGGCTGCCAGCCTGAATTTTCCCCCATGATCCTGTAACAGCACAGATGCCATGCAGCCATGTTTTTCATCTACTGTTTGACAGAAGGCTTGTTGTGCTTCGGAATCCCCAGTCCAGGTATACTTTGAAACATCTTTTTCAATTCAACTCGCCCGCTGGGATCCATTGCAACGGACCTTGGTTCTGCTCCCCTTTTCCATGGGCCGTGCCACTTCAGGGCGCCTCAAGATTTGTGTAATGTGGGATAAACGTTCTTCAGTAGGAGCACATGCCCCAATAGGACAGCAATTGTTTCTTCATGTGAGGCCTTGGAATTTGCTGAATTACTTGCTCTCTGTCTTCACCAATGGCCCTCCCTTGTTCAGATATTAAGTGACTGAAGAACGTCACCTGTTGTTGCATAAATCGAAGCTTTGCGAGACTGGCTTTGTGCCCTTCCCTCGTGCAATGCAAGGGAATCCTTCTCACATTGTTCCTCTGTCGGTGCTACTATTAAGCAATCGTCTACAGATTGCAGAAGCGCAGATCCAGGAGTTAAAACAAGAGTCTCCAGACTCCTACGTAGAGCCTCATTATATATGGTGGGTGACTCACGTAACATTGACAAAGTCGTGTGAACTCAGAAGATTTCCATTTGAATGAAAAAGCGAACGAGTGTGTGATAGTGACGCAGTAATTGGAAGGAGATCAGGCTGATTGTGATGCAGTAAGTGTTACTGTGTCAGGCTGATTCCGATGCATAAAGTGGGAGGGGACAGGATGATAGTAACGCAGTAAGTGTGATGGGGTCAGGCAGAGACTGACGCAGTGAATGTGAGACAGTCACGGTGATAGTGAGGGAGTAGGGGTGTGCGTTCAGGCTGGTAGTGACACAGTAAGTTGAGAGCGTCAGGCTGATAGTGGCCAATAAAAGTGAGGTGTTAGGGGAATAGTGACGCAGTAAGTGTGAGGTGTTAGGCTGTTAGGGATGTGGTCAGTGTGAGGGGTCAGTCTGATAGTGAAGCAGTAGATGTGAGGGGGTCAGGCTGATAGAGACGTAGCAAGTGTGGTGGGGTCAGGCTGATAGTGTCACAGTATGTGTGAGGGGTCAGGCTGATAGTGATGCAGTAAGTGTCCGTGAGTGAGAGTGATCCTAATGCAGGACGTGAGAGGGGACAGGGTGATGGTGACGCAGTGAGTGTGAAGGGGTCAGCGTGATGGTGACGGAGTAAGTGTGAGTGTTCAGGCTGCTATTGATACAGTAAGTTGAGGGCGTCAGGCTGTTAGTGATGCGGGAAGTGTGCGAGTGTCAGGCTGATAGTGACGCAGTAAGTGTGTTGGGAGCAGAGTGATAGGAACGCAATAAGTGTGAGCGGCTCTGGATGATAATGACAAGTCAGTATGAGGGGGAGGATGGTAGTGACCCAGTGAGTGTGAGGTGTCAGGATGACAGTGAAGCAGACTGTGTGAATGTGTCATTGTGATGGTGACCTGGCAAGTGTGGTGTCAGGGTGACAGTGACGCAGATGCTTTCAGGGGGTCAGGTTGTAGTGATGCAGTAATTGTGAGGGGTCAGGGTGATAGTGGCGCAGTGAGTGTGAGATGTCAGTGTGATAGTGACGCAGAACATTTGAGGGGCCAGGCTTATAGTGACGCAGTATGGGCAAGGGGTCTGAGTGAAAGTGATGTAGATGCACTCACAGGGCCAGGTTGTAGTAAAGCTGTAAGTGTGAGTGTCTCAGGCTGATAGTGATGAAGTAAATGCGAGGGCTAAGGCGGATAGGGATGTAGTAAGTGTGCAGGGGTAGTGCTAGAAGTGACGCAGTAAATTTGAGTGTTGAAGCTGATAGTGACGCATTAAGTTTGAGGGGATCATGCTGATCTTGACGCAGTAAGTGTGACGTTGTCAGGATGATAGTTACGCGGTAAATGTATGGGAGCACAATGATCTTGACGCAGCAAGAGAGGGGAGTCAGGGTGATAGTGACGCAGTACGCATGAGTGGGTAAGTGACGCAGTATATGTGAGGGAGTCAGCCGGGTAGTGGCGCATTATGTTTGAGATGGCCAGGCTGATATTGATGCAGTTAGTGTGTTGGGGTCAAAGTGATAGTGACGCAATAGGTGTAAGCGGTTCAGGATGATAGTGACACAGTGGGTGTGAGATACCAGTGTGATACTGACGCAGTAAGTGTAAGGGGTCAGGATGACAGTGACACTAAGTGTAAGGCCCTCAGTGTGATAGTGCCGCAGGAAGTGTGGGGTGTCAGGGTGTAAATGACGTCGTAAGTGAGAGAGGAGCATTGCGATAGTGAAGCAGTAAGTGTGAGGCTGATAGTGACACAGTCAATGTGACGGGGCATTGTTTTAGTGACAAGATAAGTGTGAGGCGTCAGTCTGATACTGACACAATAAATGTGATGGAGTCAGGCTGATAACGACACAGTAAGTGTGAGAGGTCAGACTGATAGTGACACAATAAGTGTAAGGATTCAGGGTGATAGTAACATGGGAAGTGTGAGGGCGTGACTGAAAGTGACGCAATAAGTGTGTGGCGGTTGTGCTGATGGTGACGCAGTAAAATTAAGGCCGGCAAGGTGAAAATAGCAAAGTCTGTGTGAGTGGGTCAGGGTGATAGCGATGCAGTAAATGTGAGGAGGTCAGGGTGAGAGTGACGCAATAAATGAGAGAGGATCAGAGTGAGAGTGACGCAGTAAGTCTGAGGGGTCATACTGATATTGACGCAGTAAGAATGAAGGGGTCAGGCTAATAGTGACACAGTCAGTGTGACGAGGGAGAGTTTTAGTTACACAGTAAGTGCGAGGCGTCAGACTGAAACTGATACAAAAATTGTGAGTGGGTCAGGGTGATAGTGACGCAGTACGTCTGAGGGGTCAGGTTGATAGTGACGCAGTCAGTGTGATGGGGCAGAGATTTAGTTGCATGGTAAGCGTGAGGCGTCAGTCTGATACTGATACAAAAAGTGTGATGGAGTCAGGCTGATAGTGACGCAGTAGGTTTTAGGAGTGAGGGTGATATTAACATAGGAAGTGGGAGGGCATCACTGATAGTGACGCAATATGTGTGTGGCTGTCAGGCTGATGGTGACGCAGTAAAAATGAGGATGTCAAGGTGAAACAGGTGCAGTAAGTATGAGGAGGCAGACGGACAGTGATGCAGTAAGTGTGAGGGGTTCACGCTGATATTGAGGCATGCAAGTGTGAGGGGCCAGGTTGATAGTGACGCTGTGTGCCGGCGGGTCCGGCTGATAACGACGCAGAAAATGTGAGTGTCTCAGTGTAACAGTGACGCATTACGTGTGAGAGAGTCAGGGTGATAATGACAGAGAAAGTGTGAGGGGGTCAGGTTGATAGTGATGCCGTAATTGTGAGCTTGGTCAGCGTGATAGTGAGGGGCTCAGGCTGATAGCGACATCGCAATTGTGAGGGGGTCAGGGCAGGAGTGACGCAAAATGTGTAAGCGGGTCAGGGTAATAGTGATGCAGTACATGTGAGGTGTCAGGCCGATAATGACCCAGTAAAGGTGAGAGTGTTGGTGTGCTAGTGACGCAGTAAGTGTGAGCCGCTCAGGATGATAGTGACGCAATAAGTGTGAGGTTTCAGGTAGACCCCCATGCGGTAAGTGTGACGTGTTCAGGGTGACAGTGACGCAGACACTTTGAGGGTGTCAGATTGAGAGTGACACAGGAAATGTGAGGGGACAGGTTGATAGTGACGCAGTAAGTGTAAGGGGTCAGGCTGATAATGATATATTAATTGTGATGGAGTCAGGATAATAGTGGTGCAGTGAGTATGCGTTGTCAGGGTGATAGTGACACACACGGTGTGAGTGGGATAGAGTTATAGTGATGCAGCAAGTATGAGGAGATCAGAGTGATAGTGTGCAGGGTCTGGGTGAAGGTGACGCAAGAAGAGGGTCAGGGTGATCTGGACGCACTAAGTTTGCGGGTCAAGGTGATAGTGATGCTGTAAGTATGAGTGGGTAAGTCTGATAGTGACACAGTACATTTGAAGCGATCAGGCTGATAGTGATGCAGTAAGCGTGAGGGGGTCAGGCTGATATTGATGCACGAAGTGAGAGAGTGTCAAGGTGTGAGCTTGTTAGAGAGAGAGTGACGCCGTTAGTGAGTGGGGTTTGGCTGATAGGGATGCATGAGGTGCGCATGTGTCAGGGAGTGAGTGATGCAGAAAGTATGAAGGTGCCAGAGGGATAGTGACGCATTAAGTATTAGGGCATCAGAGTGGTTGTGATGCAGTAATTCTGAGGGGATCAGAGAGATACCAACGCAGTAAGCATGAAGGGGTCAGTTTGTTAGTGACTCTGTCAGTGTGAGTGCCTCAGCCTAATAATGATGAAATAAATTTGAGAGAGTAATGCTGATTGTCAAGTGTTAATTGTGAGTGAGTCAGGCTGGTCGTGACGCTGTAAGTGTGAGTGTTGAAGTTCATAGTGAAGCAGTAGGTGTGAGGTGGTCAGTGTGATTGTGGCACAGTAAATGTGAGAGGGTCAAGGAGATAGTGACATAGTAAGTTTGAGGAGGCAGTGTTGTAGTGACATGGTAAGTGTGAGGCGTCAGTCTGATACTTACATAATAAGTGTGATGGAGTCAGGCTGATAGTGACACAGTAAGTGTAAGGAGTCAGGGTGATAGTAACATAGGAAGTGTAAGGGCTTGACTGATAGTGACAAAGTAAGTGTTTGGCAGTCAGGCTGATAGTGACGCAGTCAAAATGAGGGTCTCGAAGTGAAAGTGGCGCAGTAAATGTGAGGGCACCAGATGGATAGTGATGCAGTAAGTTTGAGGGGTTCACGCTGATATTAAGGCGGTAAGTGTGAGGGGTCAGGTCTATAGTGATGCAGTAAGTGTCAGCGGGTCAGGCTGATAGTGATGCATTCAAAGACCAAATATCCAAGGCTCACTGAACAGCGAGACTTGTCAAGGCGAAGACAAAAATTCAATAGTTCTCATCCTGGTCATAAATCACAATGCTTCATTTTAAAATTGTCCTCCCTGCTTCTAGATTCACCAATGAGGGAACAAAATTTAATTGCACCACCCTGTTTATCTCTTCAAATATTTTGCAACTCTCAATGAGATTACCTCTCTTGTTTTGAAACTGTTAAAAAAGGCGGGATTTGCCCAATTTCAATTCAGAGGACTAATCACCATGATATCAAGGCTAATCACCATTCGTGGTATTCCTCATATGGAATTAGTATCTTTCCTAAATTGAGGATTATAATTCCTCATACTGTAGTCCAAGTGCGGTCGAACTGAGCCACCATACATTGGAAATAATGCTTCGTTCTCGTGCCCTGAAATCCTCCTGCAGCTTTCACAACAGACTTCTACAACTGCTACTAGACTTCAATGACTTATTAAAAACTTCTCCAAGATGCATTTCTAAAAATCTGTACATCAGACGTCCTACTTCAAACCTTCGACAAATAATCTCCACACATTTCCCTCCTGACAAGTATGATAAAGTCAAATCGTTGCTATTTATTAAATCATGAGGGACATGGATAGGTTGACTCGTCACGGTGTTTTCCGGCTGGTGGGGAAGTCAAAATTTAGAAAACATCGGTTTAAAAATTAGTGGGTAAGGATTTAAAAGGGACGTCAGGGGCAACTTTTTCAGACGTGTCCAGAATGCGCTGCCAGAGAAATTGGTGGAGACTGGTACAACTATAACATTGACTGGCATCTGGATGGATATATGAGTAACAAGGTTTAGAGGGATGTGGGCCAAATGTTGGCAAATGGGACCTATTAATTTAGGATATCTGTCCACCATGGTCAAGTTGGAAAAAAGGGCCACTTTCCGTGTTGTATTGTTCAACGACTTGATGACTCGAGAACAACCGCAAAAACTTTGCAAATAATTCCGTCAAGACGATTTCAAGTTCCAAATCTTCGGTTAATCTTCCTCTCTTGTGCTCACAAGTTCATTACCTGATGTCAGAACAAACGATTAGTTGCTGGATCCATTCCTGTAAATTGGTTCTGCATTCTTTCTAATTCTGATATTTTTTTACGAATGTAGCTCGTGTTTATGGACTTAGCATCAATTTTTCTAATACCATATTTCGATGAATATTAAAACACAACAGCATATTTAATTTGGCACCAGATGATGAACAATTGAGTCAAAATCGATCGGACGCAGTGAGACAATGATCCTCTCTTCGTGTGGTGTACATCCGTGACTCTATAATTCGACGAAGAATCATTCCCACAACTTCAGCTGTGTCAGAATCTAGTTTGCGATGAAAGCCTGTCAATCTGCAAAGGTAACGTTCTCTGGGTCACTGCAAAGGATTTGGCAAAATCTTTGGGTCTTGAAAATTTGTTCTTCCAACAAATGAATTCAGTTGTTTTACTGTGAATATTGACAATTTTGCCGCAGCTGTGATGGCCGAGAGGTTAAGGCGTTGGATTTGAAATCCAGTGGGGTCTCCCTGCGCAGGTTCGATTCCTGTTCACAGCGTCGAATCTTTTAAAAGTCATTAATTCCTTTGCAGGATTTGGATTTCGTGGAGCTTGAGCTTTGCATTCAATCGAAAGTAAATTTTCAACTCTGAAGAATCCGAAGTAATTTCAAGACTGACCCAGTCATCTAATTGAATAAATTATATGTCGAGACACAAAAAGCCACCAACTTCCAACACGAATCAGTTTCAACACATTTGTCGAACTATCGTGAAATTTGGATGTTCGGGGGATGGAATTCAGCAAAACAAGAAGCAATGCAATACATTTACCTGCAAGTGATGAATTTTTTTTTAGGATCAGTTGAAAATCAAGCTGAGAAAGTTCAACCTAATTTGCAGCTGACTCTCAAGGCCAATAATCTATTATATCAGCAGTCAATGAATTAGAAAAAAGCAACTCCATGTGTGGAAAGGAACTTGACTGATCCAGGTTCCTGGCTTGCGATGTGAAAAGGCAAGGCGATATCAGCGGAATAGAATTTTCTGGAAATATTAGAAATGGAATGTTTACGGTCTTCTGCTGTCCACATTCGTAAGAAACTGTGCATTAAGAACTGAAATTGAAAATTAACGATTTAGCCCTCTGCTTGTGGTGTAGCATTGTTCAGAACAATAGGTTGTTGTTGAGGCTAAAATTGACCAAAATAATCGATGTGGATCTTATCCACGGCCTTCGTTGGAGCAGTTGGTGCGGAGAGCTGAGCTTGAAGAACCAAATGCCAATTATTCATCCTGGCTGTCTGAATTGCTTAATTAAACATACTCCCAGTTTAATGAGAAAACCTTTGCTATCAGAGTTAGATATTTTCATGTCAGCATGTTCCGATATGAGAAGACACTTATGAGTAGATGGACTTAAATTTTGACTCTAACGTCAGAGATGTTGACACATTTCTGCACCAAAACAGCACTACCATTGGTATCAAATCAAACTGAACAAAGGACTAGTCACTTAGACATTTCCTGTCTGCAGACTCTGCCAATGGACCGTTCAGGTCCGATGTAGGAATAGGGCGTGGTGACATCTGTTCGCAAATGGATCACTTCATTCTTGCTCACGATCCATAAACCGTAATTCATTTTAAACTTCTTTGCCATCTGCATGATAAGTGGTACATAATGCACAGGTTTCCTTCTCGAAAGAAAAGCGAAATCTTATTCAATGCAGACGCAAATTCAAGTTGTCCCTGGTCGACCAGAAGACAGATGTCGCGAAACAAAGTGAATATAGAAAACAATCAATGTTTTCTGGGAGTCAAAAAGATGTACTGGAATAACGGAAACATATATTTGGAACTAAAGTCACATACCACTTCCACAGACTAAATGTTCTTGAACCGTTATCTTAATTTGACCTTCATGTCCACCATTGCTGCAAAAATTATCTTAACAACTCAGAACTTTGTGTTCTTTGATATTCTCTCCTTCATGTATCTATTGATTTTGAAACTAAAACCGAGCAATAATAATGCACCCTATTTCACTTGCAAAAATCGGAAGAAGATCAATTTATAAGAGAACAGAAATAAAGCTACGTCTGTCTTTCGAGAGAAAACAGTTACCATTTAGACTCCAAAAAGTCTTCTTCAGAAGTCTGCGGAATGAACTCGAAATAGTAGACCGAAAATGAAAAAAAGAAGCCAAAATGCCGCGAATACACCACCCGCAAGTGCATCAAGTCCTACTCGAATATGCCGGTTTACTACCATCAACATCAGTGGAGAACGGAACAAAGCTCATTCTGCAGTTGTCAACCTGTTGTGACGTAGTTTGTAAAGTCAGAAATATGATCAGGTAAAAAGCGGGATGAAAACGGGATATAGGAAGTCTGAAAAAAGCAAGTGCGTGCTTTGCTTTGAAGAAGGTTGGCAGTGATGATAATGGAAATTAATACTCAGCATCGTTGCAACACACAGGGACGCAATTCGTTTTGCTAGGTTTCTGTTCTGCCATTTTATAATCACGACTGCTGTCGGGTTTGGTTTCCATTCCAGGCTTAGGTGACAGCCTGATGGAAGTTTGCACATTCGCCCAATTTCTTTGTGGTTGCTCTGGTTTGCTGCCACATTCTAAACATTTGCAGGTTATTTGGAATGGCCATTGAACGCACACGGTTACAGAGACAGTGATGACTCTGTAATAGGAGTGTCTGGATAGGACGTACTTCAGAGGATTTTTGTGAACTTAAATAGACAGAGTGGGGTTAATCTGCTGTTTCCTGGGTGAGCTACATGGACAGAGAGGGGTCAGGGTCTTCTTCCCTGAGGGAGATACGTTGACAGAGTTGGGTTAGTTGCTCTTACCTGTTTCAGTCACGCAGATACAGTAGGGTCAGTCTGCCCTTCCCTGGGCGAATTTCTTTCACAGAGTGGTAACAGTCTGCTCTTCCCTGCCTGAGTGAAATAGAAAGAGCGGGGTCAGTATTCTCCTCCCTCGATAATTTATGTTGACAGTCTGGCTTCCGTCTGCTCCTCCCTGGCGAGTTACATTGGTAGAGTGGGTTTAGTGTTCGTTCATTGGGTGAGTGCCATAGACAGAATGGAATCAGTCTGCTCTTCCCTGAGGGAATTATATTTATAGAGTGGGGTCAGACTGCTCTTCAGAGAATGACTTTTATTGACAGTGTGGGATCAGTCTGCTGAGTTTCACTGAGAGTGTGGGGTCAGTCTGCCCTTCCCTGGGTGAGGAACACTGACTGAGTGGCGTCAGTTTGCTCTTCCCTCAGTGAGTTACATTGGCAAGGTGGCGTCAGGAGTGGCGTCTTTGAGGAGTTGACAAAAGTAACTCGTCCTCTACATCTTTGGGATAATTAGGGATGGGCAGTGAATCTCATCTCATTGAAAGACAACTGTGTCCCAGAAATGCATTTCTAATAATTGCATGTACTAATTCGACACTGCAAGCGGTCGGGAATAATTTGAGGAGAGGTGCAGGGTCGAATAATTAAAGTCAAATGCACTGATGCCGAGGAGACATGACACAAGATGTGAGTGTTATGCTGATGGTGCAAGGCTCAGTGTCAGTGCTATTTATTTCTCACTGTTCGCAATGACTCACACACCACTGCTGTCAATTCACAACAATGAGCCTGTTCATCTTGGTTTGAAAATCCCTGCATGTGTATTAACGTGGTTAATGGGACGCGAGAGGAGATGAGCACATCCTCTTTATTCTGTCAGTTTAAACAGATGAAAATATCTGTTGAATGCCAATGCAAAAGGATACTGTCTTTTTCTGTGCCGTTTCAGTGGGGTATGCTCAGCATTGAAATGTCTGTTTTTGCACAAGCAGAGTTTGATTGCCATTCATACTGAGCAACGCTAATACAGAAAACGCGTTTTCGAATTCCTGTGATCAAGTGGTTCAGACATTGCACATATGGACGACAAATCTGGCTTTTAACGTGGCGCCCCGTGGCTTAGCTGGTGAAAGCATCTCCAATCACACTGGTGCCTGCTCATTTTATTGAAAGCTCGTTATTTCTCACAAGTATTGCGTTGCTGATCGAGAAACTCAGTGTCGTGTTTGAATTGATTTATATTCTGATTTCGAGTTCCGTCTTCATTTTCCAGGTTTAAATCCAGTAGTGTATGTTGCTCTTTTTAACTACTATTTTAACCTGGAGATTCTTCCCGCAGTTCCACAAGCACTTCTGCTTCTCATCCTCTTATTCTCATTCCTTCATTCCCAGATTTGTGGAAATTAAGTGGTGAGGCAGGAGACACTGCAGCATTCCTGGGGAATGTTGTTGTAATGGCACAGACACCACGACATGATCACCCTCATTCTCTGCTGTCACCATTCATTGATTGTACACCAACAGTAAATGCATCCTTGTTCTTCTTCAGCTATCATGTAATTACTTTCTTTTTCTGTTGGATAAGGAATTCAACTTTAACTTCGAAAGGGTCTTTAGATTTTGAGGAAGAAATGTCTCCTTGCCTCAGGTCGAAGTGACAGACGCATTATCCAGAGAATGTGAGACTACTTCGACCGACTCCAGCCAGGCGTCAGAAAGCCTCTCAGCAGTTCGAATCTCAAACTGTCTCTGAATGTCAGGCTTTTCAAGAGCAGAAATGGGAAATGAGGGATATGGACAGCCAGAGAGTCGGAGAATGTGAAAAAAGGCCCAGGAGGATACAGAGACAAATATAGAAAGAACAAGGACACATTTTGAGGCAGACACTAAAAGAAACAATTCTCCATTCGGCGTGACTGCTAAATAACAGAAAGCAAAAGGAAATGTTGCCATTAAAATATAGCCTTCCACCAGCTCAGGAAAATGAAAGTAGCATGACAGCTGATTAAGTCCTTTTAAGATTGTAAATTCGACGTTTGTAAACTCAAGAGTGATTTTGATAAATATCCTGATTCGACAGGTAAGATTATCATTTTCCCAACAGTATAATCTAGGAATCTATAACTAACCTGTTTCATGTCCATCTAAAAAAAAAATCTGTTTCTCTCCACAGACGTTGCCAGGTGTAGTGGGTTTCTCGATCAATTCTCGTTTTTAGTTCAGCTTTCCAAAACCTGCATCTTTTTGATTTTTGATAACCTGGCACAAAACCAAGAATTACCAGGTTCGGACCAGTGGTCAGAAATACTGGTACCACGATATACTTGCACAATAAAACGTTCATTCCCTGTCCGAAAATAGAACTAATGCCATGGCAGTTCTAGTTCCAAATCCTAACTACGACATTACAGTGAATGAAGACAGACGCTCTTGCACTTATTCTCAATGAAATGGCTTTTCCTTTTCATTTCTGATCAGTTTCACTGCAGATTGTTTTCTACTCGTCGTCAAGTTTTGCAGAATGAGAAAGCCCATTTGGCCCATGGTGCAGTCTGGTTTAAAGACATTCGTCTATTCCATTCCCAGTTTCCACCTTATGTGTTCTGATGTTTCCAGTGCAAATTGCAGTGAGGTTCTCGCTTTGATCTTAGATGACACAACAATGGGATTGAAGTTTGACATAGTCACACTGTGTTATTACCCACGTCGTGTCTCCCACAGAAAGAGACACACAGACACATTCCCCGAGAGTGGCAGAGTTCTCAGGATTTGACCAGCTCCTTGTGCTTCACTTCAGCTGTCCGCTCCAACATGCAAGTTCAACCGCCAAAAGGCAGCTTTTGGTTAAGCCAAAGCCAGTTCTACAGACAATGAGAGACGTTGCTCTGAGCTAGAATTTGAAGTGGACGAAAGAAACTGCAAATTCGAAAACCCAAACCCTTCCGTTCCTGACAGACAACAGGAATTGACGAGCACGCTGCATCCTCGCGATTTTAAATGCGAACCGACAATCCCCTAACTCGACGTCAGGCGTGTTACCGATTCCGTCACTGAACCAAAAAAACAGGTTTGGCTGTGACAGTTTGTCTATAGGTAATGTAAACATCCACATCAGGGAAACAGCATTCACAAGGTGAAAAATCAGCAAACATAATCACCGTCACTGTTTCACTTGGAATTCCCCACTCTGTGAACCATTTCCTTTCACTTTACTTTCATATTTGAAGTTTGTTACATTCCAGAGCCTGAACTAATTCAGCGAGAAACCACTGGTCATTTCGAGCCCGTCACCCGGAATGAGGCGAGTTGAACGATGCCTTTCTTGCTGCCAAAACATCAGCGCAGCTCAAAACGAGCTCGTGTTTGCATCAGTCTTTACTTAACTTGCTGCAGTATATCTGCTGAACAACATCAGATTATCACAGCATTGCCTTCTTCACATTGAAACCAAGGGTGATAATATGAACCGACTTGGATACTTGGAGAGAGAAACACTGCTGACAAAGACAATTATGACGTGAAGAGCAGGCACTAGAGTTTGTACAGGTCCCAGAGGCTACTGCAGTATCATTGGACATCCCTGCATACGAGTCTGAGTTTGCATTGCCAGGAACAGGCTTTCATTCCCAGTTAGGAGATGTAGATTTAATTATCTTCTTGTGAATTATCCGAATGAAAACTAAATCCTGGCTGCACCCAGAACACACACACGGATCCTGCCAGAACAATTCAGTGATTGATCAGCATCTGTCTGGAAGGACAATGGCAGCAAATACAAGCGAAAGCTATCACAGCAATTACCCCTCCAAGGTTCTCGCGTTTCCCAGTTAAAAATATTTCGCTGTTCCTTCAATGTCCCGACGTCTAAACCCTTGCCTCATGGCATTATGCCTGTACCCCGCTACTGAGGTCACCCAGGGTTATGCGGAGTAACTCATAATCTCAATCTCTCGAGTAATTAGGGATTGACGGTGCATCCCATCACATTGAGCAATGACTTTATCCCAGTAATACGTTTCCTAAAGCTGCAGTTTCTAAGGGAACACTTGCAAGCTGTCGGGAATAAGTTGAGAAGTGGAACGGACGAGAGGAAAATGTGATAGGCAATGATGACTGGGAGGCATGAGACAGCAAGTGAGTTAGGAGCTGGTGTTGCAACGTTCAATGTCAGTGTCAGTACTTACTGACCACTATTCACTCTGACTCACACACCACTCCTTAACAATTCACCGCAATGAGCCCATTCCTCTTAGTGTGAGTTTACCTTTGCGGATATTAACGCGGTTAACGGTGCCCAAGAGGATGGATGGATCCGCGTTATTCTGTCAGTTTAAACAGTCTAAGTTATCAGTTTACAACAAAAGTAATAAGAGATTGCCTCTTCCTGTGCATTTTCAGTGGAGAATATCCAGCTTTGAACTCTTCTGCATAACCAGAGGCTGTTTTAAATTTACACCGAGTAACTGTGAAACACACAAAAATGAGTCCGAGTTCCTGTGTTCGAATAGTCAAGTAAATGCACGCATAGTTTTGAATCGTTGAGCTTGGGCAGTCCCTCAGCCTTAGTTAGTGAAAGTTCCTGTGAAAAGACAGCCGAATATGGGATCAAATCCTGACATCTCAATGTTTATAGGTCTTTCATGAAAAACAGAGTTCCCGACTTCACTTGTGGTTCTGGTTGTGGTGGGAATTCAAATCAATGACTGGATCTAGGTTATAGTTTAAAGACAGCTCCTTCGACACCTCTGCCACGCTGCCACAAAAACACCCGCAAACACGTTTTTCATGATTAGTGTTTCAGCATCGCCTCACTTCAGGCACTTACCCACACGCACTTTCAATGGCGAACTTGGCGTAAGTTTGATAATATTTATGAGGATGTTGCAAGGCATACAGTGTTTGGACTGTAGCGTAAAGCTGAATAGGATGTGAAAATTTTCCCTGGAGCTTGAGGGCTGAGGGATGGGCCTACAGAGGTTTATATCAATATGAAGGAGACGGTAGACTAAATGGTCAATGACTATTTATTCCCAAGGCAGGCAAGTTCAAAACAAGGGAACAATGTTTTAAGGGGAGAATGGTAAAATTTAAAAGGGATCTGAAGGACATTGTTTTTTTCACACAGAAAGGTTTACATGTTTGGAATGAATTGTCAGATTTAGTGGTGGAGTCTGGTATACTCTCAACATTTCAAAGGCATATGGATCTGTATACAGACAGGAAAGTTGTAAAAGAAAAAACGTGAAAATTTGGCAAATAGAGCGGTTGTTTAAGGGGTCAGCCCCTCTGAGATGCTGCAGTGGCGATCACCAGTTTGAATAGGCACTCATCACTTGGTCAGTGCGTTGGGCTGGTTTTCTGGAAGATGGTTAGATTAGATTCCCTACAGTATGGAAACAGGCTCTTCAGCGCAACTAGTCCACACCGACCCTCCAAAGAGTAACCCACCCAGATCAATTTCCCTCGAACTAAAGCACTGATTATTATGGGCAAATTAGCATGTCAAATTCACCTGTCCTGCACGTCTTTGGAGTGTGGGAAGAAACCCAAACAGACGCAGGGAGAATGTGCAAACTACGCACAGGAATCAAACGTGGAACACTGGTGTTGTGAGGCAGCAGTGCTAACCACTGAGCCACGGTGCCGCCCTAAAAGGGGATGGAGAACGTAGATAGCAACCCTGCAATCTCTCGCATGCAAAGAGAGTACTCTCCCATTTGAGATAACTCCCACAGGCTGCTTCGGTTAAAACCAGGAACGAATCATTTTTTTCTGATCTGAGGCTGCCAATGACCATTCTTCTTGACACATTCCCAACTTCTCAGTGGGAGGTTTTGGCTGCGGAAAATACCTCACAAATAATGTTGCCCGCGCAGCTCTCCAGCGAAACCAAAACCTGACATCTCATGAACAGAAGCAGAACTGACAAAGATAACCTATTTTCAGACACACCGACTCATGAATGCTGTCTGTGAGGCAGAGCAAGTCGTTTGGGTCATGAGCTGCTCACACAAATTGCAGCGAGGCAATTTCAAATCGTGCTTTCAACGTACTGACGCCTTAGTGCATCAATACTTCCAGGAAAGTGCTCAAGTAACATGAATCAGAACTGACTAACAATGAACCATGAAAAGTGAAGATTACCAGTTACAGTCTCGATTAGATGAGGTTAACAATTGGGCTGATGTCTCCACCGGATCGAGAGGACCAATCACCAGCCTCTCTCATCAGGACAGAAATTAAGGAAATTAGGGAAAAGTAACCAAGTTTTATATCGCAATTTCCGTCCTTTTCGCAACAACAACAGAAAACTGCGAGCAGATTCAATGTAGAACCTAATTTCACATAAACAGGGAAATAAATATCTCCATTCACTTTCAGAGAAACGGTGAAAAATGCAAATTGTCTGGAATATGAAAGATTGGCCCAGCCTGTTTTTGAGTCGCATATTATGCTGGTGGCCTTTCGAGCTGGAGGGGAACGTGACAACTGCAGCAGAAGGGGAAAACATGGGCACTGACATGTTGGTTGTTTTCTGCTGTGCCACATCACAGCCGGGTTAGAAGAAATGACTGCTTTTTTTTCTGTTCAACTTTAACAAAACTCATCCCTGCAAAACGTTGCCAGCTTAATCCATTAGCACACGTGGCCGCGCAGGGATGCAAACACAAGCCTTCTTAAGAAGTGGAATCTGAAATCAGAGTCTCAGGTTGCTCAGCCCCGCGAGCACACAGGCCAAAACCGGAAACCCAAGAGCATGTACCTGATGATACCCTGCAGCATACTCACAGCAACTGCACCAGTCCTGCAGAATAAGCGGTGGGAAGGAATTGCTCTATCTGAGCGGTCGTGCTTGTTGTTCTCATCAGCAAATCTGGCTTTGAATTTGCTAGCCCATATCTGCTGCCATGCTGAAACGGAATGCAATTCCGATTAGTCGCTGTGTGAAACTTTGTTCATTTTCTCTCTTCAGATAAAGTGATCACTGGAGATGATGAATTCTGCTCCTGCCAGAAACGCTGACTCTCCTGCATCTCGGATGAACTGAAAAACTGATTTAGTACTGGAATCCGAGAATGGCAGAACACGTAGCAAGATTATTCGAAACCCAGAGCCAATAAGAGTTCCAACTTTCCTTTTCTTTCTCCATAATAGTGCATTATCCAGCAGAGCCATGAGCAACTGCCACCTGGCTGCAAGCTGAGTTGGAAACCTATGTGGCAATCAAGGACATGCGACTCACTTATTGTCGGTAAATCAAACACTTCTCACTTTGAGGTGTACAAAAATTAGTTTCTATACATATTCAGGGAAGGTCAAAGACGATCTGAAATGTCAAAGAGGTGGTCACTGTTCGTGATTGCTCTTTGTTCGAGTTGTGAAAAGGTTTCCCGCTTTAGTCGCATTCACATTTCTTGTTGATGACTGAATCAGACAGAAGGTGTTTCACCAGAGCTGCACTTGACTTGCATTCCTCTCCCTCGCTGTCATACTTTCCTGGAACTCTGTGAGAACAAGAAAACAAAATACATACTGCGTCATTCGGCAGCCTGTCTGTGATTTCCAAATTTTCAGTTACAATATGGCTTAGACTTCAGGCCACACGGTAATATTAGTAACAGTATGAGAACAAGAGTCGATAGTTCATCTGTGCCTGTAAATCTTTTCATTCCTGTTGTTGACTGAATGAACTGTATCCGTGTCTGCTGCTTCGAAACTCGAATATGTGAACTGCTCCAAACTATGATTGAGGATTTCTGGTTTTGGTTGACACACCTTGAGAAACGCCAGACAACGTTCAAATGAAGCTTTCAGAGCACATTTTCGGATGCATTTGACAGAGATTAACATCATGAATCCAGTGTTCGCTGTGACAGAAGGAAATGAATGTTCTCCTTGTTACTGATCCAGGCCACCTTCGCATGTCAAGCAAATGCGGTACTGTTGTTACAAAAAGGATCAGTGCTCGGTAACTGTGTCCTTAAAGAGGACATGATTGAAAAAATAAAGAATACCATGTTGAAATATCCAGGAAATATTGGCTAAAAAGGCGCAGACAATTTTCCCTGCAGCGCCAAGACAGAGGAACATATGTAACGGCACTCTTAAACAGGATGGCCAGCAGTGATATAGACATCACCACATATGAAGGACCACTGCTAATAGAAATTTTAAAATGAATTTCACGCAGCAGGTATTCGGAATTATATTTTATTCACCGCTACAGTAGTATTTGGCGAGTAAATTCAAAACAAGGTTTGCTGATGAGAATGCAATAAAACCCCATCGATCATGATATGAAACTGAGATTGATGACACGTAGACACGGTGTAACAGCTGCCAACACATGTGGAGGGTTTTGGGACGGATGAGGACCCACTCTGGGAAAAAGACTGGATCCTAAGACTGGGGATTAAGTGTTCAGGTAGAGGACTGGAGAATGGGGTTAAGAACGATATTAGCCAAGATCGAATGATGAAGCAGATTAGATATTCTGAAAGCGCTAACTGCTCCTATGTCTTCCAATCTCTGGCCATCTGGTATCTAAGGAAATAGAAACAGAGTTATTTGTTCAGTTGGAAGTCCTGGGCAAAGTGAGAGATAGAACAAGCATGATACAATTTTAGAGACTGGGAAAATGTTTGGAGAGGAAGCAATAAAAGTGAAGCTGAATATAAAGTTTGAAGTCAGGATATATTAAATAAAAAGGAAGTTTGTAGAAAGGCAGAGGGACATGAAGATTGAAAAAGAAGTGTCACCAGTCCCGAAATCTCATTCGGTTTTCATTTTCAAGATGCGACCGGACCTGCTGAGATTTTCCAGCAATTTCATTTGTTGATTCTGAAGCTGAAGATGGGAGTGATCCTGGACCAATCAGCTCTCTCATGTTCTGGGAATATTTGACTTACCCGTTCGATCAGATCAGGTCTGTCCCACACTGAAACCTCAGAATCCTTCCCCACCCCCACCCTCGTTACTGGCAATAAACTGTTCATTACATAAACTTACATGAGCACACAACAAGAACAATTGCAAAATGTACAGGGAGAGCTCCGTTCCGTTCCATCAGCACATTCTGAATCAGTTAATTTTTGTTCAGGACCCATGAGACATTGAGCCGTCTCTGTCAGACCACTAACAAATGGCCATTCGCGTTCTGTGTCTTTGAACACTTTGGTTGGTGCACGGATGTAGTGGAATCTCATGTTTTGTAATGGACATCATTCATAGTATTTTCAGCTGCACTGATAAACTTGTCTCTGGCGCTTCCAGGAAAGTGCAGACAGTTTTCACTCAGTAACCGACATGTGATCAAAGCAGGAGGACATATGCGTCTATAAAAGCAACAAGAATGCTCCACCAGCGTTGGCTTGCAATTCTGCATGTGGAACAAAGAGCTGGAACTCGATTAAACAGTGAAAACGAATATTATGGGGCTTGGATGCACGACTCTCTGATTGAACACCTCATATTGCACCGAACTGAGACAGCCAGGCCTAACGCACGATGAATTAGTTTGCTATTTCATTCTGCGCATAATTCACCTGGAACAGCATTTTGCAAGAATCCAGCTCATTCCCCCCAATCACAAATATCATTATTCACATCTTTCACTTTTGTTATTTCTTCAAAACATTACAAGCTCTTTAACACTTGTCCTGGCATTTAAGACTCAACCCTAATATTTTCATGAGAAGTGATTTCCAGTCACTCTGGCAGACAGTAAATCAGTCGGAAAATTACCTAAGGAAACCCAATCATTTCTGTTTACAGTGTTGGGAATTTCCCATCTGCTGACGAGACACAGTCCTCACAATCAACATGTTCTTTGTTCTTCCTGCCTAAAACGTTTACCACTTCTTATTTTCAGGACAGGAGTTTTGTTTATAACATGTTCCAAGAACAGGAACAACCTTCCAATCTCCTGACGCCGTTTCCAATTTAAAATGTAAGTTTTGCTCCATTCTAACGGGAAGAGCAGTTAATGAGGAAGGAATTTCCACGAGCTGTGTCCCAGGGTTTAGCAGGAAGCCGCTGATTGCAGCTGCAGTGGCCTCTTTCAGTTGGCATCGGGGGAATTGGAGAACATGGTGTCGTATTCTGCTGCGTGTAAACGTCTTGCTCCCTGCAGACTCGGGGTGAATCATGGAGAGTTTTCGGAACAACACTGCCTACCAGTCTCTGGCCATCTGCTATCTAAGGAAATAGAAACAGAGTTATTTGTTCAGTTCGAAGTCCTGGGCAATGTGAAAGATAGAACAGTCTTGAGACAAAATTGGAGACTGGAAAAATGTTTGGAGAGGAAGTAATAAATGAGAATCTGAATAGAAAATTGGAAGTGAGGAGACATTCAATAAAAAAGGAAGATTGTGCAAAAGCAGATGGAGATGGACATGGAAACGAAATGTCACTAGTCCCGAAGTCTTAAATCGGTTTTTATTTCCAAGATGCTACCAGACCTGCTGAGATTTTCCAGTAATTTCATTTGTTGGTTCATAAACAGAAGCTGGCAGTAATCCTGGACCAATCAGCTCTCTCATGCTCTGGGAATATTTGACTTACCGTGTCCATGTCCCACACTGAAACCTCACAATCCCGCCGCGCCTCCACCCTCGTTACTGACAATATACAGTTCATTACGTTAAACACAAGAAGAACAATTGCAAAACGTTGAGGGAGAGTTCCCTTCGGTTTCCATCAGAACAATCTGAATTAGATAAAATTGGTTCAGGACCCATGTGACATTGATCCGTCTCTGTCAGACCCCTAGAAAGTGGCCATTCGCTTTCCGTGTCTTTGAACACTTTGATTGGTGCATAGTTGGTTTGCAACCTCACGTTTTGAAACGGACATCATTCATAGTATTTTCGGCTGCACTGATAAAGTTGTCTCTGGCGCCTCCAGTAAAATGGAAACAGTGTTCACTCAGAAACCGACGTGTGATCAAAAGCAGGCGGACAGATGTGTCAATGAAAGCAGCAAGAACATTCCCCTGCGAAGGGTTGCAATACTGCACATGGAACGAAGAGCCGGAATTCTATTAAGCAGTGAAAGCGCCCATTGTGAGGCTTGCACCCACGACCCTCTGATTAAGCAACTCACACTGCACCGATTGAGCTAACCAAGCATGGTGCACTGTGGATTAGTTTGCAATTCCATTGCGAGCATAATTCATCAGCAATTTGTAAGGATCCAGTTCATTCCTCCTAATCACAAAAACATCATTCACACATTTCACTTCAGTTATTCCTTCAAAGCATTACAATGTATTTAGCACTTGTTCCGGGATTTAAGGTTCAACCTTGATATCTTGGTATTTTTAACCTCACCTTGAGGCCGCTGAAGTGATTTTCAGTCACTCTGGCAGACAGTAAAACAGTCGGTAAATTACCTCAGGAAACCCAATCATTTCCGTTTACAGTGTTGGGCATTTCCCATCTGCTGAATAGACAAGGTCCTCTCGATCAACACTTTCTTTGTTCTTTCTACCTAAAACCTTCACCACTTTTTTATTTTCAAATCAGGAGTTTTATTTATAACACGTTCCAAGAACTGGAGCAACATTCCAATGTCCTGAAGCCGTTTGCAAATTAAAATGAAAGTTTTGCTCCTTTAACACGGGAAGAGCTGTTACTAAGGAAGGAGTTTCCACGAGTTGTTTCCCATGGCTTGGCAGAAAGCCACTGATTGAAGCTGCAGTGGCCGCTTTCTGTTGGCATCGGGAGCTTGGAGAAAATGATGTATTCTGCTGCGTGTAAACGTCTCACTCACTGCGGACTTGGGGTGAATCATGGATTAGTTTTCGCGGTTACAATGTCGATACATGGTCGGTGTAAATACTTGTGCTGAAATATTTGAGGCTTTATGCCCTGGGTGGGCTCGAACCACCAACATTTCAGCTAACTGCGCTGACCATTCGAGACACAGAAACTGGCTACTCAGATATCGTAAAGCAAAGTTATCGACGGGATATGAGGATACGTTGGACAGCAGGAACTTGCGTTGTTTTCAGACACGGTCGCTGATTTTATCACCGAGAGGGGATGCACACTGAGGAGTTGTGAACACTCAAATTAAAAGGCATCTACACATGCGCAGTTCTCTCACATACATCTCCACATAGTAGCTTACTTACGATGCTGGTAGTTGAAGCCACTACTCGATAGAGACTGAATGCTTAAAATCCAGCATATCAGACCGCTCGACCACGCTACCACACAAAAGCCAACACTCAGATTTGTTATGATTAGTGTTTCAGCATCGATTCACTTCAGGCACTGAGACCTCGTAAATTTTGTAATGAACTTGGCGTAATTTAAGAAGAAAGACCAAAGAAAATCTACAGACAAAGAACAGACCCTTCATCCATTCAAGCCTGAGCCGATCCAAATCTACTGTTTAAACCTGTCACCTAATTCCTAAGCATCCGTATCCGTCTGCTCCCCTTCATCTCATGCATCTGTCCAGACGGATCTTAAATGAATCTACCGTGATTACCTCTCCCGTCTCTGATGGGAACGCGTTCCAGACACCCTCCACCCGCTGTGTCAAGTAGTTGCCGCGTGTATCCCTCTTAAACCTTTCACCTCTCACTTTCAAAGCGTGACCTCTCGTTATTGAATCCTTCAACCTGGAAAATAAAACTTTTCTCTATCTACCCTGTCTGTTCTCTTCATGATTTTGTAAACCTCAAAAAGGTCCCCCTCAAACTCCTTTTTTTTCTAATGAAAACAAACCTAACCTATTCAACCTCTCTTCCGAGATTGCACCTTCCATACGAGGCAGCATCCACTTAAAACTGTTATGCACCCTCTCCAAAGCGTCCACATCCTTTTGGTAATGTGGCGACCCGAAATTTACACAGTATTCCAAGTGCGGCTAGACCAATGTCTTGTTCAATTTTAACATGACTTGCCAGCCATTTTATTCAAAACCCCATCCAATGAAGGCAAGCATACTATATGCCTCCTTGACCACTCTATCCACCTGTGCAGCAACCTTCAGCGTACAATGGACCTGCACTCACAGATCTCTCTGTCCATCAACTTTTTTTTCCAAAAGCTCTTCCTTTCATTGCAAAACTCGATCTAGAATTAGACTGGCCGAAATGCCTCACATTTGTATGTGTTGAACTCCAGCTGCCACTTTTCCCACCAACTTTCCAGTATATCTATATCCTCCTGTATTCTTTCACAGCCCCTTATACTTTCTGCTGGTCCAGAAATCTTCGTGTCATCTGCAAACTTTCTGATCATTCCAAGAGTGCTCTCTTCCAGATCATTTAAGTATATCACAAACAACAGTGACCAAAACACTGACCACTGTGGAGCACTACTGGTCATCTTTCTCCATTTCCTGAAACTCCCTTCAACTGACACTCTCTGTCTCCTATTGCGCAACCAATTCTTTATCCACCTGTCTAGAACACCCTGCACACCATGTTACTTTACGTTCTGCATTCGGTTACCATGGGGAACCTTATCTAGCTCCTTACTGTAGTGCATGTATATAACATCAACAGCCTTTCCTTCATCTATCAACTTGGTCACTTCCCTGAAAAACTCTATTAAGTTGGAAACTCACGAACTCCCCCGCACAAAACCATTTTGCCTATCACTGATATGCCCATTCTTTTCTAAATATGAAGAGATCCTACCCTCAGTACCTTCTCCAGCAACTTTCCCAACACTGGTGTCAGGCCCATTGTTCTGTAGTTATCCGGAATATCCCTACTATCCTTCCTGTACAGAGGACAATATGAGCAACGTTCCAGTCGGCCACAACCTCACCTATGCTTAAGGATGCCACGGAGATATCTGTCAGGGCCCCAGCTATTTCCTCTCTCGCCTCACTCAGGAACCAGGGATAGATCCCATCCGTTCCTGGGGATTTGTCCACATTAATTACCCCTAGCCTGCCCAACACAGCTTCCCTACTTATGGCAACATGATCCAGACTAATCAAATGTTTTACTCTAGACTCAACATTCATCATGTTCCTCTCCTCAGTGAACACTGATGCAAAATAATCATTCGGAATCTTACCCACTCTCTCAGATTCGACAGACAACCTTCCTTAATTTTCCTTTAGTGGATCAATCCTTTTTCTAGTTACCACTTGCTTCTTATATATGAACAATCGGCTTTAGGATTCCCCTTAATTCTGCTAGCGTGAAGTTGTTTCATGACCCCTTTTAACCCCCTTGATTCCTCGTTTAAGACTTGTCCTACTCTCCTCATGTTCCTCCAGGAACCATTCTGTTCTTAGCTGCTGAGGCATTATGTATGCTTCCCTTTTCCTCTTGGCGAGTCGTACAATTGTCCTGTCATCAACGGTTCACGAATATTGCCTTTCAAATCCTTTGCCTTCAACGGGACATGCCTATCCTGCACTATATTTAACCTATCTTTGGAAGCCTGCCACATATGAACTGTGGACTTTCCTACAAATAGCTGTGCCAATCCACATTTCCGACCTCTTGCATAATTTTGATATAATTAGCTTTGGCCAAGTTTAGTACTCTTTCCTCAGGACCACTCTCATCTTTGTCAATGAGTATTCTAAAACTTACAGAATATTGGACACTTCCCAAAGAAATCACCCCCGGCAACTGCTATCACCCGCCTTGGCTTGTTCCCCAATATCAGTTCCAATATGGCCTATTCCCTCGTCGGACTATTAATATACCGCTCCAGAAAACTCACCTGGAGGCTTCTTACAAATGGTGTCCCATCCAGACCTCTGATGCTAAGAGTATCCCGGTCAATGTTGGGAAAACGGAAATCTCCAATCACCACTAAATTATTGCCTCTACGTCTTTCCATGATCTGTTTAACTTTTTTGTTACACCTCACGCTCACTATAATACAGCCCCAAAAGTCTAACCTCACCCTTCTTATTTCACTGCTCCATCCATAGTGTCTCACGACTCAAGCCCTACATGGTGTCCTCCTTTCGCACAGCCATGATATCATGCCTGACCAGCAATGCAACTCCTTCCCCTTTTTCTTCCCTCCCTGTCCCGTCTGAAGCATCTATATCCTAGAACATTTGTTTGCCAACCATGCCCTTCCTTCAACTAAATCTCTGTGATCGCAATAACGTCATATTCCCAGGCACCAACCTAAGCCCTAAGTTCATCTGTCTATACTCCATGCATTAAAGTAGATGCATTTCAGGCCACCAGTTCTTTTGCATTCATCTGCTCTCTGCCTACTCTTTCCATTATTAATGCTATCTTCCTGATTCTTACATTTTCCAGTTTCCACCTCACTGCCGACTTGTTTTCTCTTGTGGTTCCCAGCCCTCTGCCACATTAGTATTAAACGTCTCCAACAGAAGGAGCAAAAACTCCCGAAAGGACATTCGTTCCCGTCTGGTTCAGATGTAGATCGTCAATTTTCTTATAGTCCCACCTTCGCCAGAACTGCTCGGAAAGTCCAACAAATCTGAAACCCGCCCTGCAGCACCATTCCTCAAGTCACGTGTTCATCGTGCCTTTTTTTATTCGTTTCTACGCTGCCAGTCACGTGGCACCGGCAGTAATCCCGAGATTACTACCTTTGAGTTCCCTCTCTTTAATTTCTCTCCTCGCTCCCTGAATTCTCCCTGCAGGTCCTCATCTCGTTTTTTTTTCATTGGTGCCTGTATGCACCAAGACAACTGGCTGTACACGATCCCCTTTCCGAATGTTCTTCAGCCGATGGGTGACATCCCTGACCTGAGCACCTGGGAGGCAACATAACTCCTCAGAATTGCTGATGCTCCACAGTGAGTCCACCCGCAGCTCCAAAGTGGCCACGCGGTCAATCAAGTGCTGCAGCTGGACACACTTCTTGCAAGTTTAGAAAACCTTAACAAGAATTTGCAAGGTTTGCACTGCTTGGACATGAGAACGAAACTGAATAGGCTTCGTCAGATTCCCAGGAGCTTCAGGGCTTAGAGATGCCCTCACAGAAGCTGATAAAATAATAAGGAAGACAGACAGAGGAAATAGTCAGGGAGCACTTTTTCACAAGACACGCGAGTTCAAATCTACATAGCATAAGTTTAATGTGAGAGAGGAAAAATTTAAAAGGGATGTGATGGACACATGTTTTTCACACAGAACTTCTGTGTGTGTAGAATGAATTGCCACATTTAGCGGCAGAGGTTGGTGCACTCACAACATTTCAAAGGCATCTGAATGGGTGTCTCGACAGGAAGACCTCGGGGAGATAAGGCACAAATATTGGCAGATATGTATGGATTAATTTCGGTTATCTGTTCAACAAGGGCAAGTTGGATCGCGGGATTTGTTTCCATGCTCGACAACTCTGAGATGCTCCAGCCACCGGCAACGGTTTCAATACACCATTTGCAAAAAACGCATGATGTTTGTTCGCCAACCAGCGAGTTTGGCTATTTTGTTTGGAGGGTGGATGGGCCCAACCGATCCAGAGATGAAGGTTTTCCGGATATTTGCTGCCAATGACCATTCTTCTTGACACTTTCCCAAGTTCACCGTCAAAGATTTTGGCTGAAGAAAAATATCGCATTACCCACTTTGCTCTCCAGCGAATCCAAAAACTAATAGCTCTTAACGTGGAACAGAATCAAAACTGAAAAGGCAGTAACATGATCAAACAAACCGAAGCTTAAGTGCTATCTGTGAGGCACTGTGATTCGTCTCCAACATGAGCTGCTCGCACAAATAACAGCGAGGCAATTCCAAACCTACTGGCGATTTAGTGTATTGCCAAGTCCTACAAAGTGCTCAAGTATAATAAAACAAAACAGAACAACAACGAACCATTAAAAGTGAACATTCCCAATTATATCCGTGATTAAATGAGGCCATCAAGGTGCCGGTGCCTCCATCTGATTGAGAGAGCCAATCACCTTTTTCCCTCACCAGGACATTAATGAAGGAAATGAAAGAAGTATAGAAACGTTGCACACCGCGATTGCCCACCTTTTCGCCACAGCATCAAAAAACGGCGAACAGATTCAATGCAGGATCTTCTTTCGAAATAACGGTGAAATAGCTATATCTATTCACTTTCAGAGTAAACGAGGAACAACGCAAATTGTCTAGAATATGAATAACTAACATAGACTACTTGGGTCCCAGATTCTACTGATGCATAGACTTTCATATGGAACGGTTCCATGGATGATTGCCCTACATCCAGAAATGTTCTGGCTGCCTTCTGTTTGCCCTGACACATTAATCTTGTGCTGCTCTAATCGAATTTGCCGATATTGCCATTTGTCCGTATTGCTACTCGGCATAGCTGGTCGTGGCAACTCGTGACTGCCACACAAATTCTTTGCCAAAATTGGATAGTCCCGCAATGTGATTCGCGGTACACGAACGTCGCAACGAGGATATGCCACGTGGCAAGTTAAAAAGCACGCTTACATTTATTAAAGTAAGTTTCTGGGAACTGACAGCCAGATTCCTCCTTGCACTCGGAATTATTACAACACATAAACCAACAGCCTCTCTCAGAGACAAGTGACCAATGCCCAGCTTGTGCCGGACAAACGTAGTTGACAAGATTGCACGCAGGGACTGCACAGAAAACTATAGAGGAGAAGCAGACAGACGACCATCGAGCTGCATTCATGCAGTTCAGTTACCCTGTAAACCCCGTGCACAGCTGTTCCTTGTAGGTACACACAGGGCACTGAGTGTCTCTGACTCCGGGACTTGGGACTCGGATTATATGACCGTCTGCAGCACTGGTTACTTCCTTGTGTGAGGTAACTCCCGATGGAATATATGTAAAACACGAGAGCTCATTGAGAAATACGTCCAAAATAGTACCAAAACTCCCGATGGAATATATGTAAAACACGATAGCTCATTGAGAAATACGTCCAAAATAGTACCCATGAGACGTATTTCTGTTGAGTTTCTGGTCCTGTTCCTGACATGACATCCAGCATTGTATTTATTGTGTGCTTCCTCACGGTTCGGTGCATGCTTCCGTGATCGCATTGTGTGCAGTAATCTGCGTTTTAGCTGCAATTACGTGCGTTTGAAACCCAGGACCACCTGCCTCTATTCTATTTTCCTCTTCTCATGCGCAATTGCAACAGTAAACGATCAATTAATATTGGAACATGACATACACAGGCGTGTGAAAAGCCCAGTTTCCGTGGCAATTATGCAATGGTTAGAGATTACTTTGATTCAGGAGATAAGGATGGAAATGTGTTTGGATAGAGATGAGGAACATTGAGGAAAGAGGAAACCAGCCGGTGTAGCTGACAACATCACTTACAGTAACCACAATGTAAAATGAAACGTGCAGGAAAAAATACCGCCTGTGAATGATAAAAGAAGGCAAGGATTATGGGAGACATTCATTTCCCTTCTTCCACTCCTATTTGAATTGTAAAGAAACTTTGAAGAAAAGCAATCGAAAAGTCATATATGCAACATCGAACAACGTGCGTCATACCTTGGTCATTGATTACTGTAGATTAGAATACTTACAATGTGGAAACAGGCCCTACGGCCCAGCAACTCCACACCGACCCGCCCCAGCCCAAATGCATTCCTCTCCATTCACCCCGTCAATTTATCATGGCCATTTCACCTAACCGGTACATTTTTGGACTGTGGGAGAAAACCAGAGGAAGCGCACGCTGCCACGGGGAGAATTTGCAAACTCCACACATTCAGTTGCTTGAGGCGGGAATTGACTCTGACTCTGTGGCATTGTGAAACAGCAGCGCTCACGATGGTGTCAGCGTTAGATGGGAGTTATTTGCCGTCTTTTATTGGGAAAAATCTCTTTCATTGTGAGCATCTGGAAAGACCAGTTCGTTCGCCAGAAAAAGAAATGAATATGTCACTAACCTTTGATTGTTTCATGTCCAAGAACACTCAGATCAATACCTCCCTTGATCAGCTCTGATGGTCATGTTTGCAAAGAGATCTAGCAAATTGCCAAGTGTGATTTTCCTTTCAATCAATAATTTTGACTCGGTTTGGCTGCAAATATCTTTTCCTAACTTTGTGCTTTTCTTCTTTTACATTGGTGTCTCGCACCTTACAATTGACAGCAGAGTTAGGAGAGGAGATGGAAGCATTTAGCCCATCAAGTCAGCGACAGCTTTCAATGAGATCATGGCTGATTTGGTTAATGCTCAACTCTGCTTTTTAGTCAGTACTCATGGCCGAGTGGTTAAGGTGATACGTTAAAAATCCATTGGGGTTTCCCCGCGTAGGTCCGAATCCTGCTGACTATGCTATGAATGCCTTGCTGCTGGGTGAATTTCTGCTCAAAGTTCAAAAAACCTATTTTGCAAACCAGGCCGGTAAGTTAATTAGACTTTGGAACTCGAGTTTTTCATCAGAAATGTACCATACTTAAAACATTATCTCTGTTTCTCTTTCCAGATGCACTGCTCGACACATCGGGTTTCTGTAGTTGTTATTGAACGTACTAAGCAGAATTGCTGCTTTTCATTAGATTCCTTTAATCCCTGTCCTCTGTTCTCTGACTCTGGCCAGTGGCAACACTTCCTCCTGCTCGTCAAAGTGCTCATTCCCCACCGCTCCCTCTCCCATCATTACAAACAACCGCAGGAAATTGCTAGATAACCATCTTTCTACCAAAGTGAAACTCACCAGCCTCGGGAATCTCTCCACCAAACGGGACTTCTCATCACTGGACATGGTGCAGGCCAGAGGTTTCTGAAGTTTTACTGTGAAAATATTGTCAATTGGCAGTTGGAAAAATGTTAAGGAACCAAACCAATCCAGGCACCATCTTTGGGAATCTTGACAAACTCTTTGGGAAGTGGAATCAGAGGAGAATGCAGAAGGGTGAACTGTCGGACCAAGTGGAGGCCGAAACATTGACTCTGATGTTCTCGGGACAGCAACTGATCTGAGACATTGAAAGAATTCTCGGCCCTGTACATGGGGAATAGAAACTTCATCTGGACTCTGCGACAATGAAAATCTCTGGAACACACAAGACACTGAGAGGCAAAAAGGGAGATTATCCCTGATGGAGGTGAGCTGGTTGCCAGTGACATGGGTGTGTCTGTCGTGGGGGTATCAGACTGTTAAAATGTCTCCATAATGAATGGTTCAGTCTTTCATTTGGAAAAGTAAAACTGATAGAGGACAGTAGTCGTTTAGGGCATGGCACATTGAATTTGGAATTCAGTCACGGACTGCTTTCGAGGATCGTCGAATTTATTAGGTTGGAAGTTTCAGCGCATTCGACCGGTAACTGAAACGTCCTTGTGGAACATAGTAAAGAATCTTTCCGTTGAATTAGCAGGATCTAGTATTGACCGATGGGGCCACAGCAGGCGGCAGGACGTGGTAACACGAAATAAAAATGCGCTGAGCTCAAACACAAGAAGCATGCTCTTTCGGTATGGTGGATCAACAGTACAGCATTTTAAAGAAGTTTAAGCAACGATCCTTCAATGTACAGGACATGCAACGCCAGGATTTGACACCATACTAGTCACGTTATTACCAGGTACTTTACCTAATTCATCAACGGTGTCAGCGCAGACGATGCTGTTCATATCCATATGTGTATTTGATTAGCTGTTCAGTCACAGTAATTTGGACATTTGTATCTTTATGAAAGTTGCCCCATAAGAATTTAAACTAACTTCCGCTGATACAGAAAAGAAACGTTCACACCTGGACATTCTCCAGTGCTAATGCACAGAAAGAGCCAATCTCGTATTGCGTTCATTTCAAACTGATATATTCATCTGTTTAAGCCGACAGGATAAAGAAGATACGTTCATCCTCTCGGGGCCCATTAACCACGTTAATATGCACAGAGCGAATACAACGCCAAGAGAACAGTATCATTGTCGTGAATTGATCAGCAGTGTTGTGTAAGTCAGTGTAAACAGTGGCCAGTATAAGCTGACCCATTAATACCAACAGTGAGCCTTGCATCACCACTTCCTCTCTCACTTACAGCCTCACACCCTCCAGTCATCATTGCCTTTTCACTTTACTCAAACGCCCTGCTCCACTACTCCCTTCTCCCGATCGCTTGCGGGCGTCCACGTAGAACCTGCAGATGTTCGAAACCCATTCGTGGCGTATAGACGTCACTCAATGGCATTGGATTCACTGCCCATCCCTTATTACTCTAGTGATTGAGATGATGAGTTACTGTACAGAAACTTGAGCGAACTTAACATAGAGGTACAGCCAAGTTGCTGTTAGCGAGGGAGTTCCAGGATTTAGGAATATCCAGATACTTCCAACTCAGAAAGGCGAGATCCCTGATAGGTGATTTGCGGTCACAGTTTTCTCTTGTTTCTGCTGCTATTGTCCTTAGAGATAGATGTAAACAATCACAGGATTGATTCTGGCAACCAAAATAAAAACCCTGCATCTATTGTCGCTTGTGGAAGTGAGTTCCAAACCTCTCCCAAATATTGTGTGTAAATGTGCTCACTAACATCTGTCCTGAATAATCTGAACCTCATTTTCAGACTCATTGCAGAATCCATAGCGATCTGAAACAGTTTATCGCTTCATTTTAGTGTCTTGCATTACTTTTCTCAGGTCACCACTTAACATTCAAAGTTGTCGCAAAAACAGGCTTCATTTGTATATCAGAAACAGAAATGGCTCAGCATGTCTTACATCATCTGTGGATAGCAAGAGTTAATGTTTCACTTCCGTTTACCATTCTTTGCAACTGACTTGTCTGATTT
The DNA here is from genome assembly GCF_037043375.1 of Chiloscyllium plagiosum. Classification (NCBI taxonomy): domain Eukaryota; kingdom Metazoa; phylum Chordata; class Chondrichthyes; order Orectolobiformes; family Hemiscylliidae; genus Chiloscyllium; species Chiloscyllium plagiosum. Next base: position 73,896,296 of record NW_028270169.1, on the reverse strand, counting down.
CTTATCATACCTACAAACGGTAGGAAACCGGAACGGATGACAGAACACAGAGATTAGGAAGTTCTGCATTTGCAGTGACATCGGAAGTCTCTATCGCTGGAGAATTGTAAGGAGACTACTGCTCAGTGAACTGATATCGCACTTCCTATGTCTAAATAAGGAAACCTGTCAGTGAATTGGAGACTTTATTGTTCAAAAGTTAAAATCAAAGAGCAGATCAACAGTAGACTAAAACAAGTAAAATTGTCATAATGCCTTATAAGGAACGCCAATGAAGACCAGGATAGTGAGGATCACCTTCTCCACGTGTTTGAATTGTTTGATGCAGTTTTCTGTGCGACGTTATCTCTCCCTTCAGGCAACTGACAAGCTCCTTGTTTGAAAATCTGAGTTGATGTATCACCAAAAGTGTTGCATGGTACTGTGTGTAAGCAGCTTGTGGAGACTGAGACTGTAGCATTGCTCACATTTTTTTTAATTCAAATTTCTGAGAAATGAAGAAGCTTAATAGCAAGCTTAATCCCAGTTTTGGAGAAGCATTGCTCATCAGTACATGATAATCAGCTCACGTGAAGATATTCCAGAATTGATATCAGAGACCTAATTCAAACCCTGCAACGATAGATGTTATGAATTCTAAGTTGAAATTCTATGTCTAATGCCTTTAACCCATTACAACTGACCATGGAAAATCCCTTCCGATTCGCCTCTACCCCTTAGGGAAGTAAAGCTGCTATTCTTATTTGCTCCAAGATACATGTGACTCCAGACGCACAGAAACTGGATTGGTTGTTGCGGGTCAGTTATCTAAACTCCAGGACCTCACTTCAGGAATTATTCAAGGTTCTGTTCGTTAATAAATGTCCAGAGTTCAGCCGCATTCTTACTACCTCAACTCCTGAAGCATTTCATTTCACAATGCAGCAGAATTCTGGCAATGTGAAGGCCTGGGCAGACAAGTGATATGAATTTCACACATCCTGATTAAGATAATCTAATCAACACCTCTGGAAATTCAATGGTGTTGCCATTACCTAGTCTTCAACGATCAACAATGTGGGAGTTACTATTAACCCTAAAATGAACTGTCCTCCCTACATAAATAATGTGGCTACAAGAGCAGGCCAGATGGCAAGAAAACTGCCATCAGTCATGGGCTTTCTGACTCCAATCGCTTCTCTAATACCGAGAAGGCTCACGTCAAGTGTGTGATGGAATACTCCCCGATTGACTGAACAAATATATCGACAACATACCTCAAGATGTTGGACAGCGCCATTATGAAACATTCGTACAAAAGGATAATGCTGCGGACATTTAATAACTGAAATGAAAGCAGAAAGTGCTGGAGAAGTTCAGCAACTCTAACAGCATACTTGGAGAGAAATACAGTTAACTTTTTGAGGCCAAAATGACTCTTCTTCAGAACAGGACTGAAGAGAGGACATGTAGGACAAGAAACATTACTTCTCTGACAATTTTCACAGTTGCTACCAGGTCGGCTGAGTTTCTTCAGAGCGTTCCATTCCATGGCCATTGAGCCAGTTCGATTGGCACTATATGTATAATTTCAATCCATTCACCACTGTCGCAGCTTTGTGATTCATCAACAATTTCCATTTGACAGCACACTCCAGCTCTAGTACTACTTTCGTCCTAAAGACAAAGGAAGTAAACGAATGAGAATATAATAATCTGCATGTTCCCTTCCAAGCTACTAATCATCACAATTGGATAGGTATTCCTTCAGTCAGTCCTTCACTGAACCAGTAGATCAGAGGGTTGCCCTCCTCCCCCACTACAAAACATCCAAATAGTTTAATGAACTGTTCAAATAAACTTTGTCAAACTCAATTGTTAGAAGGCCAACACTTACTGGGAGGTGAGAAAACCTTCAAAAAATGTAACGCTTAAGCTAGAGAGTTAAGAGGAGCAGTTTGGAAATATGTGTCCCTGTGTTCTTGCTGCAGATTCATGTTATCAGACATTTGAGATAGGCTGAGTCAGCAACTTGCCATGAATAGAAATGTTGAATTTGGTGATGCATTCACCATTTTACCAGCAAGCTGCTGAGTTGTACCATGCCTTACGCTGTTAAAGTACCGACGTAATGAAATAGAATCATACCATCCCTACAGTGTGGAAACAGGTCATTGGGCCCAACAAGTTCACACGCAACCTCTAAGGAGTATTCAACCCACAGCAATTTCCCTTCCCTATTACTTTGCACAGCTCCTGACCAACACATTCTGGAGAACGAGGTACAATTTAGCATATCCAATTTATCTAACCTTCATATCTTTGGACTGTAGTAGGAAACTGGAGCAACCCGAAGAAACCCATGCAGGCACAGGGAGAATATGCGAACTCTAAATGGTCGCCTGAGGCTGGAATCGAATCCAGGTCCTTCATGCTGTAAGGCAGCAGTGCTAACCAACGAATCACGAAAGCTAACTTCAAACCTTAGTGGAGCCATTCTTCCGAATAAGCCTGATATCAAAGACATACACGTCTCCATAGCCATTTTGCAGCAAAAGGTAGACATATGTAGACTAGACATACTCCAGCACGTGGCTGAAGGTGATCAGTTAAAGGATAGATGTTTTATCATCATTTATGAGCAGCTGACTCAGCTGCGCTACTTAAAGACTGCAGCAGGAAGTCCTCAATCAAATATGTTCTTCTTACCATTCGTCCTGCTAAGACTGCGGTATTTATCTTCATTTAGGCTATGTTATATATTTTCGGTTACACCATTATCCTGTTAGAAGGCATCCCCAGAGATTTTATTCAATGACTTTGCCTGTTTGAAATTTGGAAAGTCTCTCAGATACTGCCAAAACCTCTTCAGGAGTCTTCCCCTCCCAGAATCAGCTCTTGCCTTCGAACTTTCCCTCATTGTCAGTCCTACTCCATAGAAACTAAGTGGAGACAAATACATGTATGATGTCACCGAACAGGCCATCACCGCGCGCTTCACTCTCTCCCAGGGAGCAGCACGGCTCAGCGTTGGTGATCGATGCCTTGCAAATCCACTTGGGATGATGGGAAGAGTGGTCGTCATCTACCTATCCACCATCAAAATGAACCTGAATCTGAGAAGTTACCATTCCCATCAGTTTGAAGTACATGCATTAAATGTAGATAAATGAGACTAATTCGACTGTTTATGATATAGATTAAAAAACACAAGATTTGATCTTAATGGTAAAAAGCTGTGATTTCCGAAGCGTGAACACTGAATGCACAACTTTAAATTGCATAAGTGCAGACTTCGAGGTGTAGCTCCTGTGTGAGAATTGGAATATCGTTTGCAGACATTCAAAACGACACCTAGAAACATTATTTATCTTTCGGACTGTCTAGAAAATCGCACGATCGCAATAATTTTCGTAAAATCCCAATTGTGTGGAAGTAGGCCGTTCGGTCTATCAAGCTCACACCAAAGCAGTGAAGATTATCCCAACAAAAACCACTTCCTAATCGATCCCCTTCAAGTTTCTCACAGCGAAATAACCTGAAGTCCATATACATGGACAAGTTGGGTAATTTTCCATTTGGCAATCCACCGAAACTACACAGCTTTCATAATGTGAGATGAAAACTCACGCACACATGGGAGGAGTACAAGCACCATACAGACAGTCGCCACAGGCTGGAATTGAACTGGGTCCCTGGCACCGTGTGGTAGAAGTGCAAAGCATGTTTATTCTTCCGTCAGCTCACTGGGTTCAAGATCAAAGACATTTAAACAACTCAGGCAAAGCTTTGAAGCATATATCGTCCCTTGAAGTATGTTTTTCTTTGAAATTGAACCACATTCCAAAGTACATACATTCCAAGAGAACCGCTTGAACCTTAAGTTTTCATCACAAACAACAACAATTTCAGAATTACATGCGGCAACAGGAGTAAATGAGCTTGAACATAGTGTGGAGGGGAAAGTGCGTGTAGTGGTATTTCCGTGTAGCTGCTGTGGAGGTTGCGGTTTTGGACTGCGATGGACCAATTCAGAAATCACACCAGGTTATAGATGCACATGTTTATTTGAAATAACAAGATTTCGGACCAGAGCCCTTTCATTAGGTGAAATGGGAGGGAATAACACAGAGCACTGAATTTAGGGAAAAGAGATCAAGGGCAGACAGATCAAAATATCAGGCAAATTGTGGGAGCGGAGTGTCAAAGACGTAATCTCTAGAAGTGAACAAGAGTGTCCGACAGTGTGAGTAATGTGTCAATAACTGAGTGCCAATAGAATGGTTGACCGATGATCCAACAAAGTGAGACAGAGAGATAATTACAAACCGTTATAATAAAGTTGTACTGGAGACAAATCAAGGCACTGGAATGACATGGAACAGAAACAGAAGCAACTGGAAAACCGCTCCACAACAAAAACACCAGAGGAAGGGACACCAGCTCCGAAACATTAACTCTCATGTTCCTCCACAGATGTCCCCAGAGCAGCGAAACACCTGCCCCCCTTCGCCACGATGCCCCAGTCTCATTCCCGCACCCCGCCCAGTAACCCTTGCCCTTGCTCCTGGTTTAATAAATTCCCAGTTTTCTTATTTTTCTTTGGCAGAGTGACATGCCGCGAGACTGACCCAAATTATCAGTTAGCCAATATTGAACAAAGTGATTAAGGTAGAAGGACAATAACAACTTGTCACGGTGTTGGTGTGAAAACAGAACAATTAAGGAAGATTTCACAGATACAGAACAGTGTGGTGGGTTACATGTGGTGTGACATTAACCGAATATCATGGTTGATGCCATCACCAAAACGAAGGCAGTTGGCGACCCGATTCTGTTTGGCGATTTTGCGTTGTTGTGTATCTCGAAAGCCACCTTGGCCGACATTTAGTCGAAGGTTGAAAACCAAATGTCCTTGATTGCTGAACTCTTCCCCGACTGGGTGTGAATAATCCTGTCTGGCAATTGTTATGCCGTTACCATTCATCCATTGGCACACCATCTGCATGGTCTCGCCAATATACCATTCCTGAGTATCTTGTGGTATCTTGTTGTATCATTGCCTGCTGCATATGTGACAAACAACATTGCCTGAGTCACATGAGTACCTGTCGTGTACGTGGTGGGTGGTGTACCAACGGGTCATGGTAGTGTCCATGTCTTGCAAAGGTTGCGAAGGCATGGTGCTGTGGTGTCGTGGTTAATGCTATGTGAAGGTTGAGTAGTTTACTGTAAACGGTCGTATGTTATAATTTTGCTGGGTGTTTGAAGGTGAGAATTGAAGCCATGGGGATGTTCTTAGTGAGATGCTCATCATCATCGGTGACATGCTGAATCCTGTGAAGAACGTGCTGAACTCCAGGAAAGTACTGACGATGAAAGATACTCTATTAGTTGCATTCTCTGTCTGTCTTCTGACGAGTTCACAGCAGATTTTCACTGTGGCACACCGGAATTGGCGATCAATCAGTTCAACAGGTACCCCATCATCATGAAGATATCCTTCAAAATCTTTAGGTGTCTATCGCATTATTCCTCATCTGAACGGTTCCTGTGCAGTTGAAGCCCTTGTCCTTCCGGTATGGCTTCTTTAATATATTTAGGGTGGAAGCTGGAGAAGTGCAGTATCGTGTCGTTCTTCTTGGGCTTGCGGTGGAGTGAGATGCTGAGGTGTTATTTCTTAATTTTGGTTTGAGATGGGTTTGGTTGTATCATCCTTATAAATGGAATAGGCATTCAGTTAAAACCACGAACAGAAATACCAGGAGAATCTCAGCAGATCTTACAGCGTCTATTCAGAGAGAATCAGAGACAAATATTTCAAAACTTCATCAGAACTCGGTAATCTCCCACAGGCACTGCCAAACTGGTTAGTTTCGACAGCAGTTTCTGTTTTTGCTTCAGATTCCCAGAATGCACAGTTCTTTACATTAACCATTAAAGCAATGCAGAAACTTTTTTTTTATCGTTCTGTTTCGAAAACATTTTCCTGACCCCATTAGAAACATGAAACGGTGCTGCACAGAAAACAGATGTATTATGAACATCAATCGCTGTCGCCCCGGGGCTATTGAACCAGTAACATTTCAGTTAACAGTCGAATGAGCTGATACTTCCAACCTAACACCTTGGACGATCCTCGAAAGCAGTCTGTGATTGACCTACCACTTCAGGCTGCCATTCCTAGAACGACAACTGTCCTCTATCAATTTTACTTTTCCGAAATAAGGACTGGGACATTCATAATGGCGACATGGGAACAGTCTGATCCCATCCACAACAGACACACCCATGTCACTGGGAACCAGCTCTGCTCCAGTCGGGAACATCTCTCTTCGAACCTCTCAGTATCTTGTGTGGTATCGGGTATTTTCGTTGTCCCAGTGTCCATACAAGGTTTGTATTCCTCATGTACAGGACCGAGAATTACTTCAATGTCTCCAATCAGTTCTTGTCCTGAGAACATCAGAATCAATGTCCCGTCCTCTTAAAGAATGGAAAGTTGTCCTGACTGATTCCGATCAGTCTGACTATTCACCCTTCTTCATTCTCCTCTGAGTCCTTTTCCCAAAGAGTTTCTGAAGATTGACAAAGCTGGAGACTGGGTGACGTGTTTTGCCTTCTTAACACTTTTTCACCTGACAAGTGACAATATTTTCCCAAATTCTGTTCACAATCGTCTGTATTTCACCATGTCCAGGGATGAGAAGTCACGTTTTTTGGAGGGATTCCCGAGGTTGGTGAGTTTCGCTTTGGAGCAAAGATGGTTTGTCAGCAATTTCCTGCGGCAATTTATAATGATGGGAAAATTAGTGGTGGGGATTGACTCTTCGACGAGCGGGGAGAAGTGTTGCCACTGACCAGAGTTAGTGAACGGAGGACGGGGGTAAAAGGAATCTATTCAAAAGCAGCACTTCTGCACAGTACATTCAAAGAATACTGCAAAACCTCAATGGGTCTGGCAGTAAGTGTGAAAAGAGAAACGGAGATAATGTTTTAAGTGTGTTGCATTTTTGATTAATAACTTGAGTTTGCTAAGTCTAATCAACTGACTGGTCTTGTGTGTTGAGACGAGATTTCTGAACTGTGAGTGAAAACTCGTCCTGCATGACATCACTGAAAACGGAGCCAGCAGAATTCGAACCTGCGGAGGGAAGCCCCAATGGATTTCTAATCAATCACCTGTATCACGCGGCCATGACGACACGCGTGCAATGCTGTCTTAGTATGTCTTATGTAATGGAAAGTTCCAACCTGAAACACCAGGATTTGGCTTTTCCTGGAACCCCAGTATTCACTGTCAGACTCTCTTTATTTCGAAAGGAGGAGGATGCTGGGGTGCCAAGAAAAGCCAAATTCTGGTGTTTCAGGTTGGAACTTTCCATTACATAAGACACACTAAGACAGCATTGCGCGCGTGTAGTCATGGCCTCATCAATTTGAATTGCACACATATTGATGAGAGATAAAGTGGATGGGTAAGAACCATTTTCATGCGCAGAGCGGTGAATAAACACAGCACTGGATCGCGAAAGAAAAATGTCCTCGCATTAGTGCGGCATGGTGGCACAGTGGTTAATACTGCTGGCTGACAGCGCCAGAGACCCGCGTTGAATTGCCGCCTCAGGCGACTGACTGTGTGGAGTTTGCACGCACTCACCGTGTCTGTGTGTGTTTCCTCCGGGTGTTCCGGTTTCCTCCCACAGTCCAACGATGTGCAGGTCAGGTCAGGCGAATTGGCCATGCTAAATTGCCCGTAGTGTTAAGTAAGGGGTAAATGTAGGGGTATGGGTGGGTTGTCCTTCGGCGCGGCGGTGTGGACTTGTTGGTCCGAAGGGCCTGTTTCCCCACTGTAAGTAATCTAATTTGTCTAGCCCTATTCACTGCCAGTAGAATTACGCTCATTGAAGTCTTCTTGAAAAAATTCACCACTGGCCAATCTGATGTGCAAATGAGGTCTACTATTTTTAATCAGAGGTCAAAATATGAAAATGTTTCAAATACACGGAGCGGCACTGGAGAGTGCAGACCTACCTTCAGGGACTTATTCTGCTCTGATGTACACCCCGAGAAATTGGGACGAGAGTGCGTTCTCACAGCTGAAGGGATCGAACATTTAAGAAAATGATAAGGAGGATATTCACTCTTTCAGATGGTAGCAAATCCGTAGGTTTCCTAACAACAGAGGGCTGTGAAGGCGAGGTGTATTCAAGGCTGTGATAGACAGACATGGAGCATCACGGAGATGAGGATAAAAACGGGGGTTGAGAATTAACCAAACCAGCCATGATCTCATTGAATTCTGTCGCAGACGTGATAGGCTAAATTGCTTCCATCTGCTCTCGTATCTTTGCCGTCATTTGGAATATACCGGACACCATTTTAAAAGAAGAAAAGCACAACTTTAGGGTGAGGTGGTTTCAGTCAAACTGAATCAAAATTATTTATTGAGCGAAAAATCACACTTGGCATGTTTCCAGATTTCTTTGCTAGCATGACTAGCAGAGTTGATCAAGGTCGTCTCATTGTACTTGGGCATGAAACAAACAAAGAGTAGTGACATAATCTTCATTTTATTTATGTCAAAGTAATATTTTTCCTGATGGTCACAACAAAGGAGATGGTTTCCAAGAAAAGACAGATACTAAGTCAGCTGTAAACTAATCGATGACCAAAATATGGCTCGCGTTGTTCTCTGGGACAGATATGATTTATTGATTATTGTCATCCAACCTTTTTTCTTACCATTGAACCGTGAGTGGGAGATGGGTAACTAAGATCACCCGTAACTATGGCCATCTTTTATCACTCACATGTAGTTTTTTTTCTTGTACGTAGTGGTTACTGCGAGTGCACTTGGAAACTACACCTGTGGATGACTTCTTTCCTCACTGGTCCTCATTTCTACACAAACACGTTTTACATCCTTATCTCCTGAATAAAAGTAATATGCAACCAATTGATAAATGTCACTAATACCTTGGCATTTCACACGCCTCTCTTTGTCACCTTCCAATGTAAATTAATCATTTGTCGGGTTGCAATTGCACACAATAAAAGGTAACAAAATACAGGGAGGTGTACCAGGTTAGCAATCGCACGTTATTGAAGCTAAAACGCAGGTTTCTGCCCAAAATACGATCACGGAAGCATGCACCGAACCGTCAGGAAGCACACAATAAGTCCAGTTCCAGAGGGCATGACAGGAACAGCACCAGAAAAACCACCAAAATACTTCTCTCGGCTAATATTTTGGATGTACATCTCAATGAGCAATCGAGTTTTATATATGTTCTAACAGTAGTTACAACACAAGGAATTAACCAGTGCTACAGACGGTCCAAGCCCCTGAATCAGAAACACTCAATGCCCTACATACAACTACAAGAACATCTGCCCGTGGCGTATACGGGCTGGCTGAAGTTCAGTATTGCAGCTCGCTATTTGTCTGACTGTTTCTCCGATATAGTGTTTTTTGCAGTCCCTGCGTGGAATCTTGACAACCACATTTGTCCTGCACAAGATGGGCATTGGATATTGTTTTCTGGTGAGCTTTCCCTCAGCGAGGCTGTTGGTTTATGTGCTGTCCTAAATCCGTGTGTTCAGAGATGTCTGGCTATCAGTTTTCAGAAATTTATTTTAAAAAAGGGAAGCATGGGTGTTTCAATTGCTTTATGGCATATCCTAGTTGACAATTTAGTGTGCCAGACATCTGGGAATGCAGTTGTGGGATACATATTCTTGGCAAAGAATTTATGTGGCCGTCACTAATTGCCACGGCCAGCTGTCCCGAGTAGCTATACGTACAGACAGCATGCATCCTCGAGAGCAGCACAATAGTACTAGAAAATGGCAATCAGAAAGCAGCCAGAGATTTTCTAGAAGCAGGGCACCCATCCATGGATTCCATCAATAAACACATTGATCAGGATCCAATCTGCAACACCAACAACCGGACCCAGCGGCAATGAAACTAAATCAATTCCAACCGCCACAGGATAGTAGGCTTCACAACAGGCTCTGCAACCCTGAGGATGTTACCCAGAACTGTGAGGATCCCGCTTCCCAGCACCGCAAAACATTCCAACAACATCTCCATGAAGCCAACGAGCTTCACATCTTTCTGCTCCAAAGCACTCCGATTTTTCACAGCAGAGTTCACATTGAACTCCCGCGTGCAAGGTGAGGATGCCAAACCCAACATAATCAATAATGGCAGTGAGAGCGAGGGCAACAATTTCCATTGTCATATGGACAGCCACAAACACTCTCTTTGAAAGGTACCTTTAAATATGAAAGTCTGTGCAGCAGTATAATCGGGGAACCAAGTAGCCTGCGCTGGGTATTCATATTTCAGACAATTTCCATTGTTCACCGTGTTCACTGAAAGTGAATGGATATTACTACTTCATTGCTGATATGAAACCAGATTCTGCATTGTATCTGCTCGCCGTTTTTGTTGTTGCAGTGGCAAAAAGGTTGGCAATCGCGATGAGCAATGTTTTTTGTATTTCTCGCATTTCCTTCATTACTGTCCTGGTGAAGGGGGCTGGTGATTGGTCCTCTCGATCAGATGGAGTCATCAGCGCATTGTTGACCTAATTTCATCACGAGTGCAATTGGTAAACTTCATTTTTCATGGATTATTGCTGTTCCGTTTTGTTTTATGTTTGTTGAGCACTTCCTGTGACTTGGCAATGCACTAAATCTCCAGTATGTCCGGAATTGCCTCGCTGCCGTTTCTCTGAGCAGTTCATGACATGTGCCTGGCAATTGTCCACACTTTCTGTTTTGCTTCTGTTCCACATGAAGAGTTGTCAGTTTCTGGATTCGTTGGAGAGCTGACGGGGCTAACATTATCCGTGCGGTATTATTCTTCAGCCAAACTCTTTGATGGCAAAATTGGGAAGGTGCCAAACGAACGGTCATTGGCAGCAAAAGTCCGGAAAGACCCTCATTGCTGGGTCAACTTGTCCCATCCACCTTTCAGAAATATAGGCAAACGCGCTGACTGCGTAACAAACAGAGTGCATTTTTTTTTTCCAAATGGTGCATTAAAACTGGTGTCAGCTGCGGGAGCAGAACAAAGATGCCGAGCACGGAAAAAGACCCTACTATCGAACCTGTCCCTGCTGAAACGATAACCGAAATTAATTGAACCATATTTGCCAAAATGTGTTCCTTATCTCTCCGAACGCTTCCTGTCTATATACCCATTCGGATGCCATTGAATTTGCCTTAAATGTGGCAAATCATTCTGCACACACAAAAATGTCTGAGTGAACTCGCTGAGTTTCTGCATGACACCATGATCAAACTTTGGGCCAAAGTTGGAAACTGCGACTAGAAAAATGGCTCTCTGATTAGCCGCAATGCACAAAGGGCGGAATGGCCTTTTCCCACTTTGTGAACCTTCGAAGACAAGTTGAAAATAATCTGCAACGAAAATGTTCTTGTGAGGATTTACTTGTGAGGATTCGGTACTCTCAGCACCGTGGCCCGGATCGTATTACCGCTCATGGAATGGTTGTATTGTTCAGCAAACATATCGGTGTACCAGTACTTCTGCCGATTTTCCGATGCTGGCAGGTCATTGGTTTTGTCCAAAACATTATGAAGGTTAACATAAAAGAAATAGCTGCAGGTGCTGGAAATCTGAGACAAAAACGAAAATTGTTTGCGGAACGCAGCAAGACTGGCAACAGAAACGTCGACTTTCCTGCTCCTCGGATGCTGCCTGACCTGCTGTGCTTTTCCAGCATCACTTCAGGTCCAAGAATACTCAGATCATTGCTTACCTCTGCTGGTCATGTTAGCAAAGAGGTCTAGCAAATTGCCAAGTGTGATTTTCCTTTCAATAAATATTTTGACTCAGTTTGCCTGCAAATATCTTTTACTACCTTTGTGCTTTTCTTCTTTTACATTGGTGTCTCGCAACTTACAAATGACAGCAAAGGTATGAAAGGAGATGGGAGCATTTCGCTCATCAAGTCAACGGTAGCTTTCAATGAGATCACGGCTGATTTGGTCAATGCTCAACCGCTCTGAGCTGTCTGTTGTCATGGCCGAGGGGTGAAGGCGATGGATTAGAAATCCATTGGAGTTTCCCCACGCTGATTTGGTCAATGCTCAACCGACCTGAGCTGTCTGTAGTCATGGCCGAGTGGTTAAGGCAATGGATTTTGAAATCGATTGGAATATCCCCCCGTAGGTTCGAATCCTGCTGACTACGTTATGAATGCTTTCCTGCTGGTGCAATTTTCGCTCAAAGTTCAGAAAAACTATTTTGTGAACCAGGCCGGTAATCTGAGGAGACTTGGGAAACTCGAGTTCTTCATCAGAAATGTTCCATATTTAAAACATTATCTCTGTTTCTCTTTCCAGATACACTGCTCGACACATCGGGTTTCTGTAGTTGTTATTGAACGTCCTGAGCAGAAGTGCTGCTTTTCATTAGATTCCTTTAATCCCTGTCCACTGTTCTCTGACTCGGGTCAGTGGCAACACTTCCTCCTGCTCGTCAAAGTGCTCATTCCCCACGGCTCCCTCTCCGTCATTTGAAACAACCGCAGGAAATCGCCACTTAACCATCTTTGTTCCAAAGTGAAACTTATCAGCCTCGGGAATCTCTCCACCAAACGGGACTTCTCATCCCTGGACATGGTGTAAGCCAGAGGATTGTGAAGAGATACTGTGAAAATATTGTCAGTTGGCAGTTGAAAAAATGTTTAGGAAGCAAACCATATAATTTAGGCTCCAGCTTTGTAAATCTTGAGAAACTCTTTGGGAAATGGAATCAGAGGAGAATGAAGAAGTGTGAACTGTCGGACCGAGTAGAGGACGGGACATTGAATCTGATGTTCTCGGGACAGGAACTGATCTGAGACATTGAAATCATTCTCGCTCACGTACGTGAGGAATGCAAACTTCATCTGGACTCTTTGACAATGAAAAACTCTGGAACACTCAAGACAATATCCAAATATTTACTGGGATCACTACAGTACGAGTACTATAGATGAGTCATTTTTTGCCCAGTGTGTGCAGGAGGGCTTCCTGACACAGTACGTACACATGCCTTCAAGGGACGAAGCCACTTTCGATTTAGTACTGGGTAACGAGCCTGGCCAGGTTTTAGATTCGGAAGTAGGTGAGCACTTTGGAGACAGCGATCCCAATTCTCTCAGGTTTACTTTCGTGATTGAAAGGGATAGGTGTACTCCACGGAGCAAGAGTTTCAGCTGGTGGAAGGGAAATTACGATGCAATGAGGTAAGATTTAGGAAGCATAGAATGGGGTAGGAAACTGCAGGGGGTGAGCACATTAAAATGTGGAGCTTATTCAAGGAAAAGCTCCTGTGTGTCCTAGATAAGTATGTACCTGTCAGGCAGGGAGGAAGATATAGAACGCGTGAGCCGTGGTTTACTAAGGAAGTGGAATCCCTGGTCAAGAAGAACAAGAAGTCTTATGTTAGGACAAAATGTGAAAACTCAGTTACAGCGCTCGAGGGTTCCGACGATATCAGGAGAGACCTAAAAAGAGAGCTGAGAAGAGCCAGGAGGAGTCATGAGAAGTTGTTGGCAGATAGGATCAAAGTTAACCCTAAGGCTTTCCATAGGTATGTCAGGAATAAAAGAATGACGAGAGTTAAATTTGTGACAATCAAGGATAATAGTGGGAAGTTGTGTGTGGAGTCAGAGGAGATAGGGGAAGCACGAAATAAATATTTTTCGACAGTGTTCGCTATAGAAAATGAAAATGTTGGCGAGGAAGATACAGAGCTACTTGCGTCTAGACGAGAAGAGATTGAGGTTCACAAGAAAGAGATATTAGAAATACTGCAGAGTGTGAAAATAGATAAGTCAGCTGGGCCGGATGGGAGCGATCTGATTTTGTTTAGCAAATGCACTGCAGGAAGGTACAAATCAAGCTGATGCTTACAACGGCTCGTTTTGAGCCGCTAATTTCAGTGAAGTGGCAGCGCCAATAAAAGGTGTCACGCATCTCGTCTAATTCCACATCCTGAGCTCGAAATGACCCGAGGTTTCTCGCCGAGTTTCTGCAGGGTCTTGTTTGGACGACACCATGACACTTTTTCACTGGAGTGGATCATGAAATCGCGTCGTGACTGTGAATAAAACGATGGAAACTTCCAGCAGAGAAGGAGGCGACCCTGAAGCAGGCAGCTGAGGACAAATGTCTCTCCTTTGCCAGTGAAAGGCACTGCTTCACAAATTGGAAACTTCAAAGTGAAGCAATGTTGGTGATTATCTTCGGTGCTTGTTCACCTTTTTAATTCTGATTCCGTGAAAGTCCATGGCATTACATATCGACATTCTGCCAAATGCCGGTTTGTCTCTTGGGCCAGTGGCGTAATGGGTAACGCGTCTGACTTCGGATCAGAAGATTGTAGGTTCGAGTCCTACCTGGCTCGAGGGGGGGATGTTTCGCTTTAACCGTGGTATACGTTGACGCTCCCCTGTAAAGTTCTCTCGGGACATCTCCTCTGTGCTTCCGCATGTAAAGCTTGCATTTGTCCTATTGTCCATTTCAAATTCCAGCTCTCCACAACGGACACCTCCGTCAGTTTGGCGGTATTTTCTGGTGTGTCTCCCTCTGTGGGTGAAAATGAGCATGAGTTCCTCAAAAGAGTTCCAATTCGTTATACTTCTGTCCCATTATTGTGCCATGTAAGAACATAGGATAACCTCATTGACATTTGACCTGGAAACATTAGAACACACGAGACTTTGGGGCAAAGTTCGAAACTGCGACTGGAATACATGGCTCTCTGATTATCCGCAATGCACACGGGCGGAATGGCCTTTTCCCACTTTGTAAATCTTCGAAGACAATTTGAAAAAAATCTGCAACGAAAATGTTCAGACAGGGTATTTTATTTACACCAAATACGATAGTATCTATTGCCTTGTCTTGTTATTTACTTGTGAGGATTCGGTATTCTCAGCACCGTGGCCCGGATCGTATTCCCGCTCATGGAATGGTTGTATTGTTCAGCAAACATATCGGTGTACCAGTACTTCTGCCGATTTTCCGATGCTGGCAGGTCATTGGTTTTGTCCAAAACATTATGAAGGTTAACATAAAACAAATAGCTGCAGGTGCTGGAAATCTGAGCCAAAAACGAAAATTGTTTGTGCAGCGGAGCATGACTGGCAACAGAAACGTCGACTCTCCTGCTCCTCGGATGCAGCCTGACCTGCTGTGCTTTTCCAGCATCACTCTGATCTAAAGTCAGGTTTCCAGCAGCTGCAGTCCTCACTTTTGCCTAGTTTCTTCAGTGTCTCTGGTTCCCAATTCAAGAAGTCCATCTCTAGCGGTTTCATGTTTGTACCTCCGTGCTGAGGAGTTGAAGAGTGAAGAAAAGTAACTCACCTCCTCCATCTCTGGGGTAATTAGGGACTGAAAATGAATCGTGTCACATTGAAATATATCTACATGCGAATTAATCTCTGTCTTGTATTGGGAACCATCTCTTTCATTGTAACCATCAGGAAAGATCATTTCGTTCGCCAGAAAAAGAAATGAATATGTCACTAACCTTTGTTTGCTTCAGGTCCGAGAATACTCAGATCAATAGCTCCCTTGCTTACTTCTGCTGGTCATGTTCGCAAAGAGATATGGCAAATTGCCAAGTGTGATTTTCCTTTCAATAAATAATTTTGACTCAGTTTGCCTGCAAATATCTTTTCCTACCTTTGTGCTTTTCTTCTTTTACATTGGTGTCTCGCAGCTTACAAATGACAGCAAAGGTATGAAAGGAGATAGGAGCATTTCGCTCATCAAGTCAACGGTAGCTTTCAATGAGATCACGGCTGATTTGGTCAATGCTCAACGTACCTGAGCCGTCTGTAGTCATGGCCGAGTGGTTAAGGCGGTGGATTAGAAATCCATTGGGGTTTCCCCACGTACGTTCGTATCCTGCTGACTACGTTATGAATGCTTTCCTGCTGGTACAATTTTCGCTCAAAGTTCAGAAAAACTATTTTGTGAACCAGGCCGGTAATTTGATTAGACTTGGGAAACTCGAGTTCTACATCAGAAATGTTCCATATTTAAAACATTATCTCTGTTTCTCTTTCCAGATACACTGCTCGACACATCGGGTTTTGCAGCTGTTATTGAACATCCTGAGCAGAAGTGCTGCTTTTCATTAGATTCCTTTCATCCCTGTCCTCTGTTCTCTGACTCGGGTCAGTGGCAACACTTCCTCCTCCTCGACAAAGTGCTCATTCCCCACCGCTCCCTCTCCCATCATTAGAAACAACCGCAGGAAATCGCCACTTAACCATCTTTGTTCCAAAGTGAAACTCATCAGCCTCGGGAATCTCTCCACCAAACGGGACTTCTCATCCCTGGACATGGTGCAAGCCAGAGGATTGTGAAGAGATACTGTGAAAATATTGTCAGTTGGCAGTTGAAAAAATGTTTAGGAAGCAAACCATATAATTTAGGCTCCAGCTTTGTAAATCTTGAGAAACTCTTTGGGAAATGGAATCAGAGGAGAATGAAGAAGTGTGAATTGTCGGACCGAGTAGAGGACGGGACATTGAATCTGATGTTCTCGGGACAGGAACTGATCTGAGACATTGAAATCATTCTCGCTCACGTACGTGAGGAATGCAAACTTCATCTGGACTCTGGGACAATGAAAAACTCTGGAACACTCAAGACAATATCCAAATATTTACTGGGATGACTACAGTACGAGTACTATAGATGAGTCATTTTTTGCCCAGTGTGTGCAGGAGGGCTTCCTGACACAGTACGTACACATGCCTTCAAGGGACGAAGCCACTTTCGATTTAGTACTGGGTAACGAGCCTGGCCAGGTTTTAGATTCGGAAGTAGGTGAGCACTTTGGAGACAGCGATCCCAATTCTCTCAGGTTTACTTTCGTGATTGAAAGGGATAGGTGTACTCCACGGAGCAAGAGTTTCAGCTGGTGGAAGGGAAATTACGATGCAATGAGGTAAGATTTAGGAAGCGTAGAATGGGGTAGGAAACTGCAGGGGGTGAGCACATTAAAATGTGGAGCTTATTCAAGGAAAAGCTCCTGTGTGTCCTAGATAAGTATGTACCTGTCAGGCAGGGAGGAAGATATAGAACGCGTGAGCCGTGGTTTACTAAGGAAGTGGAATCCCTGGTCAAGAAGAACAAGAAGTCTTATGTTAGGACAAAATGTGAAAACTCAGTTAGAGCGCTCGAGGGTTCCGACGATATCAGGAGAGACCTAAAAAGAGAGCTGAGAAGAGCCAGGAGGAGTCATGAGAAGTTGTTGGCAGATAGGATCAGGGTTAACCCTAAGGCTTTCCATAGGTATGTCAGGAATAAAAGAATGACGAGAGTTAAATTTGTGACAATCAAGGATAATAGTGGGAAGTTGTGTGTGGAGTCAGAGGAGATAGGGGAAGCATTAAATAAATATTTTTCGACAGTGTTCGCTATAGAAAATGAAAATGTTGGCGAGGAAGATACAGAGCTACTTGCGTCTAGACGAGAAGAGATTGAGGTTCACAAGAAAGAGATATTAGAAATACTGCAGAGTGTGAAAATAGATAAGTCAGCTGGGCCGGATGGGAGCGATCTGATTTTGTTGAGTAAATGCAATGCAGGAAGGTACAAATCAAGCTGATGCTTACAACGGCTCGTTTTGAGCCGCTAATTTCAGTGAAGTGGCGGCGCCAATAAAAGGTGTCACGCATCTCGTCTAATTCCACATCCTGAGCTCGAAATGACCAGAGGTTTCTCGCCGAGTTTCTGCAGGGTCTTGTTTGGACGACACCATGACACTTTTTCACTGGAGTGGATCATGAAATCGCGTCGTGACTGTGAATAAAACGATGGAAACTTCCAGCAGAGAAGGAGGCGACCCTGAAGCAGGCAGCTGAGGACAAATGTCTCTCCTTTGCCAGTGAAAGGCACTGCTTCACAAATTGGAAACTTCGAAGTGAAGCAATGTTGGTGATTATCTTCGCTGCTTGTTCACCTTTTTAATTCTGATTCCGTGAAAGTCCATGGCATTACATATCGACATTCTGCCAAGTGCAGGTTTGTCTCTTGGGCCAGTGGCGTAATGGATAACGCGTCTGACTTCGGATCAGAAGATTGTAGGTTCGAGTCCTACCTGGCTCGAGGGGGGATGTTTCGCTTTAACCGTGGTATACGTTGACGCTCCCCTGTAAAGTTCTCTCGGGACCTCTCCTCTGTGCTTGCATTTGTCCTATTGTCCATTTCAAATTCCAGCTCTCCACAACGGACACCTCCGTCAGTTTGGCGGTATCTTCTGGTGTGTCTCCCTCTGTGGGTGAAAATGAGCATGAGTTCCTCAAAAGAGTTACAATTCGTTATACTTCTGTCCCATTATTGTGCAATGTAAGAACATAGGATAACCTCATTGACATTTGACCTGGAAACATTAGAACACACGAGGCTTTGGGCCAAAGTTCGAAACTGCGACTGGAATACATGGCTCTCTGATTAGCCGCAATGCACACGGGCGGAATGGCCTTTTCCCACTTTGTAAATCTTCGAAGACAATTTGAAAAAAATCTGCAACGAAAATGTTCAGACAGGGTGTTTTATTTACTCCAAATACGATAGTATCTATCGCCTTGTCTTGTTATTTACTTGTGAGGATTCGGTACTCTCAGCACCGTGGCCCGGATCGTATTCCCGCTCATGGAATGGTTGTATTGTTCAGCAAACTTATCGGTGTACCAGTACTTCTGCCGATTTTCCGATGTTGGCAGGTCATTGGTTTTGTCCAAAACATTATGAAGGTTAACATAAAACAAATAGCTGCAGGTGCTGGAAATCTGAGCCAAAAACGAAAATTGTTTGTGCAGCGGAGCATGACTGGCAACAGAAACGTCGACTCTCCTGCTCCTCGGATGCAGCCTGACCTGCTGTGCTTTTCCAGCATCACTCTGATCTAAAGTCAGGTTTCCAGCAGCTGCAGTCCTCACTTTTGCCTAGTTTCTTCAGTGTCTCTGGTTCCCAATTCAAGAAGTCCATCTCTAGCGGTTTCATGTTTGTACCTCCGTGCTGAGGAGTTGAAGAGTGAAGAAAAGTAACTCACCTCCTCCATCTCTGGGGTAATTAGGGACTGAAAATGAATCGTGTCACATTGAAATATATCTACATGCGAATTAATCTCTGTCTTTTATTGGGAACCATCTCTTTCATTGTAACCATCAGGAAAGATCATTTCGTTCGCCAGAAAAAGAAATGAATATGTCACTAACCTTTGTTTGCTTCAGGTCCGAGAATACTCAGATCAATAGCTCCCTTGCTTACTTCTGCTGGTCATGTTCGCAAAGAGATATGGCAAATTGCCAAGTGTGATTTTCCTTTCAATAAATAATTTTGACTCAGTTTGCCTGCAAATATCTTTTCCTACCTTTGTGCTTTTCTTCTTTTACATTGGTGTCTCGCAGCTTACAAATGACAGCAAAGGTATGAAAGGAGATGGGAGCATTTCGCTCATCAAGTCAACGGTAGCTTTCAATGAGATCACGGCTGATTTGGTCAATGCTCAACGCACCTGAGCCGTCTGTAGTCATGGCCGAGTGGTTAAGGCGATGGATTAGAAATCCATTGGGGTTTCCCCACGTAGGTTCGAATCCTGCTGACTACGTTATGAATGCTTTCCTGCTGGTACAATTTTCGCTCAAAGTTCAGAAAAACTATTTTGTGAACCAGGCCGGTAATTTGATTAGACTTGGGAAACTCGAGTTCTACATCAGAAATGTTCCATATTTAAAACATTATCTCTGTTTCTCTTTCCAGATACACTGCTCGACACATCGGGTTTTGCAGCTGTTATTGAACATCCTGAGCAGAAGTGCTGCTTTTCATTAGATTCCTTTCATCCCTGTCCACTGTTCTCTGACTCGGGTCAGTGGCAACACTTCCTCCTGCTCGTCAAAGTGCTCATTCCCCACCGCTCCCTCTCCCATCATTAGAAACAACCGCAGGAAATCGCCACTTAACCATCTTTG
This sequence comes from Chiloscyllium plagiosum, assembly GCF_037043375.1. Taxonomy (NCBI): domain Eukaryota; kingdom Metazoa; phylum Chordata; class Chondrichthyes; order Orectolobiformes; family Hemiscylliidae; genus Chiloscyllium; species Chiloscyllium plagiosum. Next base: position 73,876,293 of record NW_028270169.1, on the reverse strand, counting down.
TTCCAAAGTGAAACTCATCAGCCTCGGGAATCTCTCCACCAAACGGGACTTCTCATCCCTGGACATGGTGCAAGCCAGAGGATTGTGAAGAGATACTGTGAAAATATTGTCAGTTGGCAGTTGAAAAAATGTTTAGGAAGCAAACCATATAATTTAGGCTCCAGCTTTGTAAATCTTGAGAAACTCTTTGGGAAATGGAATCAGAGGAGAATGAAGAAGTGTGAACTGTCGGACCGAGTAGAGGACGGGACATTGACTCTGATGTTCTCGGGACAGGAACTGATCTGAGACATTGAAATCATTCTCGCTCACGTACGTGAGGAATGCAAACTTCATCTGGACTCTGGGACAATGAAAAACTCTGGAACACTCAAGACAATATCCAAATATTTACTGGGATGACTACAGTACGAGTACTATAGATGAGTCATTTTTTGCCCAGTGTGTGCAGGAGGGCTTCCTGACACAGTACGTACACATGCCTTCAAGGGACGAAGCCACTTTCGATTTAGTACTGGGTAACGAGCCTGGCCAGGTTTTAGATTCGGAAGTAGGTGAGCACTTTGGAGACAGCGATCCCAATTCTCTCAGGTTTACTTTCGTGATTGAAAGGGATAGGTGTACTCCACAGAGCAAGAGTTTCAGCTGGTGGAAGGGAAATTACGATGCAATGAGGTAAGATTTAGGAAGCGTAGAATGGGGTAGGAAACTGCAGGGGGTGAGCACATTAAAATGTGGAGCTTATTCAAGGAAAAGCTCCTGTGTGTCCTAGATAAGTATGTACCTGTCAGGCAGGGAGGAAGATATAGAACGCGTGAGCCGTGGTTTACTAAGGAAGTGGAATCCCTGGTCAAGAAGAACAAGAAGTCTTATGTTAGGACAAAATGTGAAAACTCAGTTAGAGCGCTCGAGGGTTCCGACGATATCAGGAGAGACCTAAAAAGAGAGCTGAGAATAGCCAGGAGGAGTCATGAGAAGTTGTTGGCAGATAGGATCAAAGTTAACCCTAAGGCTTTCCATAAGTATGTCAGGAATAAAAGAATGACGAGAGTTAAATTTGTGACAATCAAGGATAATAGTGGGAAGTTGTGTGTGGAGTCAGAGGAGATAGGGGAAGCACTAAATAAATATTTTTCGACAGTGTTCGCTATAGAAAATGAAAATGTTGGCGAGGAAGATACAGAGCTACTTGCGTCTAGACGAGAAGAGATTGAGGTTCACAAGAAAGAGATATTAGAAATACTGCAGAGTGTGAAAATAGATAAGTCAGCTGGGCCGGATGGGAGCGATCTGATTTTGTTGAGTAAATGCAATGCAGGAAGGTACAAATCAAGCTGATGCTTACAACGGCTCGTTTTGAGCCGCTAATTTCAGTGAAGTGGCGGCGCCAATAAAAGGTGTCACGCATCTCGTCTAATTCCACATCCTGAGCTCGAAATGACCAGAGGTTTCTCGCCGAGTTTCTGCAGGGTCTTGTTTGGACGACACCATGACACTTTTTCACTGGAGTGGATCATGAAATCGCGTCGTGACTGTGAATAAAACGATGGAAACTTCCAGCAGAGAAGGAGGCGACCCTGAAGCAGGCAGCTGAGGACAAATGTCTCTCCTTTGCCAGTGAAAGGCACTGCTTCACAAATTGGAAACTTCGAAGTGAAGCAATGTTGGTGATTATCTTCGCTGCTTGTTCACCTTTTTAATTCTGATTCCGTGAAAGTCCATGGCATTACATATCGACATTCTGCCAAGTGCAGGTTTGTCTCTTGGGCCAGTGGCGTAATGGATAACGCGTCTGACTTCGGATCAGAAGATTGTAGGTTCGAGTCCTACCTGGCTCGAGGGGGGATGTTTCGCTTTAACCGTGGTATACGTTGACGCTCCCCTGTAAAGTTCTCTCGGGACCTCTCCTCTGTGCTTGCATTTGTCCTATTGTCCATTTCAAATTCCAGCTCTCCACAACGGACACCTCCGTCAGTTTGGCGGTATCTTCTGGTGTGTCTCCCTCTGTGGGTGAAAATGAGCATGAGTTCCTCAAAAGAGTTACAATTCGTTATACTTCTGTCCCATTATTGTGCAATGTAAGAACATAGGATAACCTCATTGACATTTGACCTGGAAACATTAGAACACACGAGGCTTTGGGCCAAAGTTCGAAACTGCGACTGGAATACATGGCTCTCTGATTAGCCGCAATGCACACGGGCGGAATGGCCTTTTCCCACTTTGTAAATCTTCGAAGACAATTTGAAAAAAATCTGCAACGAAAATGTTCAGACAGGGTGTTTTATTTACTCCAAATACGATAGTATCTATCGCCTTGTCTTGTTATTTACTTGTGAGGATTCGGTACTCTCAGCACCGTGGCCCGGATCGTATTCCCGCTCATGGAATGGTTGTATTGTTCAGCAAACTTATCGGTGTACCAGTACTTCTGCCGATTTTCCGATGTTGGCAGGTCATTGGTTTTGTCCAAAACATTATGAAGGTTAACATAAAACAAATAGCTGCAGGTGCTGGAAATCTGAGCCAAAAACGAAAATTGTTTGTGCAGCGGAGCATGACTGGCAACAGAAACGTCGACTCTCCTGCTCCTCGGATGCAGCCTGACCTGCTGTGCTTTTCCAGCATCACTCTGATCTAAAGTCAGGTTTCCAGCAGCTGCAGTCCTCACTTTTGCCTAGTTTCTTCAGTGTCTCTGGTTCCCAATTCAAGAAGTCCATCTCTAGCGGTTTCATGTTTGTACCTCCGTGCTGAGGAGTTGAAGAGTGAAGAAAAGTAACTCACCTCCTCCATCTCTGGGGTAATTAGGGACTGAAAATGAATCGTGTCACATTGAAATATATCTACATGCGAATTAATCTCTGTCTTTTATTGGGAACCATCTCTTTCATTGTAACCATCAGGAAAGATCATTTCGTTCGCCAGAAAAAGAAATGAATATGTCACTAACCTTTGTTTGCTTCAGGTCCGAGAATACTCAGATCAATAGCTCCCTTGCTTACTTCTGCTGGTCATGTTCGCAAAGAGATATGGCAAATTGCCAAGTGTGATTTTCCTTTCAATAAATAATTTTGACTCAGTTTGCCTGCAAATATCTTTTCCTACCTTTGTGCTTTTCTTCTTTTACATTGGTGTCTCGCAGCTTACAAATGACAGCAAAGGTATGAAAGGAGATGGGAGCATTTCGCTCATCAAGTCAACGGTAGCTTTCAATGAGATCACGGCTGATTTGGTCAATGCTCAACGCACCTGAGCCGTCTGTAGTCATGGCCGAGTGGTTAAGGCGATGGATTAGAAATCCATTGGGGTTTCCCCACGTAGGTTCGAATCCTGCTGACTACGTTATGAATGCTTTCCTGCTGGTACAATTTTCGCTCAAAGTTCAGAAAAACTATTTTGTGAACCAGGCCGGTAATTTGATTAGACTTGGGAAACTCGAGTTCTACATCAGAAATGTTCCATATTTAAAACATTATCTCTGTTTCTCTTTCCAGATACACTGCTCGACACATCGGGTTTTGCAGCTGTTATTGAACATCCTGAGCAGAAGTGCTGCTTTTCATTAGATTCCTTTCATCCCTGTCCACTGTTCTCTGACTCGGGTCAGTGGCAACACTTCCTCCTGCTCGTCAAAGTGCTCATTCCCCACCGCTCCCTCTCCCATCATTAGAAACAACCGCAGGAAATCGCCACTTAACCATCTTTGTTCCAAAGTGAAACTCATCAGCCTCGGGAATCTCTCCACCAAACGGGACTTCTCATCCCTGGACATGGTGCAAGCCAGAGGATTGTGAAGAGATACTGTGAAAATATTGTCAGTTGGCAGTTGAAAAAATGTTTAGGAAGCAAACCATATAATTTAGGCTCCAGCTTTGTAAATCTTGAGAAACTCTTTGGGAAATGGAATCAGAGGAGAATGAAGAAGTGTGAACTGTCGGACCGAGTAGAGGACGGGACATTGACTCTGATGTTCTCGGGACAGGAACTGATCTGAGACATTGAAATCATTCTCGCTCACGTACGTGAGGAATGCAAACTTCATCTGGACTCTGGGACAATGAAAAACTCTGGAACACTCAAGACAATATCCAAATATTTACTGGGATGACTACAGTACGAGTACTATAGATGAGTCATTTTTTGCCCAGTGTGTGCAGGAGGGCTTCCTGACACAGTACGTACACATGCCTTCAAGGGACGAAGCCACTTTCGATTTAGTACTGGGTAACGAGCCTGGCCAGGTTTTAGATTCGGAAGTAGGTGAGCACTTTGGAGACAGCGATCCCAATTCTCTCAGGTTTACTTTCGTGATTGAAAGGGATAGGTGTACTCCACAGAGCAAGAGTTTCAGCTGGTGGAAGGGAAATTACGATGCAATGAGGTAAGATTTAGGAAGCGTAGAATGGGGTAGGAAACTGCAGGGGGTGAGCACATTAAAATGTGGAGCTTATTCAAGGAAAAGCTCCTGTGTGTCCTAGATAAGTATGTACCTGTCAGGCAGGGAGGAAGATATAGAACGCGTGAGCCGTGGTTTACTAAGGAAGTGGAATCCCTGGTCAAGAAGAACAAGAAGTCTTATGTTAGGACAAAATGTGAAAACTCAGTTAGAGCGCTCGAGGGTTCCGACGATATCAGGAGAGACCTAAAAAGAGAGCTGAGAATAGCCAGGAGGAGTCATGAGAAGTTGTTGGCAGATAGGATCAAAGTTAACCCTAAGGCTTTCCATAAGTATGTCAGGAATAAAAGAATGACGAGAGTTAAATTTGTGACAATCAAGGATAATAGTGGGAAGTTGTGTGTGGAGTCAGAGGAGATAGGGGAAGCACTAAATAAATATTTTTCGACAGTGTTCGCTATAGAAAATGAAAATGTTGGCGAGGAAGATACAGAGCTACTTGCGTCTAGACGAGAAGAGATTGAGGTTCACAAGAAAGAGATATTAGAAATACTGCAGAGTGTGAAAATAGATAAGTCAGCTGGGCCGGATGGGAGCGATCTGATTTTGTTGAGTAAATGCAATGCAGGAAGGTACAAATCAAGCTGATGCTTACAACGGCTCGTTTTGAGCCGCTAATTTCAGTTAAGTGGCAGCGCCAATAAAAGGTGTCACGCATCTCGTCTAATTCCACATCCTGAGCTCGAAATGACCAGAGGTTTCTCGCCGAGTTTCTGCAGGGTCTTGTTTGGACGACACCATGACACTTTTTCACTGGAGTGGATCATGAAATCGCGTCGTGACTGTGAATAAAACGATGGAAACTTCCAGCAGAGAAGGAGGCGACCCTGAAGCAGGCAGCTGAGGACAAATGTCTCTCCTTTGCCAGTGAAAGGCACTGCTTCACAAATTGGAAACTTCAAAGTGAAGCAATGTTGGTGATTATCTTCGGTGCTTGTTCACCTTTTTAATTCTGATTCCGTGAAAGTCCATGGCATTACATATCGACATTCTGCCAAGTGCAGGCTTGTCTCTTGGGCCAGTGGCGTAATGGATAACGCGTCTGACTTCGGATCAGAAGATTCTACGTTCGTGTACTACCTGGCTCGAGGGGGGATATTTCGCTTTAACCGTGGTATACGTTGACGCTCCCCTTGTAAAGTTCTCTCGGGACATCTCCTCTGTGCTTCCGCATGTAAAGCTTGCATTTGTCCTATTGTCCATTTCAAATTCCAGCTCTCCACAACGGACACCTCCGTCAGTTTGGCGGTATCTTCTGGTGTGTCTCCCTCTGTGGGTGAAAATGAGCATGAGTTCCTCAAAAGAGTTACAATTCGTTATACTTCTGTCCCATTATTGTGCAATGTAAGAACATAGGATAACCTCATTGACATTTGACCTGGAAACATTAGAACACACGAGGCTTTGGGCCAAAGTTCGAAACTGCGACTGGAATACATGGCTCTCTGATTAGCCGCAATGCACACGGGCGGAATGGCCTTTTCCCACTTTGTAAATCTTCGAAGACAATTTGAAAAAAATCTGCAACGAAAATGTTCAGACAGGGTGTTTTATTTACACCAAATACGATAGTATCTATCGCCTTGTCTTGTTATTTACTTGTGAGGATTCGGTACTCTCAGCACCGTGGCCCGGATCGTATTCCCGCTCATGGAATGGTTGTATTGTTCAGCAAACATATCGGTGTACCAGTACTTCTGCCGATTTTCCGATGCTGGCAGGTCATTGGTTTTGTCCAAAACATTATGAAGGTTAAAATAAAACAAATAGCTGCAGGTGCTGGAAATCTGAGCCAAAAACGAAAATTGTTTGTGCAGCGGAGCATGACTGGCAACAGAAACGTCGACTCTCCTGCTCCTCGGATGCAGCCTGACCTGCTGTGCTTTTCCAGCATCACTCTGATCTAAAGTCAGGTTTCCAGCATCTGCAGTCCTCACTTTTGCCTCGTTTCTTCAGTGTCTCTGGTTCCCAATTCAAGAATTCCATCTCTAGCGGTTTCATGTTTGTACCTCCGTGCTGAGGAGTTGAAGAGTGAAGAAAAGTAACTCACCTCCTCCATCTCTGGGGTAATTAGGGACTGAAAATGAATCGTGTCACATTGAAATATATCTACATGCGAATTAATCTCTGTCTTTTATTGGGAACCATCTCTTTCATTGTAACCATCAGGAAAGATCATTTCGTTCGCCAGAAAAAGAAATGAATGTGTCACTAACCTTTGTTTGCTTCAGGTCCGAGAATACTCAGATCAATATCTCCCTTGCTTACTTCTGCTGGTCATGTTCGCAAAGAGATATGGCAAATTGCCAAGTGTGATTTTCCTTTCCTTTCAATAAATAATTTTGACTCAGTTTGCCTGCAAATATCTTTTCCTACCTTTGTGCTTTTCTCGCACCTTACAAATGACAGCAAAGGTATGAAAGGAGAGGAAGATACTGAGATACTTGCGTCCAGAGTACTAGAGATTGAGGTTCACAAGGATTAGGTGATAGAAATACTGCAGAATGTGATAACAGACAAGTCTCCTGGGGATGGGATCTGTCCTCGTATCCTCTGGGAAGCAAGGGAAGAGATTGATGAGCATTTGGCATCGATCGTCAAATCATCGTTATCTACAGGAATAGTGCCTGTGCAATGGAGCATAGCATACGTTGTTCCCGTGTTCAAAAAGTGTCGTAGAGACAACCCTGCTAATTACAGACCAGTGAGTCTCACTGCAGTTGTTAGTAACGTGTTGGAAAAGGTTATTATAGATAGGATTTATGACCATCTAGAAAAGAAAAATCTGATCAGGGACAGTCAGCACGGTTTTGTGATGGGTAGGCCTTGCCTAACGAATCTTATTGACTTTTTTGACAAAGTGACCAAACAGGGAGATGACAGTAAACCGGTTGATGTGGTGGATATGGGTTTCAGCAAGTTGTTTGATAAGGTTCCCCACAATAGGCTATTATATAAAATGCGATGGAATGGAATTGTGGGAGAGATGGCAGCTTTGATCATTAATTGGCTTGCCAATAGAAAACATTGTTATAGTTGATGGAACATGTTCTTCTTGGTGTCCAGGTACTGGCGACGTACCACAAGGGTCGGTGTTAGGACCACTGCTGTTACATGAGGTCTAACCTTGCCAATCAGTCTCCCATGGGGAACATTGTTGAACGCCTTACTGAAGTCCATATAGATCACATTTACTGCTTCGTCCTCATCAATCTTCTTTGTTACTTCAAAAAATTCATTCAAGTTTGTGAGACATGACTTCCCACGCACAAAGCCATGTTAACTGTCCCGAATCAATCCTTGTCTTTCCAAATACATGTACATTCTGTTCCTCAGGATTCCGTCCAACAATTACAGCATTCTTGGCAGATGCAGTTTCATGTCGGGAATGCGAGTTCATATACTTTGTTGGGAAGAATCAAAAGACACGCTACTATTAAAATCGATAGAAACGCAAAAGATGTGCAGTGCAGAGGAGTCTCAGTGTTCTTATACATGAAACGAACAAAGGTTAATCACATATTTATTTCTTGCTGCCAAAAGAAAGCCTTTTCTGATGCTCACAATTAAAGAGATGGTTTTCAAGAAAATAGGGAAATTAAGTCACCAGTAGAGTAATCAATTACCAAGATATCCCTCGTGATGTTTTATGGGACATGTGGGATTTTTTTGATTATTGTTCTCCAAACGTTTTTACAATGGAACCGAGAGTTTTAGATGGGAAGTTAAGATCACGCATGACTATTGCCATTTTCGTCACTCACACACAATATTTTTTCCTTGTACGATTTATTTCGCTTTGTGGTTACTGCGAGTGGGCTTGTAAACTACACATGCTTGTGAGTTCATTCCTCACTGTTCCTCAACTCCAGCCAAACAGACTTTACGTCCTTATTTACTGAATCGAGGTAATCTCTAACCATTGCATAAATGTCATTAAAACTTCGATATTTCACAGGCCTCTGTATATCATCTTACAATATTAATTGATCCTTTACTGTATTGCAGTTGCGCAAAAGAAGAGAAAAATTGAAGAGAGAATGGTGGACCTCCGCTTCACACACCCGTTATTGAAGCGAAAATGCAGATTACTGCCCATAATGCGATCGTGGAATCATGTGCCAAACCCTCAGGAATCACAGAATAAGTGTAGTGCCACAGGGCATGTCAGGGACAGCACCAGAAAGACAACAGAAATGCTGCTCTGAGCTCCTATTTTGGATATATTTCTCAATGAGCAATAGAGTGTTACATGTGTTCCATCAGGAGTTACCTCACACAAGGAAGTAACCAGTGCTTCAGACGGTCATATCATCCGAGTTCCAAGCCTTGGAATCAGAGACATTCAATATTCTGTGCATAACTGCAAGGAACAGCTGTCCGAGGTGTTTACAGTCCAGGAGAAATTATGAATGCAGCTCTCTAGTTGTCAGCCTCTTTCTCCTATGTCGTGTTTCGTGCAGTCCCTGCGGGGAATGTCGTCAACCACGTTTGACCTGCACATGATGCGGATTGGGCCTTGTTTTCTCGTGAGTTGTTGTCTGAGTGAGGCTCTCGGTTTCTGTGCTGTCATAAGTCCGAGTGTTCGGAGGAGTCTGGATATCGTTTTCCAGAATTTGTTTTTAATACAGGGAAGCATGATTTAAAAATTACCTCAAAGCATATCCTCGTTGCGAACTTTGTGTGCCATGCATTTGCGAATGAAAGTGTGTGGATATTGATTCTTGGCAAAGAATTTGTGTGGGCGTCAGTCCAGCAGTCCCTAGTAGCAATACGTACAAACGGCAAGGGCCACACATTCGACTAGAATAGTACAACAATAATCGGACAGGGCAAGCAGAAGACAGCCAGACAATTCCTGGAAGCAGGGCACTCATCCACGGATTCCATCCGTTGGACCCAATCTGCAACCCCAACAAACGGAAGCAGCAGGAATGAAACCAAATGAATTCGTACCAAAACATGAGAGCAGCGCTTCACATGAACCTCTGCAGCGCTGAGAATGTCACCCAGACAGGCGAGGAAAAGTCTGCAAACCATCTTCCTCGCGTCACCGAACTTTTCAACAAGAACTCCAGAAGCATCCGAACTTCACATCTTTCTGCTCCAAAACACTCCGCTTTTCCACAACAGAGAATTGCACACTCAACTACCGCGTGTAAGATGAGAATATCGGCCCCTACACTACCAAGGGCGGCAGTAAGAGCGAGGGGAAACGGCTGCCACTGTCATTCCACAGCTACAAACGCTCTCTTTGAAAGGTACATTTTCGTATGAATATCGGGGCAGCAGTAGAATATGGGAACTAAACAGCCCGCGCTGTGTATTCATATTCTGGACAATGTGAGTTGTTCACAGTTTTCCCTGAAAGTGAGTGGACGTCGTTATTTCACCGTTGTTGTGAAGCCAGATCCTGCACTAAATCTGCTCCCTCGTTTTTTGTTGTTGTGGCTAAAAGTTGGGCAATCGCAACGTAAAACTTTGTTATATTTCTCTCATTTCCTTCATTACTGTTCTGGTGAGGGAGGCTGGAGATTGGCTCGCTCGATCAGATGGAGGCACCAGCGCATTGTTGAGCTAATTTAATCGAGAATATAATTGGTAATATTCACTTTGCATGGTACATTTTTCTGTTATGTTTTATGTTACTTGAGCACTTTCTGTTACTTGGCAATGCACTCAATCTCCAGAATGTCGGGAAGCTCCGTTTGGAATTGCTTCGGTGCTATTTGTGTGAACAGTTCTTGACATACACGTCTCGCACTGCCTCACAGACAGAAGTAATGAGTTTGTGTGTCTGATAATGACTCTGCCTTTTGAGTTTTGCACCTTGTCCACGTTAAGAGCTGTCAGTTTTTGGATTCACTGGAGAGTTGAGGGGATAACACGATTTCTGAGGTTTTTTTTAGTCAACGAGATTATTTGATGGAGAACTTGGGAATGTATCAAGGAGAATGGTCATTGTCTGTAAATGTCTGGAAAACATTCCTCTCTGTGTCATTTCAAAACATTACGCCTCAAGAAAAAATAAAATTCAAACACGCTGACTTAGTAACAAACAGCATGCGTTTTTGCAAGTGGTCTATTGAAACTGTTGTCAGGTACTGGAGTGTCACAGAATTGCCTTCTTCTCCAACTTGCACCTGCTGAACAGATGACCGTAACTAATCTGAACATATTTGCCAATATTTGTCCCTTATCTCTCCGAACACTTCCTGTCTGTATACCCATTTAGATGCCACTAAATGTGGCAATTTATTCCACACGCACAAAAATGTCTCCCTTTCAAATTGTACTGCTCTCACATAAAACCTATGCTATCTCGCTTTAAACTCACGTGACCTCTGAAAAATTGTAGATTGACTATGTTCTCTGCTCGTCTACCTCATTATTTTGTAAACTTTTCCAAGGACATCCCTCAGGCCTGAAGCTCCGGGGAAAACTATCGAAGAATATTCAGCTTCTCACTAATGTCCACACCGTACAAACCTTTCAAATTGTTGTAAATATTTTTTTTAAATTATGCGAAGGTATTCATAGAAAGTGCCAGGGGAAATTGCCTGAAGTGAAGCGATGCTGAAACATTAGTCTTGACAGGTTTGGCACTTAGTTATCGTCAGGGAGCGTCGCCGAGTGGTTTAATGTAGGCAAAACCAATGAATACAGATGCTGGAGACCAGATTCAGGATCAGTGGTGCTGAAGAGCGCAGCAGTTCAGGCAGCATCAGAGGAGGAGTAAAATCGACGTTTCGGGCGATACCCTATATTCCTGATGAAGGGCTTTTGCCTGAAACGTCGATTTTACTGCTCCTCGGATGCTGCCTGAACTGCTGTGCTCTTCCAGAGAGGTTTAATGTGCTAGGTTAGGGTCCAGTCTCTATTGCGTCGTGGGTTTGAAACCCAACTTTGCAATAGAACAACTGCAGGCAGCTTTTTATGACAGAACTACACAGGTCCTGATGTTGCTTTATGGGTGTGTTTGTTACTCCTCGGGTCTCTCACCCTCTCTGCGATAAACACGGGAACATGAGCAACTGAATCTTAAAATAATGAGAACTACTGCTGTCCACATCCTCTCGAGAACTGTGCGTTTGGATGTGTACACGCACAATTTTGCAGCAGGTTGCAGTGTCTCAAATGGTCAGAGCATTTGGCTGAAATGTTGGTTGTCCTAGCCCAAAAAGAGCACAGAGCCTCAAATATTTCACATCAAGTATTGAGACCGACCATATACGGACAATACAACCACGAGAATCCACCCATGATTGACCCTGAGTCCACAGTGAGTAAGATGGTCACGTGCAGCAGAATGTGACCCCACTCTCTACAAGCCCCTGCTGCCACCAGAAAGGGGCCACTGCAGTTTCAATCAGCGGCTTCCTGCCCAGCCATGGGACACAGCTCATGGAAACTCCTTCCTCAGGAATGGCTGTTGCCGTGTGAAAGGGTAAATAATTCTAATTCAAATTGCAAATGGCTTCAGAAGATTGTTCCTGTTTTTAAAACATTTTATAATCAGAATTCCTGTCTCGAATATTAGAAGTGGTAAACTTTGTAGGCAGGTAGAACAAAGCAAGTGTTGATTATGAGGACTCTGTCTCTTCAGCAGACGGGATTCCCTACACTCTAATCAGAAATTATTTGGTTTCCTGAGGTATTTTCCCGATTGATTTGCAGTCTGCCAGAGTGTCTAGGAATCAGTTCGGCGACCTAAGGATCAGGGTCAAAATATGAACATATTAACAGAGAATCGTAAATCCCGGGGCAAGGCCTAAATGGATTGTAATGGTCTGAAGAATAAATCTGAGAATTGAAAGACTTGAATAATGTTATTTTCAATGGGGAGGAATGAACGAGATTTTTGAAAATTGTCGTGTCAGCTGAATTAAACTCAGTATGAAATCATAAATTAACCAACACCAATCCTGTCCTGGTTCACTCAGTCGGTAGAGTTTGAGACCTTTGATCTCAATGATGTGGGGTCGAGACCCACGCAGGGCGCTGTTGTTTGCTAATAGGTTTGCCGCTCTCCATTAATGTCGCAGGAGCGAATTCGCTCGCTGGGGCAGGTTTTGTTGACACATTTTTTCCTCCGTTTTTGATCATCTCTTAGTTTCTGAGTGAAAACTGTCTCCAATGTACTGCAGGTGCAAGAGACAAAGTTATCAGTTCGGCCGAATATGCTATAAACGATGTCCCTTCCAAAACGTGAGGTACCATTCCAAACATGCCCCAACCAAAATGTCCAGAGACGTCGAATGCGAATGGCCACATGACAGTGACAGCTGCATGTCAAATGGTGCTGTATTGAATTAACTGAATGAGAATGCTCTGATGGAAACCGAATGGAACTCTCCCTGAAATTTTCCCAATTCACTCGGTAAATGATGCTGTTTGTACCCATATGGGTTTACGGAATGAACAGCTTATTGTCAGTAACAGAGGTGGGGGTGATGCAGGATAGTGAGATTTCTGTGTGGGTCAGAAGTGATTTGTTCGAACAGGGAATTCAAACGTCCACAGAGCAGACATAGTTGATTGGTCCAGGATCACACTTCTCCCTTCTGTTTCAGTACCAACAAAAGAAATTGCGGGAAAATCTCAACAGGACTGGTAGAATCTTGGAATGGAAAACCGAGTTAAGTCTTCAAGACCAGTGACACTTATTTCTCCATGTCCATCTCCGTCTACCTTTTTATTGAATATCTCCTGACTCTCAACTTTATACTCAGTTTCTCTTTTATTACTCCGTCTCCAAACATTCTCCCAGTCTCAAAATTTAATCGCAGATCTGTTTCATCTCTCACCTCGCCGAGTTATGAGAGGAGGATTTCGAAATGCACGATTAACTCTGTTTCTATTTCCTTAGATACTGGATGGCCAGAGACCAGAAGGCATCAGAGTACAGTTAGAGCTTTCAGCCCATCTGGTCTGCCCGCCATTCGGTCATGACTCATATCGTTCCCAAACCAATTCTCAGCCTTCTATCTGTGACACTTAGCTCCCCTGAATTTAGGATCCTGTCTTTTTCCCAGAGTGCGAATGAAACCATCCCAACCGTCTCCACATCTGCTGGCGGCTGTTACACCGTATCTGTGTGTGATCGAGCTCGGTTTCAGGCCCACACAGCAAACACGTCTGTTCTGAACAATGCACTTCCCGCTACATGACAGATCGATCGGTTCTCTGACCACATGGTTTTTCTGCGAGTCAGTAGTTAGCTCCTTCACCACCCACGGAAAGTACCGTTGCTTCAAAATGTGGGGACAAAGAACGATAGGCACAAGAGTTTGTACAGGTTAGGTCGAAAGGGTTATTGTGAACTTCAGTGGAGTCCCTGCTTCAGAGTCTGGGTTTGAATCGCCTAGGCCTGGATAAAATTCCAATTCAGGAAATGAAGATTTATTTCTCTTCTTGTGGCTAATCTGAAAGAAAACCATTTTCTGCTTCCACAGAGAGCACAGACCCGGTTCTGCCAGAAGGAATCCAGTGATTGATTGCTGGAATCTTAGAGTCATAGAGATGTACTGCAGGGAAACAGACCCTTCGTTCAAACCTCTCCGTGCTGACCGGAAATCCCAACCCAATTTGGTCCCTCTTGCCAGCACACGGCCCATATCCCTCAAGACCCTTCCTACCCATATACCATTTCAAATGCCTCTTGAATGTTGCAATTGTACGAGCCACCACCACATCCTCTAGCAGCCATGGCAGCACATACACGAATAAATTGTCACTGCAAATCCCCTCTAAGGACCTCGCCTTTCTGAGCTGAAACTATCACGCTGTTCATTCAATGTCGCTGGGTTTAATTCTTGGAACTTCCTCCCTATCGACATCATGGCTGTATCACTGTGTTGAGCACTTCGAGGACGAAGTAAAGTAACTTACCATCTCAATCTTTTGAGTAATTATGGTTGGGCAGTGAAGCCTATCCCAAAGAGTGACGTGTATTCTCCTGAATTTCGTTTGAAAAAGCTGCAGTTTCCAAGTGGACACCCGAAACTGGTCCGGAACAAGTGTAAAGTTTCGAAGGGAAAGTAGGATAAACTGAAAGTCAATGATGACTGGGATGAATGAGGCAGAAAGTGAGTGAGGGGCTGTTGGTACAAGGATCAATGTCAGTGCTAATGGTTTAGCCCTTACTGCCCACTGTTAACATTGACTCACACACCATTCCTGGTAGATTCACCACCATTACCCTGATCTCTTGGTATGAGTTTCCCTCTGTGCATATTCAGGCGGTAAATCGGCCCCGAGAGGATGAACGCATACTGTTTATCCCGTCAGGTTAAAGAGGTGAAGGCATCAGTTTGAAATCAAAGCAAGAAGAGATTGCCTCTTCCTGTACATTTTCAGTGGACAGTCACCAGCTGTGAACTTCTTTTCTGCACGAGCGGATGTTGATATAAATTCTCATCGAGCAGCTTTATTACAGAAAGGTGGTCCGATTAACTGTGATCAAATACTTCATTAAATGCTCTTATTGATTTGAAGAACAGTGTCTGTGGTTTCGTCAGTTAAAGCATATGGTAATAACCAGGCGTTAATGGTGTCAAATGCTGTCAAATGTTCTGTACATTGAAAGTTCATTGTTTAAACTTCTTGTAAAAGCCGTATTGTTTATCCAACATCGCGAAAGTGACGGATCAGCATGCTTCTTGTGTTTGAGCTCAGACCGTTGTTATTTCGTGCTACCTCGCCCTACCGCCTGATGTGGACCCATTAATCGATGTTCTATCCTGCTAATTCAACGCAGAGTTCTTTTTACTCTGTTCGACAAGGATTTGTCTATCTCTTCTACTATTATTCTCCGTCCGTCTTTTCAAGTTTGTTGGGAATAATGAAGAGATGCAGGAGACACTGCAGACTTGCAGGACAATGTTGTAGTAATAACGCATCCAATGAGATAATGGCTCTCATTGTCTGCTGTCACCATTCATTGATTTTAGGCAAACGGCAAAGGCACCATAGAAATCCTTTTATTGGAGAGAAACTGCTTTTTTTCTGGTCTATTATGAATGCTATTTAGAATTGTAAATGCTCATAACGTTTTGTGTGAACAAATGTCACCTGATCTCAGACCTAAGTAACACAGACATTACTTGGAGACTGTGAGCCCAGTTCTACACACTCTGGCCGGGAGGGATGAGAAAGCCACGGACCAGACTCCGATTTTAACACTTTTCCAAGAGTAGAAATGAAAAATGAGGGATATTGACAGACAGAGAGTGGGGGAATGTAGAAGAGAGTGAGATGGCACAGAGAGACAAAGGGAGGCAAACAGAAATTCTCCATTCACCATGGCTGCTCATCGACATAAAGGCGAAGAAAAAGGTAATGAAGGCCAGCCTTTCACCAACTCAGAGCAACAGCAACAACATTACAGCTTATAAAGGAATTTTGCATTTTTACAGATGTCGTCTGTCAGCTAATGAGAGATTCTGGTAGACATGCTGTTTCGTGAAGTGAAATTGACAATTACCCAGGCAATAAAACAATAAAAAGCATAAGTAGCCTGAATCTGTGATATGAAACATTAAATCTCTTTGTCTCCACAGATGCTGTCATGCCTGCAGAGTTTCTCTGTCAATTCCTGTTGTTGATTCAGATTTCCAGGATTTGCACTTCTTTGTTTTATGCTAGTCTGAATCCTGTTTGTGACAATACTCGATTAATTGCCAGTTCCATACAACATTCCCTGCTTTGGGAAGGTTGTCAACAACATAAACGGTCAGAGGAAATCCCACATTGCTACAGCAGTGAGAGCACTGAGTCCTTAACAGTAGACTTCCACGGAAAGTGAAATATGGCGCTATAAGTTTTCTCAATGAATCCACTTTTACTTTTTTCATTTGGGATCATTTTAGCTGCACATCAGTTTCTTTCTTTCTTCCATTTCTGTCAGCTTGGAAAAGGCCTTTCCGCCCATCTGCAGTGAGGGTTATTGGACATTCATCTTTTCGAGTCCAGGAGCTACTATTTCTTGGAGGACCTTCTGCACTGCATCTCGGGTGGGGTGGGTGCGAGGCTGTACCACTATATTCACCTGTCTATAGAAATCGGAGAAGGGTCTATCTATTCCACACCACCAGGCTTCCTCATCGCTCTTCTGAATCTTGGTTATTATTACCCTTGCCATGGCACCTCCTTCTTTGATAACAGGAAACCGATATCCCGTGTCAGGTGTACCTGTAGCCGTGGTGGATACTACTAAGTGCCAGTAACTGGGTACACAAGGATCTCTGCGTAAATATTTATTGAATTATTTATAGTCATCCTGGTTACCAAACGGGCATGTAAAGGTCAACTTAGCATCCTTGGTTAAGATTACCGTCTGCGGTTGTATCTCAGACACCCCTGCCTTCACGAGTCGTCCTGCCATGCAGCCCCATATTTTTATGAGTCTTCTCATCACTACTTGCACTTACTTGGATCCGGTGTTGTCCGATGTCTCCACAAGGTCAGCTACACGTTTGCAATGGCTGGCGTGTATCAACGTGGCTCTTTCGGCGATCTTAACAGCTGTCTGTGTTGTAGGGAGCCCTTGGAACGGTCCCAGCCAGCTGTTGGCCTTCAGGCTTTTGCTCCTGAAGTCTTTCACCACTATCCAGTCTTCAGTTTCTAGATTGTGCATCTTCCCTTCTGCTGGTTGGGGTAGTGCTGCCCTTCTTTTGATTCTGTATTTGAGACAGAAGTGTGGAGAGTTTTATACCGTAACATAACATCTCGTCCTCACAGTGGTCTATTATCTGTCTTACAATCGGTCTTGGGCCAATTCCTGTATTGGGCCACCTTCCAAACAAAATCTCAAACGTTCTAAGATTTACTCTTCCTCTCCTTCATATACATTAGCACAATTGGAAATGTCTTTGTCCATGGCACTTCTAATTCCTCACAACATTTTGCCAATTTATTTTTAAGGGTAGTTTTCTCTCTTTCAACTGCCCCACCGCTCGCTGGGTGATAGGCACAATGTTGCCTCACCTTTATTCCCAAGTAATTACTGATCTGCTGTACGGCAATATTTATAAATGGCTTTCCATTGTCCCTGCTTAGCCTTTCAGGGATGACCCATCTCGGAATTATTTCAATTAGCAAAGCCTTGGCTACCGCACTGGCATCCTGTTTAGACGTTGGAGCACTTCCACCACCTTGGGAAAACATCAACTATTACCAGACAATGCCTTTTCCCTTCGCTGGGTGTTAGTTCAATAAAATCCATCTGTAAATGTTCAAAGGGTCTTTGGGATTGGGGGTGTTCTGCCTGATTCTTTTGTATTCCCCTCCCCACATTATTAGTGGCATAGATAACACATTATTCACATTTTTTATGAGTAATGAGTAAATCCCTTTCTGTACCAGCGTGTTGAAATATTGTCGTACATCCCCACTTTTGACACATGGTCCTTACCGTGTGTTACTTTGGCATAGAAAGGGAATAAAGATCGTGGTAGACAGGGTTTACCATTGGGGCCACACTGCACCCATTCCCTCATTCTGCACCCTGCCCTTGTCCATTCACGCTTCTCCTTCGTTGTGGCCTGTGACTGTAAGTCCCATAAGTCTGCTTTGGATTACAAATATTTGACATACACATGTCAAACTGATCATTTGGCGGCTGATTGACTGCCGTCCTTGCCGCTGAGTCTACATTTTCATTGCCTTGAGAAATTGAATCATAATTTTTCCTGTGGGCTTTACATGGACACACAGTGATTGATTTAGGCAATCGGACTGCTTTCAGGAGGTCAGAGATCAGGCCATGTTATGTGATTGGCTTTCCAGTGGAGGTCAGAAAGCCCTTGTATTTCCACAAGGATCCAAAATTATGTACAACCCCGAATGCATATCTGCTGTCGATGTAAAAATTCTGCCTTCGGTCAATTTACATGCCTCATTGAAGGCAATCAGCTCTGCTGCTTGCGCTGACGGATGAGAAGGAAATGATCCCGCTTTGACTACCTCGTGGGTAGTTGCTACATCATATCAGACACTGGCCTATCTCTTTGCTTCTGAATGCTGACCTATCCACAATAAAACGCCGTATCCAGATTCTAAATTGGTGAATCCTACACGTCTGGTCTCGGGCTTCAAACCTAAGAACTTCAACTGTTGTTCCACAAGTTGTAGTTTTGCGAGACAAGATGGCAGAGCATCGCAAGCCTACCTTTCTCACATTGTTTCTCTGTTGATGCTGCGATTAAGCATTCGCTTACACACTGCAGAAGCACTGACCCCCCCACCCGGTTAAAACAAGAGTCTCCAGACTCCTGTGTCGAGCCTCGTTAATTATGGTGGGGACTCACAGTATTCTTGAAAATGTCACGTGAAAGTATACTATTGGCCTTTGAATGGAAATGTGAACCAGAATTGAATGTTGGTGTGTAACGGTACACAAAACAAGGCATTTGCTAAATCCACAATTCAGAGCCAGTTACATCCGGTGGAATTTGAGCCAATATAATATAGGAGTTGGGGACATTTGGGGTGTGCGGAATAACAGCGTTATTGATAACCTGCAGGTCATGAACAAACCTCCATTCCCCCGATTCACCTGGAATGTTTGCCTTTTTGAACGAAAAAAATGGGTGTGCTCACCAGTGATTATTCACGGGGGATTATCACTCCAGCCTATAAGAGAGATTCAAAGACTGGGGTAATTCCTTGCACAGCCTCGGGTTTTATCGGTTCTTTTGCTTTGCAAGGACGATACTCAGACTTCGAGGTTATTCTTAAGGGTTCGTATGAACCCCACATCGTGTTAGCCTTTTCCCCTGAAATCAGTTGGGACCCTTCTTAATCTTGGGTCCGAGACATCTACCATAGGTAAACGCCAGACGACACCACTGGTGGGTATTACCTGGACTGCCCTGTCTGCCTGAGTTAGCCGATTTAATATCTTCCTATACGTCCTTATAACTGCATTGAAGCAGATAACCACACCGACCCTGAAGATACAATCTTTCGTTTTTTTGTGGCTGTCGTACCCATGGTCCCAAATTCTGACACCTGTCGCTGGATGCCTTCGCCAATGTTCCGTGAGGAAAAGAGCCTTCCACATCAAAAATAAACAGGGTCTACTTAGCGTCACAGATACTTAAAAAAGTTTAAAGTGACAGCACATCTGTGACCATTCCAATAAAATTCACACAATAACAACTGATCAGGTTTAACCAATCTCCTGAACCAATCCTTCTCTTATGATTAGTCAGGACCATCGCGGTGTATGTGTGCTGTGCAGTGCAGCATATCTCCAGCAAGAAAATCGGTGTTAATGGGATTAACATGGGTACTTGCTTCCTGGGTGAGTGAATCGCTGAAGGAACCTATCGCTCTCTGACATGCATCACGGGTCATGATTCGTATTTTCCAGCCAGCACTGTTAAATCTTCTTTTTGTATTACCTGCAAGCCCGTCGGGATACTGTGCAAATCCGACCCCAGTCTCACTATGAGATCCCGAGACATCAGATATACAGAACAAGATTCTGATAACAGAAATGAGAATTGGAATTTCTCCGCATTACTGGTTTCGCACAATAGGGGTGCAGTAAATCTCTCGCCTGTCACGAATCCTGACGCACCCATTAAGTTGAGGAAGCTTCCGTTCATCTTTATTTGCGTCGACTCTCTGAACTGCCTTGATTTATGAACTGAATATGTTGCCCTTGTATCTTCCAAAAAAGTAAGAGGTGCACCTTCCACATATAACATAGATGTAAGCATTGACTTATATGCATCATCGTTGTACTGAAAATGTAGTTCACGCTTCGGTAACTCAGTGCTCAGTAGAGAGGTGGGACATGTTTCAGTGCCCATAACGTTAGTAGTAGAGATGAGCATAAGCGATTATTCGTTGCCAAGCATAAAGCAAAGAGGTTTACCTATAACTTTGGGGCTGCCCACCTCCAACTCAGCCTTCCTCCATTAGTCACCCTGCTGCCCAGCCTCCAGAGCCAATTGAGGCTGTCTGGGCGTGCACTGCCTCACTCAGTGGTCCATTGCTCTGCAAACAAAGCACCCGCCAGATTTACCTCTGCCAGCCCTTCTTTTCACGCAGCACCTCCTTCCAAAGGCTGGGAGACCATTTGCATCATAGTCAGCTGAGCCTTATGTGTTTGCTGTTCCATCTTTAATTTCCGTTTTTCCTTCTCTTGGGCAAGAAAGTTTTCAGCATGAAGCGCGTGGAGTTCCATCAAATTCAGGTTTCCTGTGTCCCAGGTAATACATTGGCAAGACGCCTCATGTAATGGGCGCCTGATAGCTTTCACATATTCCCTTTAAGGTACAATTCGCTTCTTCTTAGCAACACTTCAAGGTCAGTGGCCTGAAACATTCGAGTTCCTTTCCAGATATGGAGTTGTTTTTTTTCTTCTAATTCCTTGGCTGTTGATATGGTAGTTTGCTGGCCTTGTAGGTCTGCTATTAGTTCGGTTTAAATATACATAGTTTTTCTTTCTGTCTCCAACACTTGCCCTCTGCAAAGTCGGGCCCTTCCTTTTTTGTTTCCCTGTGCTTTTATTGGTTTCAAAAGAAATGTTAATTTTCCATTGCAATGGACATCACATTATTTTAACGATCTCGAGGTCGGTGCAACATCGAGAGCCGAAGTGCCTGTACTGCACTGTAACGTTCTATGTTGTAAGATACATTTCCTGCTGGTTTCCGATGTCTCTCCTTACTGTGGAAACTTCTGGACACATCTTCCAGTGATTTGTCTGCACTTCATTCAATCCAGAAAACTGTAGTTCCTGCTGAGAATGTGATCTCTCTACAATGGAGAGAGGAAAACAGAGTCGGTGACAAAGATGAGATCACTTACGTTCTGTCCAGAATCAGCAAAAATTACCCCGGTCTTCCAGTGTCCTGTCACTTTAACATTGCATTGTGTACCCAAGCCATCATACCAGTCTCTGGTCTCCTGCAGTTCTCCTTCAAGGCACAGCGCAAGCTGGAAGATCGGCAACTCATTTTCTACTGAAAGAACATGCAGATTTCAGGACCCAACATCGAGTTCAATCATTTTGGATCCTGTCCGCCCTCTTCCACATTTTTCACCCACCTACACATCCCATCAGTTCCGAACACGAATCATTGGACTCGAAGCGTTAACTGTCCTTTCTCATCATAGATGGACAAGAGCTGCTGATTTTGTTCAGACATTTTGGCATTTCTTCAAAGAACATTTCTTCTTCCGTTGTAATCGCAAGACTGCAGGAACCGTCTGATTGCAGGAGGAGAAGTTTACAGGAGATGAAAATAATGCCAAGGGCTGGGCCATTCCCATTGTGAAGGTAGATGAGCTAAGCTGGGGCTGTGTAACTAAGCACAGAGAAGGCTGAGTGAGAAACTGATTAACATGCACATATTATGAAGAGGATAGATATGTATGACAGGAATAAGGCTGTTTGGGAAGGAATAATAACCAGTGACATCGATGAAAAGCAGGAGAAAAGCGGTTTAGAGGAGATTTAGGAAGAACGCTTTCACCATAGAGGGTTGTTAATCTGGAATTTCTTAACTGAACGTGTGGTAATGCTAAGTGTTATGAGGACATTTCAGCAGTATATAGCCGTACACTTGAAGATCCAGTGCACACGTGGATAAGGACCAGATTCTGGAAAGTGTGACGAGGTCAGACAGACGTGAGATGGGTGTCCCGAACGAAATCGCTCTAAGGTAAACTTTTGTGCTGAAACCTGGGTGAGGCCGCGACTCTGTGGTGCAATGGAAAGCGCGTTGAATTTCTACGCCTTTCTTAAGACTGCCATTCAAAAGTTGTGAATGCAAATCTCAGCAGAGTCGAGTTTTAGTTTATGTTTTGAAAGGTGTTCAGACCAGACTCGGCTGCTCATCTGCAAAACCTAAAACATTCATGCAGAAACCCAACTGTCTCGAAATGCAACATTTTCCTCTCAGCGATGAATAACTTCGATGTCTATTTATGGTAGAGATCGATAAATATGTGTTAGCCACTTGGCAACACGATGATATGGATACGCTGGAAAAAGACATATAAGTGCTGTGTGAGCTATGATGGTACAGAATGGCGTGGCGGGGCAGGAGCGGTGTTAAGAATGGCCTACTTCTGCTCCTTTCTGTTTGCGTCTTTTCTGGCCCAGGTTTTTAAACAAACACAATTAGAACAATGTGAATCTACACCAATTAATATTTTCTGTCTCACCTCCACTTCGCTACCCTCCCAGCTGGAATAGATAGCTCCTGTTTCAGCTTTAGGTCAGACAGTGGAGGATTCTCACAAGTTCTCTGTCAGGCTGAACATCCTTTCACATAGGTTTCCAAGCGGACAGATGGAGCAAGCGATTACATGAATGCTGGGGATTCAGGGACAGATTTCCCTTTTGCTGGGCTAGACTTCTGGCAAAGGTAATGAACATGAATTTCTGACATTTTGAAACTTACTCGGGATTCTTGCGACTTTACTAATTAAACTAAAATTCAATTTGCCCTTGCACAACATGATTCAATTTTCACTATTTATAAAAAAAAACCATGCCACGTGCCCTTGGATGTAGTAATGCAGAAGATTGTTGACGTTGTGTACAGTGTGGGTCATTGTGCCGTATGAACATTCCAAAAGATGCTGGTGAAGTACCAGTGAATCGAATTCCCTGACGAATTGATACCGATAGAAGGAAAATCCCAGTACAGTGGCGACATAACATTGCCTGTGATCAACGCAGGAAGCCACGGGAAACGAACACAGAATTCAATTATGTCTATTTTCACCACATTTTACTATGTCATTTTCCTGAACCTGATGCTCCATAATCGATGATCCATCATCAGTATAACCTCCTCTGCGCTGTGTCTCATTTCAGATCTTCAGCAAAAAAGGAGTAATTGGTTTGAGTGGCCCAGTGGTAAGATTAGTAGCCATTGGACATCAGTACACGGCAGTACACAGCAGCTCCAGTGGTGCAATTCGTCAGTTTGATGCAATTGCACGACAGAATGGAAGTGCGTAAGGTGCCAAAGTTGCACATTCGGTTCTCGCCAGGTGTTGTTTTTACTGATAGTGACCAGATATGATTGCAACTTCAAGCTAAAGAACAGTTCAAATACCGAATATTACACCGCAATAAAGTTCATTTTGGCCCTAACGTTGCACCGACCCGTGATACCACACTGACTAGTATTTTAACATCATAATCCGCAAGTTTATACAATGACCATTTCATTGCCCTGAAAGTTGTTGAGTCTACGAGTGTTGAAGGCAAGGCGTTCAGCACCCTTACTACTCACTGATAAAGGAACCTACCTCGGTATCTATCACCCTCAAGTTACATCGATGTGCCCTTGTGCCACAATTACCATTTGAAGAAAAATGCCTTCACTGTCCACCTTATGGCAACCTCTGATCATCTTCTATGTCTCTCTAAATTCACCCCTCAAACTTCTTGTCACTATCAAAAAACGCCTCAACTCCCTCAACCTTTCCTCTTAAGACCATCTTTCCATAGAAGGCAACATCCTAGAAAATGTCCTCTGCACCCTTTCCAATGCTTTCATATCCATCGTATAATGTGGCGACCAGAAATGCACGCAGCTCTACGAGTGCGGCCACACCAGTTAATTTCTGGAGCTGCAAAGTGATAATTTCGCTCTGACACTGATTCACTCTCCCAAGAAAAACTAACACACCGTGCTCCTTGCAAAAAAACGTGTCAACGTGGGTGGTAACTTTCCGAGTTTTATATACATGGGCACCAAGATCGCTCTGCACATCTACACTTCCAAGAATATTACAATTAGCCAAGAACTCTTTATTCTTGTTGCTCCTTCCAAAGTAAATTATCTCACACTTTTCCACATTAAAATCCATTTGCCACTTCTGTGGTCAGCTCTGCAGATTATCCATGCCCCTCTGTAACCATCAGCAGATATTGGCACTATTGACAACATCGTCGATCTCAATGTCATCTGCAAAATTACGAATCCATCATTCCATGCCCAAATCCAGGTCATTTATAAAAATGACAAACAACAGCGGACACAAAAAGGAACCTCATAGTACACCATCAGTTACTGAACTCCAGGATTATCATTTCCCATGAACTGCCACACTCTGTCTTCTTTCAGCGAGCCAATTTCTGATCCAAACCGCTAAACCATCCTCAATCCCATGACTCTGTATTTCATGCAACAGCCGACAGTGCCTTACTGAAAACCATATCCACCACATCAACCACATTACTCTCATCCACCTGTTGGCTCACCTTCTCAAAGACCTCAATAAGGTTTGTGAGGCACAACCTGCTATTCATAAAATCGTACTCACTATCCCGAATCAACTTCTTCCTTTTTCGATGATCATAAATCCTATCTCTCAAAATCTGTTCCAAAAAGTTAGCTGCAAGAAAGCTAAGGATCACTGTTCTATAATTACCAGCATTGTCTCTACTCCCCTTCGTGAAGAAGGGGACAATATTTGCTAAACTCGGGTCTTCTAGCACTAATGACATAAACACTGACGAAATAAAGCTTATAGTCAAAAGTTCTGCAATCTCCTCCCACGATTCGCAGAGAATCCTCGGATAGATCCCATCAAGTCCAGGGGACAAATCTATTTTTAGACTTTCATGAATTGCTAACAACTCCTCTTTATGAATGTCAATTTCGTTTATTCTAATAGGTTGCATCTCAATACTCTTTTCGACAACATTGTCTTTTTCATTTTTGATATGATAAAAGAAAATACATTCAGCGTCTCTGCTATCCTTGGACTCCGCTGACAACTTCGTACCTCTGTTCTTGACAGGCCATAATCATATGCTAGACATTCTTTTATTCTTGAACTATCAATTGAAAGCTTCACGATTGTTCCTGCCAGACAAAGACTTCTCATGCCTCCTCTTCGCTCGAAGTAGCTCTCTCTTTAGACCCTTCCTGGTTAGCTTTTAATTCCCAAGCGTCCTACCTCAGCCTTCATAGCTCATGTTTACATACGCCTCCTTCTCCTTCTTCTCAAGAGATTCAACTTTTTCAGTAAACCCAGCTCCTTGTGTCGACCTCATCTTCCCTGCATGACGCATACATACTTACCAAGGACATGCAGTAGCTTTTCCCTGAACAAGCTCCATATTTCAGGTGTGCACAACCCTCTAAGTTACTTTCCACATGCGGTGCATCTTAACTCTTGCCTAATCGCATCATAATGGCCTTTCTCCCCGCGATACCTCATGCACTGCAATAAATACCTATTCCTATCCATCACTAAATAAACATAACCGAATTGTGGTCACTATCAACAAAGTGCTCACTTACCTCCAAAGAGAACAGCTGGCTGAGTTCATTACCCATAAGCAAATCCAATGTGGCTTTGCGTCTTGTTGGCCTGTCTACATGCTGCGTCAGGAAACCCTCCTGCAGACATTGGACAAAAACTGACCGATCCGAGGTGCTGAACCGATAACATTTCCAATCAATATTTGGAAAGTTAAAGCTCCCCATAACAACTACCCTGTCACTTTTGTTCCTATCCAGAATCATCTTTGCAATCTTTTCCTCCATATATCTAGAACATTTTTGTGGTGACCTCTCCATTCCTGATTCTAATCTCAGTCCATTCTACCTCAGCAGATTCAGTCGCGTCCTCACCAATACCCTTTTTGCTACCAAAATACTGTCCTTGACGAATAATGCCACATCTCCGCCTCTGAAACGACCCTCCTGTTCTGACTGAAAAATCGAAACTGAAGTACAAGAAACAACCATTCTCTTCAGTCCTCCGTTCATGTCTCTGAAATGGCCACAACATCGAAGTCCCAGGTAACAACACATGGCACCCACCCTATCCCAGATGCTTCCGGCGTTGAAGCAAACACACTTCAAGCCACCTTCATCCTTGCCAGTACACTCTTTTAAACCGGAAACGCTATTTATGACAAAACCACTCACAACTACCTGAAAACTGGAGCTACAATTCAGCTTCCCAATCCGCGGCTGAATTCGTTCAAACCCTCATGAAGAGCTTTGGCAAATTATCCCCTCAGGGTATTGGTACTCTTCTAGTTCAGGTGAAGTCCATCCTGTTTGTAAAGGTTCATCGACACCAGTATGAGCCTCAACCATCCAGGTATCGGAATCTCTCCCTCCTGCACCATTCTTGCAACAACATTTTCAAATGCTCTCTCCCTACACTTCACCTCACTACGACGTAGAATGGGCAACAAATCATAGAGAACTCTGTTTGTTCTAGATTTAACATGTCGCCCTCGATCCCTCAAATTCTGCCATACATCCACATCACTTTTATTACCGATGTTGTTGGTGCATACGTGGACAATGACTTGGGGTTGCCCACCCTCTCCCTTAAGGATCCTGAAAACACGATGGGAGACATCATAAACCCTGGTAGCTGAGAGACAACACAGCAATCATGAGTCTGCCCTATATCCACAGAATCTCAATCTGTTCCCATCGATATGGAGTCCCCAATAACAAATGCTCTCCTCCTCTCTCCCCCACCCTTCTGAGAAAAAGGGGCAAACACTGTGCCAAAGACCTATACCCAATGGCTTTCCCCTCGTAAGTTATCCCGCCCCAAAATAACAAATATGGCATGCATGTTACTGAGGGGCACGGCCACAGCAGATGCCTGCACTGTCTGCCTGTTAGCGTTTCGGCTCCCGACTGTATCCCATCTATCTATTTCTTGTACCTGAAGTGTTACTGCCTCACTATAACTTCGCTCAATTCCACTCAGACTCCAAATGATCTGACATCAAGCTACAGTTCCCGAAAGCAGTTGCCGAGGAGCTGGAGTTGTGTGCACTTCCCGCAGATGTGGATATCTGGGACATTATTGAAGACCCTTACCTCTCACATTCTACAGAAAGAAATTTCAAATGTCCGGCAATCCATTCCTAATATTGTCCACATACACACAATCATATATATATATATATATATATATATATATGCGAACATATATACATGTATATAAAAAAATGTGTGTGCACTTGCATGTATGCGTGTGCGTATATATATTTAAAAGTTGCAAAAGAAAGTTGATTGAAACGGCTTTTATTTTTTAAAAAAATGATTTTGTGGAATATTCTGTCGTTGGGAAATACCTCAGTTACTTACAACCAGCAGAAATACTCCCTGAGGAAATATCCATCTCTCACTAGAGATACAGAGGTGACGTTTGAAGATGTTGACGTTTCTCATATCGCTGATCCTGTGCTGTGTTAAATTCTGGAAAGGATGTTTAGTTCGCTTCATGTTACTTATTTTGTCGCAACCTCGCACAGGCCATTAAAACAATCCAAAAATTATTAGATTTATCTCATTGGACAATGTTGTCGGCAAAACTGGAACCGAAATGATAAAGATGTTTCAAGTACTGCTTTAAAGATTATAGGATTCAAACAGGAACATTTTTCGAGTCTTGTCACTGGATATTTTGGGGGGAGAGGGTGAGCAGCAAATGGTCTCACTCCCTTCTCTGTGATTGCAGCCAAATTACCAATGCAATGGATGAAAAGAAAATGGTGCATTCCATCGACAGGTCAGTTCCCACTCACTATAGTATAATTTCGCTTTGATTGTCGCCATCGTATAAAGGGTTAGGTGAGTGGGGAGATCGGGATTCGGTAAACTGAGACATTGCGATAATTAATCCCACACTGTTGGCATCACTTTATATCATAAACCAATTATGCAGCGGACTGAGCTTACCGACTTCCCTTTACTGCTGAGCTAACAGAAACAGCTCAGTTCTTTTACAATTTATGGAAGTTCACGTAGAACAATCTGCTAAACATTTCTTCACAACCAGCACTTTCTACACTTAGCCGTACTCAGTTGGAGGTGATATGTGGTCTATTTCCAATTAACGTTAACCAATTAGAAATTGTGCACCTAACGCTTACCCGGCGCGGCCGACCAGACTCCCTGTCTTGGTGAAATTCACTCATTATGTTTCTGCACGCATTTTTACAAATACTTTAGAATCGGCTTCTGTCACATTTTTCCTGAAAAATAATCATTTTCGATTTCAATTACTGTAGAATGAAAAAAAAGTGCTCCAAACTTTTCCTTATCATTCATCGCTGGTTTTGAAGTTCGAAAGTCTTGTTATAGATCCATCTGAATGAAGGAGTTTTCCTCCTGTTTACTCTCAGCAAATTCACATCATCAGGGAAACTTCCATATGGACGCAACTCAGTTTTACCTGGTGTCACGCCACATGATCTATTGATCTGTTCCACCATCCCATGAAACCCCGCCTTGTCTTTTCTAATGGCGTTATGCCCAGTACTTCGTTGGCTTCCTTTCCATTCTTTTTTGTGTCCCAGTAGACGCTTTCCATTCTTCCTGACGTCTTTTGATTCCAGTCATCGGCATCCATGTCTTTTATCATCTCTTTTATATCCCAGGAAAGTCCATCTTGAGAAAGAATGCTGTTCCAATGCAACACATGAAAACCCGCTCGAATGGTGTATACTGTCATTACCAGGATAGGGAAGATGGGAGCTAGTTCAGTCACAGGTGAATCGGTTGGTTGTCACACAATGGATCAACCACTGACTGGGAAATGACTGTTTTTCTTCACTTTTCTCCCCTCTCTGAACATGTACCAAAACAACACAGTAAGGTATCATAGAATGCCGACAGTTAAGAAACTGGCCATTTGATCCAACAAATTCACACCGATCCTCCAGGGATTAACCCTCACAGAACAATTCCTTACCCTATTACTCTTCATTTGTTCCTGAACAAGGCACCTTACTGACAGTCGACCCATTTGGATTCATGCCATGTCTCAGGCTCTGTGAGGCAGCAGTGCTAACCAGTGAGCCACCTTGCGGCCCTGCAGCAATATTTCAAGGCACATGCGAATGCGTGTAAAATGCGTTTCCTGCCAAAGATGCTCCGATTTTGTTGTTGTCCTTATTAGGAACAATAATCCTGCTTCCCTGACCAGGCATTGAAACCAAACCACAGCGGTGATAGTGCTGAATTGTAACCACTAGCTGACATTTAGGACGGCAGGTGCAATTGCACCTTCTCTTAACAGCATAGTATTTTTTCCAGCGATGAGACATTTCTTCCAAAATACTATTCGTGTCACCGAGCTTTTACAGCACAGAATAATGCATTATGTCAATGCCAGTCCATCAAACATCCATCCATTCTCATTTTTAGCTTCCAGTAGCCCGCAGCCTGACTTCTGAAGTGTTCATCTCAAAGAGACGTTCTCTGCAAAGGTTTAATCTTAAATGAAGAAGCGAATGAGACTCAAGTCAGATACTATTAAATTTGATCATGAGCTGCGGGAGAACTGAACCGCATTTTCAACCAAAGAGGGAAATATACAGACACATCTTGTGAGAATGACAAAGGTCTTAGGAGAGGCCAACATTCAGAAAATGGGGAATTGAACTGTTTGCCTCTTCTTTCTTCACTTCGGGCTTTAAAACCCGATTCTGTTTGCATAAGCAAAGGGGTAAACCGGCAGGCGACTGTCCTTCGAGGACTGGCACAGTCGGGAATAATTGGTACATGCTAATCGTTGAATTCTCCACCTGTTGAGGTAGCCTGGCTAGCTGTGCTCTTCCAGCCTACCTGTTTCATTTGGATTCCAGCAGATTCCTGCCTCGACATAAGGAATGGAAGCATTCAGCCGCTTCGCTGTACGTTTTCCTCCCCCACTATTTCACCTTTACTTTACTGCTTCGACTGTATCACGTTGTTCTTCCGGCTAAACTAGGGCATTCTTGGCATCAGATGCTTGTCGTCCTTATGTTCCTCGAAGTAGAAACACAGATGGGGATTTCGAAAGTCAAGCAGATGAGGCTAGGTCCGTGGGGAAAATCACTTCACGATGTTCCCTCAGAAATAATTCCAAGCAACACGGAAAATGCTTCTGTGAATGTTTGTTGTAACAGTTGTAAACACATTTAGCAAGACGCAAGTAAGATTCGAATACACGACCAAAGGTTGATAAGGCCAATGGACTAGCCTCTGAGCTATGGAGCCACCGGCAAAGAAAGCGTTTTTTCTGACTAACAGAAAATGATGAACTCTAGCACAGCAAATTCCGTTGTCCGAGGTTCGTGATGCAAGCTTCGTTTTCTGTTTTAAAATACGACTTGAAACCCATTTCTTTGATCACTTGTTTGACATAACACTTTGTCAGCTTCCCAATATCTCATAATGTGACTGGGATCAAAATTTGTTTAAACTCCCTCCAGAGGAACAGCTTTGAAGTTTACATTATGTGAAAAGCACGATGTAGTATTGATAGCAATTAATTGCCCTTAATTTCAACAAAGATTACAGCTTTTCTTCTTCCGTTGTTGACTAATTCGTTTCCTATAGCATTGTGCAATTTACGTAGTGAAGAGATTTCACAATTTATGACCTTGGTAGATGAAGTTTAGGCACCAAACGTGGAACAGTTCAAATCGAACATACTCCGGAGATTGGAATTCCAGGCTATGGAGGTATCTGAGAGTGCGTTTTAAAACAAAATCTTGGGTGTCGTGTTCACTGGCTGGGTTGGCATTTATTGAACAACACTAATTGCTCTTGACTGGGCTGGAGGACATGACAGTGATTGACAGAGCGAAGACAGTCAAGAGATTTGCAGAAATGTTAAAAAAAGGTTGAATTTAGCTGCCTGGTAATGGGTGAACAACCCTTGTTAATACTCCCACGTGCAGCAGAGTTGTTGAAAGATCTCAGGACTACATCTTTGGGTGAATAACCCGCAATCGCTGCCCTTCCAGCATGTGGGAGCCCGTGTGGAAAGATAAAGCTGCGAAGGCCGCAGTGCACGTTTGGGAAAATGTGCAGTGGTAAAAATATCATTCAGGTCAGGAACAATGGAACACTGAACAGAACGCAAGTGCACCCTTGAATAGTGGCAGAGGGAGTTAGGCCAGAGCAGAGGGGGAATTTGAGAGGACGGATGGAAGTGTGTTTCCACCGTTTAATCCAAACGAATGGATGAGAGTTTGAGCTGCAGAAGAGCGGAGACGTGGAAGAGTTTATGATGTTAATGAGGTGCAAGTAGGCTGACATGGTGACGATGGCGATATGTGGTTGAAAGCACAAAACGCGGTGAAGGATGTCACTATGGTTACGACGTGACTCGTTCAGACTCAGACAGTTGCGAGGGAGAAGGTTGAGTCAGTGGCGAGGCATTTTCTCCTCGCACATGGTCAATGATGCTTTCCAGCTCATCTCATCCATTTTCCCCAACTCCACTCTCAAAACCCATCCCTCAGACAAGGACAGAGCTCCCTTATTCATCACTTTAAATTCCAGCAACCTCCGCAGACATCATGTCATTCTCCGACATTTCCACCACCTAAGATGTGTTCCCCCCCCCCCACCCCTATCCGCTTTCTATAAAGATCATTCCCTCTGCGACTCCCTTGTCAAGTGCACCCCCCTCACCAAACCACCCTCCCCTCCCGCCCCATTCTCATTCCAACACGGGATTTGCAAAACCTCCACCCACACCTCCACTCTGTCGCAGGCCCCAAAGGAGCTTTCCACATCCATTAGAGTTTTACCTGCACTTCCACACATGTCATTGAATGTATCCGTTGCTCCTGATGCAGTCCTGATGCAGTCTACCTATTCAAAGTTTGTGCGAAGATTTGTAGCTCGGGTGCTCGTTGTTGTGGCTCTGTTCGCCGAGCTGGAAGTTTTTGTTGCAAACGTTTCGTCCCCTGGCTAGGCGACATCATCAGTGCTTGAGAGCCTCCTGCGAAGCGCTTCTTTGATGTTTCCTCCGGTGTTTATAGTGGTCTGTCCCTGCCGC
The DNA here is from genome assembly GCF_037043375.1 of Chiloscyllium plagiosum. Taxonomy (NCBI): domain Eukaryota; kingdom Metazoa; phylum Chordata; class Chondrichthyes; order Orectolobiformes; family Hemiscylliidae; genus Chiloscyllium; species Chiloscyllium plagiosum. The sequence goes on along the minus strand of NW_028270169.1, from coordinate 73,844,030 downwards.
TTCCGGTTGTCAGTTTCAGCTGTCCGCTGTAGTGGTTGGTATATTGGGTCCAGGCAGATGTGTTTGTTGATGGAGTTTGTGGATGAATGCCATGCCTCTCGGAATTCCCTGGCTGTTCTCTGTCTGGCTTGCCCTATGATAGTAGTGTTGTCCCAGTCGAATATACCTTTCGAAAATAAATAAATTCTTGGAAATTCATTCTGAAGACATGGGAATACTCTGCTCCCACCCTCTAAAGACACAACCATGACACCAGGACAGTTCTCCTCCAACCGGGACAGTGTTTCTTCCAGCCTTTCAGTGTCTTGTCTGTGACCGTGTTTTCTCCTTGTCCCGGAGCTGAAATGAGATTTGACGTCCTGACGTGCTGGAACGAGAATCTTTTCAATGTCACAGATAAGTTCATGTCCGGAGAGCATGAGAGTCAAAGCACTGGCCTCCACAAGCACGGAAAGATTTCTAACCTGTCTCTGCTCAGTCGAACAGTTCATCGTTCATTCGCCTCTGGATCCGCTTCCCAAGGAATATATAAAGATTCAAAAAACTCGAGACTGGGATTTCTGCTTTGCTTCTTGACAGTTTCCCCCCTGCCAATTGGCAAGTATTTCCAAGAATCTCTTCACAACCCTCTGCTTTGCACTATGTCCAGAGATAAATAAATCTCACTTTGTGGAGAGATTCCTGACTCTGGGAATGTTTTGTTTGGAGCAAAGAAGTTTAATGGGAGATTTCTTGGGAATGTTCACAATGATGTAGGCGAAAGCGGTGTGGATGGGCGCGTTGATGGTCAGGAGGAATTGCTGCCCCGAACCAGGGCAATTGAAAACACAACTTGTATCAAATAAACTCAGTTAAACCTACATATACACCATGTGTTTGTTATTATCTGTGAATAGAGGAACAGAGCTAACGTTTTGAGTCAGATCCGTTTCTCGTTCAGAACACAAGTTTCCTGCGTGTCAACAATTGAGCAGACCTGAGAAAATATCGACTTGTTGAGACGGGTTTTCTGGAGTTGCAGGGATAACTCATCCAACAGGAAATCATTTAAAATCAACAGTGAGGGGAACATGTTCTGTATTGATGAGAGATAGAGTGGATGGGAAGTATCCATTTCCATGAGCAGAGAGATTAACAATACGGCAATGGTCGAGTAATAAAGATGTTCTTGTATTTTTACAACGCCTTTCAGCACCACTTCAGTCACAGGTACTGAAGTAACTTTGAAGCAGATGTATCATTGTCAAAACTAAAGTGCTAATCTGGGCAGTTTGTTCAACCAGAGGTCAAAAAAGAGCACTGAGAACTGGCCCTGGAAAGGCCAGTGAGATTATGCTTTACCTTAAGCGTTTGTTCCTCTCTGGTCGATATCCAGAATAGTGCAGGACCGGTGGTTCTAATCTCAGGGGAAGGTGTTACACACTAAGACACAGATGAGCTGAATGTTCTCACGTTCAGAGGGTAGCAAGTATGTAGAGGTATTTACAGCAGAAGTCTGGCAAGACTCAGTATATTTAAGCCTTCAATTATCTCTCTATTAATGGCATGGAGCAAGTGGCAGAGTGAAATGTACACAAATATGCTGACAATTCACACTCGTGGGAGCACATATTACGTTGAGAACGTGGCATTTCGCATAGACATATAGATAGGTTGAATGAATGGGGAATAACTTGTCAGATGCAGTTTCATGTCGGCATTATGAGGTCATGCACTTGGGTCGGAGAAGTCAAAACAAAGAACACTATTAAAACCGAGAGAAAGTAGAAGAAACGTGTGAGACAGAGGAATCTCATGCCTGACACAAACATGTTCAGTATCATATTCTTTCCCTAACAAAAAGGATGGCTTCCTTTCCGAATGCTCACAATGAAAGAGATGGTTTCCAAGGAAAGTAAAAGACCCTGAAACAAATAGCCTAATCGAAAACAAAGGAAAGAATTGAGTCGTTCCAATGGACAACTTTGATGCTTATGGCTCTCTAAAATTTGTTTATAATGAAGCTGGAAGTGGGAATTGGGGGAGCTAGGGAGTGAAAGTCAGGTCACCCATGATTACTGTCATCCTTCGTGTGTTTTCCTCATTTTATTGTCTGTTTTATTTCGTATTGTGGTTACTGTGAGTGTGCTTGTAAACCACACCGCTGGTGACTTGTTTTCCAGACAGTTCTTCAACACGACTCGTAAGAATTAACATTCTTTTCTCCTGAATCTAGGTAATCTCTAAACACTGTGCAAATATCACCAGAACCTCGACATTTTCCACGCCTGTCTGCCTTCTTGCAATATCAATTGATCCATCACTGTGCTCCTGCTGCACATATCAAGAACGACCCAAACCGCATCAATTGCACCGAGGCTGCGAGCGCAGATAACTGCAGCCGCTCCCCAGAGTACTGGCAACTGTGTGATCACAGAAGCACACATTGTACAGCCAGGAAACCCAAAATAATTACAGTGCCAGAGGCCGTGCCAGGAACGGCACCTGAGAAACAACAGAAACACTCTTTTGAGCTACGGACCTGGTTATAGTTCTCAATCAGCAATCGAAGTTTACATTGGTTATATCAACTGATCCCTCACTCAAGGAACCAACAACTGTTGCAAACGGAGGAGAAAATGAGGACTTTACATACTGAACATCAGAGTCTAGAGTGCGGTGCTGGAAAACACAGCTGGTCAGACAGCATCTGAGGAGCAGGAGAATCGATGTTTTGGGCATGTTCCTGATGACTTGCTCATGCCAGAAACGTCCATTCTCCTGCTTCTTGGATGCTGCCTAACCTGCTGTACTTTTCCAGCAACACCGTCTCCATTGCTGCAGACTGTCATACAATCCAAGCTTCCAGCCGCAGAATTAGCAACATTCAGTGTAATGAGTCAACCTATTGAAGACACCGGCAGTGGTGCTTAGTGTCAAGTAGATCTTCATGAATGCGTGTCGTGAATTGTCTGTTCTGTATAATGTTCCCTGGTCTCACTACGTGCAACATTGTTTGACCATATTTGTATTGTACATGATGTGGTTTGGGTCCATTGTTCTGGTGAGTTGTTGTCTAAATGTGGCTTTCGGTTTATATTCTCTCATAGATCCGAGTAGTCAAAGGCTGTCCGTTCCGAGACATTTTTGCTTGATGTGTTGGGTCTTGGCATGCCCTCCTAACGTTGTTTGTCTGCAAGGAATTTTCGGGAATATCTATTGTTGCAAAGCATTTCTGGAGGATCCAGAAAACACCACAATCAGTTGTACAGAGTGGCAATGCACAGACATGACGAGGTCAACAAATTCGACCAGAACAACACAACAATAATTGGACAATAGTGGGCAGCCAGAGGTTTTCTGGAATGACGAGTCTCATCCAATGACTCCATCAAAGAACATGTTGACCTGGACGTAACATACCGGGACCTGCAATAAACGACAAGAAGCAGCAACTGAAAGCAGTGGGAAGGAAATCACACCAATTCAAAACGCTACAGAACAGCAGAGCTTGCGGATGTCACCGAGAAAGGGCAGGAAACTGCTGCAAACCAACTTCCCAACACTAACGAACATCCACACACCATCTGCAAACTTCACTTGAACTACAAATCTTTACACAAACCTTGAAACCCTGAAACAGTCAGGGCCGCCCCAGCGGGAAAATGAACCCTTGCATCCCACATGACAGCTGAGGATACGAAACGCCATACTCCAGTGGACGTCAGAGCGAACTGCTCTTGCAAGCTACTTGTGCGTGCTCTTGTCAAAATCACTGCTTGATTATCCTCATCCAATTTTTCATCGTTTGACGTTGTGTGCTTTTTGCATTACAAATTTACATCTGAATATCTCTGAATTTTCTGAGAATTTCTGCCGTTCCAACACTTAGAGATAGTGAGTTCCAGATTCCAACCACTCGTTGTCTGATAACGTTTTTTATGTGCAGCTACCCAAACCTTTTTACTCTTATCTTAAATCTATGACTCCTTGATGATTGATCCCTTCAACAAATGTTTCGTTAAGTGTACATATTCCTTACCGCTCATCAGTTCGTACATCTCAATACTGTTTCATCTCAATTTCCCCTGCTTTCAGAAAAATAACGCCAGTCTGTCCAAACACTTTAATAGTTGAAGTTCTTCAATCCAGATAATATATTGGCAAATCACTCCTGCATCGTTTCCACAGTTGTCATATCACTGCTATAATGTGAATTTCAAAATTATACACAATACTCTAGCGAGAGACAAATAATGACTTGAAATAAATGTGGGGAGAGCAGAGATATTCGTCTTTTCCAATAAAGTCATTCCCTCGATAATGTTCTGTGCCCTTTTCATGAACCCAATGCTCCAATGATCTCTGATCTATGCAAATAAAACACTATACGTGAGGATTCAAAACCCAACCACATTGTCTGATAGCATTGAGTGGCTTAATGGCCCTGATGGTGATATTGGGTCACGTTCACCTAACAAGATTGACAGCTGCAACACAGACTTAATGGTGTCAATTTGAAAGTGAATGTTAATTTTTCCAATGCCCCAGTGACATAGGAGGAGGAATGGAAAGGGGGAATAGTGATTGTTGAAGGGAGAAAAATCTCCGAGATTGGGTGCTGAGAGTGGCAGCTTGAAGCATTAAAATCAACACCTGAGTGAGTATTTTCATCTTAAAATTGATTGTGTCCTTTCTGCGTTTGTTTTGCACAGGTTATGTGGAGTAACATGGAACAAATGCTCATTACAGATACTCGGATTTGAATGGAGGTTGCTTGACCACAACGCAGAGGACGAACCATTATTCGATTACATGAAAAAGCACAATACAAAAAGCCTTTAATGCAATGGCAGAGATAGTCGAGGAACCGCATCACAGGCACAACAGGAAAGCCCACTGAGATTGGCTTGAATCGTCACCTTCAATGTCCCCAATGGCTGTGGAGATTCCATAATTGAGAATGTTGAAGACTGAATTCGATAGATTTCAATAAAAGATGAAATGTACAGTCGAGAGTTCACAAATATTGTTGAAATATCGATTTCAATAAACATGAAGTTTCACATCGTAACTTTACCCGTGCCATGAGACAAGGAAGAAACTATTATTGCACACTCACATCGCACCGGTTCCCAGGCCTGGACTCAGTGAAACTGTGTACGCAGTGGCGAAGATCCGATTGGAAATTGAGAGTGAGATGAACGAGTGGATATCTACTTTGCCTGCCAGTGACAAACTCCATGAGCATGCAATCCTACTGTGAAGGTAGAGAGGTGCGTGAAACGCCGAGGCTGGGAGCTCCAAACTCGCTCGGTGAAACTTCTGTTGACATGGCGCAGAGGGCATTGGGTCGTGGGAAAAGATCCTGAGCTATTTTAATCTGAATTGAAATGATTTGATTATATTCCCTGCAGGATGAAAACAGGCCCTTCGGACCAACATGTTCACTACAACCCTCGGAAGATCAACCCATCCCAACTGTACGTTTACCCCTGCCTAATGCACCTAACATTATGGACAATTTAGCATGGCCAATTCACGTGATGTGCATATCTTTTAGATTGTGAGGAGTACCGGAGTACACGGACGAAACACATACAGACACAGGGAGAACGTGTAATCTCCACACAGACAGTCGCCCGAGGCTGGAATCGGACCTGGGACCCGGGCGCTATGAGGCAGCCGTGTGAACCAATGAGCTAACGTGCCACACATTTGCTCACTGAATTGGCGCCCGCAGCCCTCTACAGCAACTATCTCCAAAGAATCACCACTCTCTGACGGAAGATATTCCTCCACGTCTCATTTCCAAATTGTTATCGCTTCACTTTGTCTCTGTGCCCTCGGGTTCTAGTGTGTCATAGTGGGTGAAACATCTTTGCCACATTGGCTCTGCACAGGCCTCTCAGCACTCTGTAAATTTCAAATAAACTGAGTCATTGACTCAGACATCATTGAAACAGACCGCTGTTCCAAACCGTCCATGCTACCATTTACCGAAACTAACGTAGTACCAACTACGTGTACAGGGCCCATATCTCTCTTAACATGTCCTATTCATGCACTTATCTAAGTGTCTTTTAAATGTTGTAACTTTATCCACATTCCTACTTCCTCTAGAACTTTGCACAGGAAACATACCGTATAAAGTAAAACAAAGTGAACCTCATGTCTTTTTATGACCTTTGTCCTCACACCTTAAAATACGCCCACTAGTCCTGAAATCCCCAAAGAAGGAAAGCACCGTTGCAGTTGAGCTAATCTGTACCCCTCAGGATTTTAAAAACATTTATACGGTAAATGTCAACCTCCTATGCTCGTTTGAAAGAAGTCCCAGCCTATCCAGCCTCCCCTTACAGCTCAATCCCTTCATTCCTAGCAACATATTGGTAAATCTCTTCTTAACTCTGTCCAGCTTAATATTGGTCTTTATCTGACTTGGAAACCAGAACATAGAAACAATACAACAGAAGATGCCTCGCCAACATCCTGTACTACCTCAGGATAACGTCCCAACTTCAACACTAAAAACTGAGCAACGCATGAAAGCGTTCTAACAGCATTTTAACGAAGCTGACGATATGTGACACGACTTCCAAAGACCATTCCGTGACCTATTCACGTGTCTATTGCGCAGGACTATTCAAAGCAGCACTTGTAATTGTGCAAGGGCTACATCCATTTATGACTCAAACTGCAGTACGTTACATTTATTCAAGATAATTTCTCTTTACCATTCATTTAATCATATACCCGAATGATCAATGTCTCTTTTAATCTTCTATAACCTCAGATAACCTTCTTCTCTGTGGACTGTATCACCATGGAGAGTTGTAGCGTCCCTCAGCACAGAAACAGGTCGTTTGGTGCAAACTGGTACATACTGATCATAATGCCGGTCCACATTAACCGCATTTCTCTGCACTTGGACCATATCATTCTAATCCTTTGCTATCCATGTATTTGTCCAAAAGCCTTTTTAAATGTTCTTCGCGTACACGCAAAGACTTATGCTGTCACCTCATGAAATGCATGTCGCTCATGTTGGTGTCAACCACAAACTGATGATCTCTGCCTTCCATATTGTTATCTAAAACATTTACATCAGTCACAAACAAAGGAGCCATCACTGATCCCTGTAGAACACTGCCGGTCACTAGCCTCCAGTCTGATAAATAACACACCAAAACCTCACCCTTTCTCTTGTTGTTAATTGAATTTTGTATCCAATTTGCAAACTCACTGTGAACCACATCTGATCTAACTTTACTTGTTCGTCTTCCATGTTGAATCTAGTTAAACGCTTTCCTAAAGCCTAAGTAAGCAAAGATATTTGTTCTTGCCTCATCAATCCTCTTGTCTACTTGATCAAAACCTCACAATTTTGTGAGACCCAGTTTCCACCTCACTAAACCATGCTAATGATCCCCTATATTTCCTGGACTCTGAAAATGCTATCTTCCAAAACCACTTCAAAAAACTTGCGAACCACCAATTTCAAACTGACAAGCCTGGAGATTCCAGTCTTTTCCCTGTATCCATTCTTCAACAAGGTTCGTCAATATCCAGTCTTTTTAAATCACACCCATATTTAGAGATGACACAATTATTTCAGCAAGGAGTCTTGCAATTTCCGCGCTTATCTCCCATAATGCTCTGGGATTCAGTACAAACACAGGGTAAACACCGATGCTAATTGACACCAGCAACACAGAAAAAAAAAATTACCACGTGCTCTAATCTGTGAAAATTCGATAGTCAAAACGTTTCGCAAAGGTCACGATTTAAAGGGAAGATATCAACTTTTTTCTTTATGTCTAACAGAGTATGAAAACTAACAACTATTTACGACTAGTTTCTCTTAAACCCATCTTTTATCTTCCACTCCGCAACTATATTCCGATTCAATAATGACTTAAAAAGTAATCATGGTTCAAAACCACTCAGCTTTTTCAAGTGTCATTTTGTGGATTTTTCTGGGAAGATTCTCTCCAGGTTTTCCTCGATGTTCTGCCATGCAAACACATTTCCAGGAAGGTACATTTGTAGTATCTCTTGAGCTGGACGTCCCTGACGCAGTCCGAGCTGTTGCAAATGTCCTGATTAATACCCCAAAACATCGGATTATTTCATTGGCTTTCATACTATCAAAACGTGAAGTTCACACCTAATTTTGATTTCGGATCTTGATTCATAATTTGAGCTGATGGCAATCCAGCTCTGCTGGCTGTTTCGAACAAATGTCACATTGTTCCCTTGGTCAGAACAGATTGTTCTGTGTCCTTGCAAGCTTTTCAACTCTTTTTTTTCACACCACGTACACTAGTCCAGTGTCTGGAGTTTTATACGCCTTTTACATTTTCTGAGATATCTAGCAATTATTTTCCTGTAATATGAAATGTTTTTCAGTATGTATTTCTATGATTTCTGTAGTGTCCTTAAGTCTAACATATCCTTGGCGAACAGACTTCCCAAACTGAGCTGTCCCACCTTGCTTGAATCCCTCTACACACTTTCTCTTCGTCTAAACGTCCAAATGTTTTATAAAATAATATAACAGTACCTCTACGCACCAGTTGCTCTAGCAGTTGATTCCATGTGCAAGCCATCCTCTTTGTGAAAAGGATGTCTTGTCATTCAGTGTAAATCTTACGAGGTCTAGACTCGTACAGTGGCACAGTGGTTAGCACTGCTGCCTCACAGCGCTTGAGACCCGGGTTCAATTCCCGCCTCAGGCGACTGACTGTGTGGAGTTTGCACATTCTCCCCGTGTCTGCGTGGGTTTCCTCCGGGTGCTCCGGTTTCCTCCCACAGTCACAAAAGATGTGCAGGGTCAGGTGAATTGGCCATGCTAAATTGCCCGTAGTGTTAGGTAAGGGGTAAATGTGGGGGTATGGGTGGGTTTCGCTTCGGCGGGTCGGTGTGGACTTGTTGGGCCGAAGGGCCTGTTTCCACACTGTAATGTAATCTAATCTAATCATATCCAAGGGAAAACGAACTTTGCTGTTCGCCTTATCGAGAGCACTCTTGATTTTATGAATCTCTATAAAGTCATCTTCGACCTCCGATGCTGCAGTACGACAAGGCAAAGCCGACACAGTCTCTGCTCGTTATATTAAAAATCCAGTCCTGAGAACATGTAGACTCTTTGTTGCATGAGGCCAGACAGAGTCGAATGTAATCCAGCCGCCTGAAACATCACCGACTCTCAAATTCTTGATGCTTGGTCAAATAGTTTCGGAAAAGGTATCGTCCTCTTCACATATGGAGAGTGAACATTTGGTCTCTCTGTCTCCACAATAAAAAATGATGTGAAAAATTCGTTTATTGCCTCTTCCATCTGATGAGCTCAAAAGCAATGTCCACCTCCTTGATCTTTCAGGTAATATTTCTTGCGTTGTTCTCTTGCCAGATATGTACTTGTAGACCCTCTTTGGATTATCTTCAGCCCTGGAAGATTAAATTATTTCATATCCCCTCTTTCCTTCCTGGTCTGCACTTTATTGAAGTCCCGACAAGAAATTCACTTGAACCCTGTTGTCTGTCTGATATAGGATACTCTTTCGTTTTGATTTGTTCCTCAACACCTTTTTTCAACAATGGTCACGTCTTTTGAGTGTCCAGCCTGACAAATTCAGCTCAGTTGACAGCATATCTGCCACTGGGAAAATGTTAATCTATGATTAAAGTTGGAAGAACAGAGCATTAGAAATGCATTACAGTTTAAAATGGATTCTGCATAGCTTTGTGCAGACGAAATCAGACCTAACACGTTTACAAGTATTTTCAGATCGTAACAAGCACAATACATAAAGGGGAATGCAGTAAATGGAATATATCTGAATTTCTAAAAATATTCTGAACGGTGTTTTATACGATAGCACTTCACAAGCATAGAAGCATAAACCAACACAGTTGGGGGTATGTATTAGTTGAGGATTGGGGAATAAATGGAGAGGCGAGGTAATGAGGGCATTTTCATGATAGTAAATTGTAACTTGCAGATTCCCGGAGCCAAAAATATTGGTGCTACAGCTGTTGACAACATGTACTAATCACCTGTACAACATAAGTCAATGTACTGTTGCTCAGTTTGGAGATGACACAAAATAGATATGGAAGCAAGTAATGAGGGCAGCACAGCAACGTTGTGGACGGACAGAATCAGGATAGACAAGTGGACAAAAACGTAGCAGCATATAATATGCAAAAAAAAGAGGTTTATGCGTTTTGGCAGATATAAATATTAAGTGGGGAAATACACAGCACAAAGCATCAGCATACAGAGCACTTCGCTTCCTTGTACATGAAATATGAGAAGTTAGCATCCAGTTTCAGCAGGTAATCGGGAAGTCAAATAATTTTGTTTCACTTTACTTAAACGGAATGGGGACATATGTATTTTTTTTCGAAATACACATGGCATTAGTCAGATCAGAGCTGGATTAATGTGAACAAATTTAGTCCCGCTATTTTAGGAATAGCAGGTCAGGGAAATTTAACACAAATCATCCTGGATATGGGAGGATATTCTCGGGACATGAAACTAAGAATATTGCCCCTTTACTCATTGGAATGTAGAATAATGTAAGAAGACTTTACTGAGATACATTAGATTATGAGGGACATGATAGGATAATTTAGGAGAGAATGATTCGCCTTGTCTGAGAATCGAAGACCAGAGAACATAATCTCAGAGTAAGTAGTAACCTATTTAAGAAAGATGTGGAGAAATTTCTATCTCTTCAAGCCGACTGAATATGTGAAAGTATTTACTGCAGGCCGCTCTAGAAATTGGCAGCTCAGTGTACCCAAGATTACACTGAGATTAGAGAGGGTGGTAAAAAAGGAGGGGGTGTGGCGTTGCTAATTAGAAATGGTATAATGGCTGCAGAAAGGCAGTTCGAGCGGGATCTGCCTTTGGAGGTAGTATGGGCTGAAGTCAGAAATAGGAAAGGAACAGTCACCTTGTTGGGTGTTTACTATAGGCCCGCCAATAGCAGCAGAGATGTGAAGAAACAGATTGGGAAACAGAATTTGGAAATGTACAGAAGCCACAGGGTATTGGTCATGGGCGATTTCAACTTCCCAAATATTGATTGGAAGCTCTTTAGATCAAGTAGATTGCACGGGACGGTGTTTGTGCAGTGTGTCCAGGAAGCTTTTCTAACTCAGTATGTACATTGTCCGACCAGAGGGGAGGCCATATTGGATTTGGTACTCGGTAACGAACCGGGACAAGTGATGGGCTTGTTAGTGGGTGAGCATTTTGGTGATAGTGACCACAATTCTGTGACTTTCACATTGGTTATGGAGAGAGATAGGTGGATGCAACAGGGTAGGATTTTCAATTGGGGGAAGGGTAAATACGATGCTGCAAGACAGGATCTGAGGAGCATAAGTTGGGAGAATAGGATGTCAGGGAAGGATGTTATTGAAATGTGGAACTTTTTCAAGGAACAGATACGTCGTGTCCTTGATATGTATGTACCTGTCAGGCAGGAAAGAGATGGTCGTGTGAGGGAACCTTGGGTGACGAGGGAGGTTGAATATCTAGTAAAGAGGAAGAAGGAGGCTTACATAAGGCTGAGGAAACAAGGTTCAGACAGAGCGTTGGAGGGATACAGGATAGCCATGAGGGAGATGAAAAAAGGGATTAGGAGAGCAAAGAGAGGGCATGAAAAATCTTTGGCAGGTAGGATCAAGGATAACCCCAAGGCCTTTTATGCGTATGTGAGAAACATGAGAATGACGAGAACGAGGGTACGTCCGATCAAGGACAGTAGTGGGAGACTTTGTATTGAGTCGGAAGAGACAGAAGAGGTCTTGAATGAATACTTTTCTTCAGTATTTACAAACGAGAGGGACCGTATTGTTGAAGAGGAGAGTATGAAACGGACTGGTAAGCTAGAGGAGATACTTGTTAGGAAGGAAGATGCGTTGGGCATTTTGAAAAACTTGAGGACAGACAAGTCCCGCGGGCCTGACGGGATATATTCTGGGATTATGTGGGAATCAAGAGAGGAAATTGCAGAGCCGTTGGCAATTATCTTTTCGTCTTCACTGTCAATGGGGGTGGTGCCAGGGGACTGGAAAGTGGCGAATGTTGTGGCCCTGTTCAAAAAAGGGAATAGGCATAACCTCGGGAATTACAGGCCAGTTAGTCTTACTTTGGTTGTAGGCAAAGTAATGGAAAGGGTACCGAGGGATAGGATTTATGAGTACCTAGAAAGACACTGCTCGATGAGGGACAGCCAGCACGGATTTGTGAGGCGTAGGTCTTGCCTTACGAGTCTTATTGAATTCTTTGAGGAGGTGACCAAGCATGTGGATGAGTGTAGAGCAGTGGATGTAGTGTACATGGATTTTAGTAAGTCATTTGATAAGGTTCCCCATTGTAGGCTTATGCGGTAAATCAGGAGGCATGTGATAGTGGGAAATTTGGCCAGTTGGATAGAGAACTGGCTAACCGCTCGAAGTCAAAGAGTAGTGGTAGATGGCAAATATTCCGCCTGGAGCCCAGTTACAAGTGGAGTTCCGCAGGGATCAGTTCTGGGTCCTCTGCTGTTTGTAATTTTTATTAATGACTTGGAAGAGGGAGTCGAAGGGTGGGTCAGTAAATTTGCAGACGATACAAAGATTGGTGGAGTTGTGGATAGTGAGGAGGGCTGTTGTCAGCTGCAAAGGGACTTAGATATGATGCAGAGCTGGGCTGAGGAGTGGCAGATGGAGTTCAACCCTGTCAAGTGTGAGGTTGTCCATTTTGGAAGGACCAGTAAGACTGTGGAATACAGGGTTAACGGTAGGGTTCTTAGTAAGGTGGAGGAGCAGAGTGATCTTGGGGTCTATGTTCATAGCTCTTTGAAAGTTGCCACTCAGGTGGATAGAGCTTGTAAGAAGGCCTATGGTGTATTAGCGTTCATTAGCAGGGGGATTGAGTTCAAGAGTCGTGAGGTGATGTTGCAGCTGTACAGGACCTTGTTAAGGTCACATTTGGAGTACTGTGTGCAGTTCTGGTCGCCTCACTTTAGGAAAGATGTGGAAGCTTTGGAGAGGGTGCAGAGGAGATTTACCAGGATGTTGCCTGGAATGGAGAATAGGTCGTACGAGGATAGGCTGAGACTGCTAGACCTTTTCTCATTGGAAAGGCGAAGGATAAGGGGTGACTTGATAGAGGTTTATAAGATGATCAGGAGAATAGATAGAGTAGACAGTCAGAGACTTTTTCCTCGGGTACCACAGAGTGTTACAAGGGGACATAAATTTAAGGTGAAGGGTGGAAGGTGTAGGGGGGATGTCAGGGGTAGGTTGTTTACCCAGAGAGCGGTGGGGGCATGGAATGCGCTGCCTGTGGGAATGGCAGAGTCAGAATCATTGGTGACCTTTAAGCGGCAATTGGATAGATACATGGATAGGTACTTAAGCTAGGACAAATGTTCGGCACAACATCGTGGGCCGAAGGCCCTGTTCTGTGCTGTATTGTTTTAGGTTCTATGTTCTATATTCTAAGACTGTGAGAAACAGATTTTAATCAGCAAGGTATTCAAAGGTTAGGTGCTATTGCAGGAACGTGAATCTGAGGATTATCAGATCAACTGTAATCTCACTGAATGGTGAGAGCAGACTGCACAGGTTGAATTGACGACTTCTGCTCTTGCATCTTTCCTTTCTGGACTTTCAATTGTTTCTGTTTTTCCTTTATCAGTGAATTTACCGGGCATTAGAAGAAGATTTACAGTGCGAAGGCTTAAAACCAAATATCACTTCAGTATCTGATGGTGTTGTCAAGTTGATTGTTGCCTGAATATGATTCGCTTTTGAACATGAAAGGGAAAAGCATCATTCACAGTGTGGGGAAGCTGTACACGTGTTGTACGTGTGGGCAGGGCTTCACCAGATAATCTGCCGAGTCCGAACATGAATACAGTCAGACGAGGGAAAGACCATTCGTCTGTTTCGAGTGTGGGACAGAATTCACTTGATCCACTACGTTGTTATAACAACAGCAAGTCCGCATAGCGGAAATGTCTTTTAAATGCCCTGAACGTGGGAAGCGGCTTAAAATCTCTGAGAATCTGTTGACCCATCAATATGTTGACACTAATGAGAAACGTCATTTGCTCCCAAACTGGGCCTGGATTAAAGTGGTTAATTGGACTCTCTGTGCACGCGCCATCTCACTGTGGGGAGAGGCTGTTCACCTGCACGAGTGTGGAGGAGATTTGATGTGAAATCCAACCTACTGAAACAACAGCAAGTTCACAAGTGAACAAAGTGCCTCGTTTTTACTGTGTTTCATCGTGTGTCAAAGTCTCAACCAAAAGTTTTGGTTTGAAGTCCAGCTTACTGTGGAGCTGTTCCAAAGAGTTTAATGTATAGGAAAGGATTAGAAGGATACGGGGCAATGGCAGGGAGATGGGGTTAGTCTGGATGCACATTTTGGTCGGAATGGGCCACTTTGGACCAAAGGGTCTGCCTCTGTGCTTTAGGACTCTATGACTCTAACAACCATTGCTTGTCTCCCACTGAATGTCATATTGTACTTTCCCAATTCACTGGAGTGAACTTGACCCTCCACCCTGTAGGCTTCCCTGATGTTTGACAACCATGATCAACATTCGATATTATATGCAGATGCCGTGTAAAATGCAACATATTAATGTCAAATTTCCTGAGAACAAGATTATTAATTTGTCCTTCTGAGCACACATCACCAAATCCAAAATAACATTGTCTCTAATTTGGATTACAACATACTCTTCCAGCTACCTGATACACACTTCTGTAATTTATTTTTCACAGCATTAGCAGTCACTTAGTTTACGCAGTTTAGATGTAACATGAGATAATTCAGTATTACTGCAGCACCAACAATACCAATTTTCCACAGCATAAGATATACAAAATTTGCACGCCAATTTTGCACGGCAGAACACTCCAATGCTTGTTTCTCATTGCTAAGATCCTCCCAAACCGATTCCGTGGGATCTGAGGGACATGTCGGTAGCATTATTAGCGACAGACTTAGAGAAGACGTTCATTGAGGCTCACCTCGACGCTGAGATGATTTGAAGAAATGTCCACGAAGTTTTTTATCCTCGTTCTACCAGGATAAGTATCACCGTATTCTCTCTGCTACCTCACACTCACTGTGTATCTGGTATAGCACCTACCCCCGAACAAGGCTTGCGCTCTATCTCCAAATAAAGTTCATGTACTTCCAATCACTGTTGAATTCAGCACCTTCCTTCCATCATTTTGTCTGTCGCCTATGCAATACACCCACACCAATAACACCTTATGGATTCTGCACTGTGGACTGACTCCCTCCAGACACCTCACCATTCAGCAACACTCCCCCCGCACCACCACCTTCAACATTACGAACAGCTCATTCCCCACTTCCCTTTCTCCCATTCCAGGATAAACAGCCTGGAACAAGACAGAAAGGGCCAAGCCGGATGGTGGAGTGTCCGATATCCGTTCCCATTCCTCCCCTCTCCCCGCCATGTTGGTAGGACCTCTGCACGAGCCAGAGAGGACCGAGTGAATCGTATGGAGATTCTGTAATATCCACCTCCTACCAACTGAGTAAGAAGCAATGTTTTGTGGAGGGCAATTCTCACTTTAACCGCTCTGTCTTTTCCGCTATTTCTTTCCCTCCCAAAACAACAAATATCTCATTGCAGAAAGATGGAGACACAGAAATACTTAGAGACATATGTAAACACCACAATATACTAACATTCACAGCACATGCAATGAGATGGACCCGCACACATGTAGAGGCATACAGAGACATACACAGTCACACACAAACAGATAAAATGCAGAGGCTAATACACGGAGGAACAAATGTATACACACAAATACACAGACACACAAACACATGAACAAACACACACACACACATGCAGATACACAGAAACGCAGGCACTTGTGTCTATAAACGAGAGATAGATAGGTTTTTGATGAATAAGGGTACCAAGGGTTACCGAGAGATGTCACTAGAATGATGTTGAGAAACCTCTAAGCCAATATTAAATGACATTCAGATTCGATGCGCCGAATTGCCTAATTCTGCTCCTTTTTTTTAATGCTCGTGTGGTGTTATGCTATGTGGTATTCTCTTCCTGGGACAGGAGCAGAGAATGAGTTTAATACATATTTGATTGGAAAGAGTCAGTGGTAATATTGGACAGGTTTAGGGTGCTGTATAAGTCTATTCCTAATTACTCTGTCCTTCTGTTTCAAAAAAGGTGACAATTTGTTGTTAGTTTAACACAGTTTTAAAATCATGGGTCCTGCAATGAAATAAGGATGTTCCTTTCCCTTTCGTGTTGTGCTGTCTGTGGTGCCCTTTTCCTCAGGGAGCAGTAAAGACGCGGTTTTTTTAAGATATTCAAGGCTGACCTCGAGTGATCTTTCCTGGACAGGAGAGTCAATGTTTATGGGGAACAGACCAGAGATAGATGGTCAGAACATTCGGATCAGCCATGAGCATTCTGAATGGTGCAGCCGAATGGCCAACTTCTGCTCCGATCCATTAAGTTAGTCTGCAGATATAGCAAGTGGTATGAAATGATGTTGTTGCTGGGAAAGGGTAGCGGGTTTAATCGTAGCAATGTTTTACTGCATCTGGACAGCAAGACTGCAGATACAGGAGGTCAGAGTCGAAAAGTGTTGCCCTGGAAAAACACAGCAGGTCAGGCACGATCCGAGGAGCAGGAAAGTCAATGTTTTGGGCATAAGCCATTCATCAGGAATGTGCCCGAAACATGCCTCTCCTTCTCCCTGTACACACGTTCCTGGGAGGCCTTTTGATAAGAAGCATTATCAGTTTAGGTATTGGATGCGAAATATTTTTGAACTATACACGATTTTGTGAAAAATTCGCTGGATACATATTTTATCTTGTTAGGGTGTTTGAAACTGCAGAATAAATGTTAAGAATAAAATGTGTTGATTGATAAAAATGCATAGGTGTGTACTGCACCTTTTATAGAGAGTAAAAGTTGGCAAGGACTTAACAAAGTCAGAGCGTGCTGATTTTTTTAAAAAAGGTAACATTTGACTGAAAGAAACAGTTGAGCTGAGTGCTATGGTATACAACAAATTCGATTTAGGCCAATCAGTTTAACTTACGCCCCAAGAAACCAAAATCCACACGAATTTGAATTTTAATGCTATAAAATCAATGAGACATTCTGGTGTTTTGTGGTATAAAATTGGGCAATTTGAACAGTTAGCCAGGGCGGCAAAAAGCACTAATAAATGCAGACTGCCTGCAGAATCGCTCTTTGAAAGGTACCTGTTTCTATGAAATCTGTGCAGTAGAAGACCAAAGAAAAGACCCGGGAAAACCTACAGATGAAGATTCACAGGAAAATCGACATAACTCGCTGAGGGTTTTGAAATTCATTTTTTTTTGTAAATATTAATCGGGTGGTTTTATTGGATCAGTACATTGCTGTAGAGTAGGAAGTCGATAAACTGATCAGACCAGGATGAGTACAGTGTAGAAAGTTCTTGTTTAATATTCTCTTTTTTTTCTTGGAGTTAAAGAATAAACTATTCTTGCTTTCTATAGATAGTGGGATTTGGTCGTTCTTTGTCACTCACACTTTTACAGACTATGAGGCGAGGTGATTCTTTTCTGTGTGTCTGGTTTAAATTAGCAGAAGGGCTTCGCATTCTGTCGTAACATTGATTTTAACGCAGATATAATGAAGACATCAACCGATTTCTTAAAATTATGCAGACACATGTAAACATGCCATGAAATTATGCAGCTGGGATTTTGTTTTTTTTTGCTCAGAAAAGGCACTGTGTACAACAGCAGTAATGATGCACTTGTATATAGGATCTTATCATCCATTGCAGAGAATTTTCAAGGAAATCACACGTGGTCCTTTTTGGTGTTCAGTTGGCATTATTGCATATTTTAACACAGGGAGTGATGAAAATGTTACCTGCCACAGAAGCAGCAGCCTAATGCCCCCCTCTCTCATTTTCTTCCACCTGACAAGAGAAAAATATCCTGCGTCATCTTTAACAATCGTGTAGGTTTCCTGATGAAAACTTATTTGGCATCTTTCCACTATCTGACGTAAAGTGAATTGAAACAAATCCAACTGTTCCAGGGAGATAGCCCATTACCAGCCGCTTGTGTGAGCGGAAGAACTTCAGAGGACCGAATAACATTTGGGACATTCTGTCATCTTTCCATTTGTTTAGAGTTTAGTTATTAAAGAACTCTGGAAAGCTTTCATTTTTTTTGTTTTGTCTTAAAATGTGTGTGTTCATGTGTGCATGCAGCTGTACGTTTGTGTGTTTGTCACATTTTTTCTAGAAGATGAGCCAGGCTGACACTTATATCATTGGCCTTATCACTAAACTTTGAAATTTATTGTAACCAGTGGAGGAGTGTGACTGCAAAAGGAATCAGTGACCCTGTAACATTGGTTGGAACACGAATGAGAAATTCTGAAAGAGCTGTAAAAGTGGGAATTCCCTTTCCCAGAAGTATGTGATGTCTAGGTGTTTGTATTGAACAGAGAAATGAATGAATGGAAATGGTACATACAGAAAAGTGCTGCTAAGACCACAACCAGATCAGCTACGAACTTACTACCTGGTACAGCAGTGGCAAAGTGGTTAATGACCCACTCCTGCTCCTCACTCAAATGTTCCAATGTTCTATTCAGCCCCGCACAGGAGCAGATGGAGGCCACTTGCGCCAAATACCTGGTTCACAGTAACATAGGATATCATTCAGTTCCTCCAGACTGACACACACAGCTTGGTGTGGGTTGGAAAATGTTATTGGGTAATACAAGCTAGGTTCGAAAGACACCTCTGGTATCTTTACAGAGTGTTTCCGCTCTACAACCTCTGGTTCATTTGTTGGTCATCAATGTTTTTCCGCCATCATTCGATCAGAAGTGAAGATATTCTGTAGAAATCACATACAGCTTCAAAACCTGGGCAACATTCAAGCTCATGTTGTTAACGTGTAAGTAACATTCATGTGACAGTACTGCTAGACCCTGAACACTTGCACAGGATAAAAAGAGGAGTTCTTTCAGCATGTTAAACAGGTTTCACAAGAATGTGAGAAAGCCATTCAGCCCATCGAAACTATTGGATAAGCAGTGTCACAACCAGTTCACTCTCTCCTGCCTATTACACCTGAAGAGATTTTTTTTAAAAAAATGCAAATATTGGAAAGCAGGCGGCTGGAAGACCACACCAAGCAAAGCAGCATCAGGAAGTGGAGAAGTCAACACCTTGGGTGTAACATGTCTTCAGGAGTGGGGATGGACGTAAGGAGGTTTACAGATAAAGAAGCGGCGTGGGGAGGAGGAGGTGGTGTGGTGAGGTGGGATAGATCAACACTGGTAGAGGGTAACACTGGATCAGTCGATTGGAGGAATGAATCCCGTTAGAAGCTGGAAGAAGGGTGGATCCGAGGAATGGAAGGGAGGTGGACGTGCTGGGAAGGAAGGGGTAGGTGATGGGATGGGAGTGGGAGGGACTGGGAAGTGAGTCAGAAGATTGGAAAGGAGGTTATTTGAAATTGGAGAACTCAGTGATCTCGAGACACTGACACTTCAAAAGAAGAGGCCATTCAGCCACTCCAAACTGTGATACTGAAACAGGAGGATGTCTTTGATGCTGCAACATGACAAACTAATGAAGTAGAGATTGCACAGACAGACTGCTCCATGTTGTTCCTCCTAGCTCCATTGCTAATGGTACACAAATGTTAAGTTAACATGGTTTGCTGATCGTGAGGAGGGAAAGTGAATGATTTGCACCAAGTTCCAAGGAGGCATCTTCCCTCTCCGAGATGTATGGACGAGTCTAGACCATTCAAAACATTCGGAAGCAAACAGCCCAGAGCATAACTTTGAAATTTGTTTCATTAAGTGTACGATGAAAATTACCTCATGTAATTTAGCTACGTTGACGACTGGATTCTAAAATAGACAAAAACTTTATTCACAAAAGTACACAATGAAACACAAAGAACAGAATAAAGAACACCTACAGATCTCAACTTATCTAGCTAGACTTAATTATGCTGTTCCGAATGCATATAACAGTCCCAATAAGCAAACCCCCTTTGAAAACCAGTATAAATGGAACACATGCTTACAGGGTGAAGATGAACGGAAGAAAAGAGAGACTTTCCACACAGCTCCCTGTTGAACTTTCCAGTTCAAGACTCAATTGAAAACTGCTCAGCTCCGCTCAGCTCAGATAGTTCAGCTAAAAGAGCGCATCACTCCCCTTTCATTATACAGGTCACTTCTAAAACATGACCATCCAGGCGCGTCCGGGCGATGTTGAGTACCTCCAACCATGATGGGTGGGAGAATAGAACTGGCATTGAATGACAGGGACACCATGAGGTGGGGTGGGTAGTTAGTGAGGTGAGTTCGATAAGATAACACCAGGAAACTAGTTCGGCCTCGTGCAGACAATTCCTCTGTCACACTCATTGAAAAAGACACTGAGACAAATTATTGTTAGATTCAGCCCAATAAGTCGAAGACTCTGCTGTTCCCACTCCCAGTTGCAAAGCTGCAGAACAAATGCTCATCCAAAACTCCATCATATGAATTTGCAGCAATATCCCGTTCACCCATCATTCCTGGGAATACTGGCTAAAGTTGCAAGATGCTGTTGAAATATCTTTACTTCAACATTCTGAAACCAGTGATCATCCATGGAATTGGCTCTCAATCTCCCTTTCTCGTTTTCCCAAAGTCCTTTTGTTTTTATGGTATTTGAACTTATTTCCCTACCATCTCTCTCTGGCAGGGATTCTTACACCCAGATCACCGCTTTGTCATGGCACAATGGAGGTATGGAGCTGTAAATGGATGGGAGCTGCACATCCTGTCACTTCCAGTATGAGCTGCAAGTTTTCCCACACTGGGCAGGGATCTAATACAGTGTTACTGAACAATGTACTGGGGTGGGGTACACAGCTCTACATGCTGAGAGAGTAACTGCTCCTGGTTCACAGATCAATGCACTGGGGTGATGTACACAGCTCTCCATGCTGGGAGGGTAACTGCTCCTGGTTTACAGATTGATTCACTGCTATTCACTGTACAGCTCCCCATACTGAACAGATACCTTATCCACGTTTATAGAACAAGCCCACCTGTTTGCGCTGCACATTACCCCATGCTGGACTAACCGTTTTGATTTCTGAATCAATGTGCTGGTGTGGTGTGTACTGCTCCCCATGTTGGACCGATAGCTAATGGATTAGTCAGAGCTGCACAGTATTGCATCATGGGCAGATTGCTGGGTTGTACTGAGACTGGTCTGCACAGTGCTCCGTGCTGAGCAGATATCTCATTATGGAGTCTGGGCTGGATCTGTGAGGTGGATTGTGTATCTGATATAATTACTGATAGAACTGTCACTCCTCCAGCTCAACGCATTCCGCTGCCAACCCCGTGTTTCTGCAACTTATTGTTCATGAGTAATTATCCAATTAAAACGTGAATATCTGCCCTTCTTGTCATGGCCCCAATAGATGCCTCTCGCAATATATGAAGAAGGTAGTCGACTCGAACATGTTCTTATTTTAACGGTAATTGTGTGGTGTTGTACTTCAGATGCAATTCGTTTGATCAAAATATTCAACATTAAGCAAAACACAATTTATTCAAATACTGTAGACAAAATACAACAAAAACAAGAGGAACTTGGAAAAACTTAATTTATTGGAAAACTCAACAGATTAATGGGTTACTTAATTAATAAACAGTAACTGCTGCAATATTGTAACATCCTGGAAACACACACTTCCCAACAAAACAAATTCAGGAAACATATTGTCTCACATGCAGTTCTCCAATCCAGGAGGAACGAACAACAAGAGACAATTCTGTGGGAAATCTCAGGGAGAGAGCATAGCAGCCTGGAGAGATGTAATGCCTTCCAACCCTGGTGAGACCTCAGCAATATATGGCGAAATGTAAAACTAAGAATCCTGGCTCCATGAGAGTTTGACCATTATTCTGCACAACCAGGCCGCGGCTGCAAAGACCACAATGAATGTACTGTATCTACACTATCTATGCCACAGTAGTAGCGTCTCAAAAATGCCTAACCCTACCTAATTCCCGCAATGCTGTTAAGATATATTGTCAAAGTTAAATTTAATAATCAAAGCCAAAGGATGCAGCAGGCCTGGTGATCAGACACAGATGGCCTCGGGAGTCCAACACTTCCTACCCTGCCAAAACACAGTAGAAACATCGAGCTTGTGAAGAGAAAGCATCATCCCTCTCCCCCAAATTTAACTTTAAAAATGTAGATGTGCCATTCCCCCACTAGTCAGCGAAGTCAACATCCCACACACAACAAGTTATGTCAGGGTTGTGGCGAAAGGGGTTAACTGAAGCTGTTTGTTCTGTGACTGTAATTGATGTCAGTCTCCATGGATCTTAACTGTGGCACTGGAGGTTTTCCTCTTCTATTAATAAGGAGCTTCCTTCAACCTGATATCTCTTAGTATCAGCGGCAACGTCATCCTCCAGATGATTGGATCAGCAGCTACAGAGAATAGGAGAGGAAGACAATCTTAGAACAAGAGACGGGAATGTTCCAACAATGAATCAGAATCTGAGAACATAAGACTGGAATGTTGCAACAATGGATCAGAATCTGAATGTTTTAGACTGGAATGTTCCAACAATGGATAGGAGCTTATCAAATGGTCTTTACTGGCTTTCACTGGATTGGGCATGGTTAGAGTTGCGGATACGAGCCATATTGCTGATTATTCAAGCTGGGTATTATCCAATCCTCGCTATTATTGGTGTTCCTGGTAAGCCTATCTCTGTCAATTCTATAAACAATGGTAAGGTTATTGCTATATCAGTTATTTATATTTAGCATATGCATAAACTGTTATCTTTAGTTTAAGTCACAAACTCCACTTCATTTCCATCAATTTCAGACTCCTCACTCATAAATATCTAAGAAGTAAGAATATTGTTCAGATCCGTGCGTCTTCCTTTTACCCTGAATGTTTCTCTATATTTTCTCTGCCATCAACCCTGTCCACACCCACCTCCATAATAACCCAGTCTCCACCTCTGCCTCAGTGCTGTTGTTGAATTAGCCGTTATCTGTCCCTTTGTTCACTTCAGCTTTTACGGCTCCAGTTCTCTTCTGACCTCTCCTCCAATTGCAAATATTTTGAACACATACTTGTTCTTGTCTCTCCAGCTGTTTCATAGTTGGGACCCCATATCAGAGTAATAATCACAGTGGCCAGTGTAATAATCAGAGAGGCACAGGTTATAACCTTAAAGGCATTGTTTCAAATCCTATCCCGGCTAATGACAGAACTTAAATTTGAATGACAAAAAATTAATGAAATCTTATTTTACTAACGGCAACCATAAACCATCAGAACTTCTTTCATTATTTCACTTATAGTCTTTGGTAAAGAAACTAAGTTTGACTTCAACCCCACGACCACATGGTTGGCTCCATATTGTCTTGCCAAATGACGTCACGGTCAAGAGCAGCTAGTGATGGACAACAAATGCTGCCCTTGCCAGTCATGCTGTCATCCCGTGAAACAGCAGCATTAACGGTGAAATAAACCAATGAACTGTGGATGTTCGAGATTTGAAATAAACTTCTCCAGCGTCTGAAGATGTTGGAGAATCTCAGCAAATATGGCAGTCTCTGTCACGAGAAGAACAGATAAAGTTTCAAGTCCAGTGACCCTACAGTAACACTGAAAGCAACTGAGAAATAATATCATTTTTATCAGGCTGGATGAGTGAGGGGGAGATTAGTTGAATGGATGGGAAAATGTCCAACAAAAGAGAGAGAGAGAGAGAGAGAGAAATGAAAAGCAAAGGGACTGCTGATAATGAAGTAGAAGGAAAATAAAAAGGGAATTTCTTCTAACATAACTCTTTTCCCATATTCCTGAATATTACGTCAATCTAGATATGCCCCTGTTTAAAGTGAGTTACATTCCCACACTCGCTCTTCTCTGAGTGTGGTGGTCAACTACATCGGAAATGCTGATGATGCCGTTATAGTTGCTGAGATACAGAGAAACGTAATGTTACATTGTCAACTGCTTCTTTGGTGAACGGAAATTTTACTGTGTGTCTGCCAGAGATGTAACGGCTTTCTCAGCCAGGAAGAGAAACATTTTCAACATGGAATGGATGCACTGTGTGTGTGAGGATTTGACTTGCACCTGTCAGTAAAGGCAGGTTCTGTGGTTGTTTTTCTTGGGTGTGTATTATCAGCTGCTGCATCTACTCAGAGAGACCAAGCGTATGGTGACCACACTCTGGACACTGCATTTATAGATTGTTTCGGTCCATGGGAAACAAATGGAGGCGAGACTACACAGAAGGAAATCTGCGAGGGGCTGGACATTGTATTATCCTCCCTGGGATTTCCAGGAATATTTTTCTAAGCTGAACCAATTCCAAACATAAAATGTGGACCTTTCAAAAATGAGGTGGTCACTGAGCTGCGTCCCCTCCATCAGTATAACCTGAGCCTCACACCAGGGACAGAACTGTACTGACACTCACCATGAAGTGAACTGGATTAATTCTGGAACTTTCCAGGCAGGAGTTATTAACATATACATCATCTCCAAAGTGCAGTCCTCCGAAATATTCACTGGCTGTCAGAAGCCATCTGCCAGCTGAGAGGAAGACATTGAGTGTATGTCCCTGAGGAAGGTACAGAAGCAAACTCCCAGATACACTAGGGAACTGCAGGACTGCAGAAAATGAGGAACTGCATTAATGAGAATTAATGAAGAGTATGTTTTTGAAAATCTAATCGAATTGAAGGTTGGTAAGGTGCGGGTTCTGCTGAGCTATATCCCAGAATATCGAGGAGGTGGCAATAGAGCTAGCAAAAGAATTACTGATTATTCTTCAAAGCTGGTTACATACGAGAAAGGATCCTGTAGACTGGAAAGCAGCTATTGTAAATCTAAACATTTAAAACAGGACGGAGAGGACAAACAGAAAACTAAATAGCTTGATGTCAACTGTGAGAAAAACGTTGGAACCTTTTTATAGAATGTGGCAACTGGACACTTGGAAAATAATGATATGATTTGATAGATTTGGCCTAGATTCAGTAAAGGGAAATGATCTTTGATAAACCTGCTAGAGTCTGTCGACTCTGTCTGTTGTGTCTTTGACAATTGAGAACCAGCGGGAGTGGAGTAATTAAATTATCAGATGAAGTTTGACATTGTTGTGCAGGTTGGTGGAGAATGTTAGAGTCCATGGGTAGGTAAGGGTGGAATGTACACCCTTTGTATTAAAAATTGGATAATGGACAAAATGAACAGAATAGTATTTTTTTTCTCTGGATGGAAGGCTTAGGGGGTCTCAGAAGGATGAGTTCTTGTGCAATAGCTGTGCACAAGAAATAAAAATGATTCAGATGTTAACAACAAATAACATTATTGACATTTAACTTTACTAAATGTTGAGAGGTTGGGAAGGGCTGTTGTTGAAAAGGACCTGGATGTCTTTAGTCATAATTCACTAACAGCATTCTTACGAGGCAGGAAGTAATTATAACCGGAAAGGATATGTGGTCCGTCATGGAAAATTATTAAAGTACCAGAATAAATGTATCTTACTCAATGATAGTGTTCTGTTGAGCCAGTATTTAGGATATTGTGTATAGCTGAGTCTGCTTTATAAATAATGATCTCCATGTCACCGAGACAGTGCAAAGGAGTTTCATCAGACTGAACCCTGGCATGATGTTACCATAAGGAGAGAATGTAGTGACTATCTGTTTAATCTGCAGCGCTGTAAGAGAATAAGAACTTGAAACTTGATGATTATGGACGGACCCTCATTAAGTGTCAAGCAGCCATTGATAAGGTAAGAAACTCCGTACTTTCTTTAGGATGGTCGATTCCTGATAGTTTATGTGCCTGTGCAAAGACATCATTTCGATTGACAGTAAGGTACAGGCTCTGAATGAACTCTGAACACTTTCATGTACAGTTACTGTGTGACTCTGCAATCAATGTTACGTTGTGCACAGTCCTGTCTCAAGCCATAAATACCTTCATTGTGCAAGAGTTAGCCATTCACCACCAGCTTCTGACTTCGAGAGAGAACATGGGTCTGCTCTCTCAGCGATAGAAGATGACTTTGAAACTGGTTACAAAATTGTCTTCCTTCTTACTCCCAGGAAACCATGTTAATGTCACACATATGTACGAGGAGTAATATAGCCACGAGGTACAAAGTGGAGCAGGCTATCTGTTCAGTCCCTGCTCCATTTGTTTGTGATCTTGGACCATCTCTGAAACCTTCCTGTTCCTGGGTTAGTGACGTTAATGCTGAATGACCCCTTCCTGTTCCTTTGTAAATGACTCCGAGTGTAAATTTGTCTCTTTCTGACGCTGTGTAAGTGACGTGTAGTGTTGGACAGAGAGCTTGTCTTCCTGTGTAACAGGGAGAAAGTGAGGACTGCAGATGCTGGAGACCCAACCATTTCTTTCAGAACAAATTGGGCCACTAGATTTGAAGATGTGTATATACGTTCCCGTATACTTTTAAAATACAACTTGCAATATCTTCACAATATTCCCGAAGAAGGGCTTATGCCCGAAACATCGATTCTCCTGCTCCTGCTGCCTGACCTGCTGCACTTTTCCAGCAACACATTTTTCAGCTTCCTATGTAACAGGCAGAGGTACGGAATGGGCTCTCTCTTTTTTTTACAATAGTTTTGATGGACTGAATGACTTTCCCACATTCTTATGAAGCCAAATTGAGGTGCAGAGTGAACTCCTTCGTTTACTGTCGAAACGTGCAGTGTCTGGCAGCGCTGTTACATAAATGTTAACGGCAGTTAAACAGCACAGGCTTGAATCCTGTCCAGATCTTGTTGCGCATGGACACAGACTGATTTAGAACCTGAGGGATGGCGAAGTGTTCTTCATATTGTGCAACCTATAGTGAATATCACCACTTCTGATCGGTGTCAACTCGATGGGCTGAATGGCCTGATTCCACACTGCAGGGAAACTGGAGAGGCCTGGGCTGAGGAAGCTACATTGAGGATCTCCTGCAGTGATGTCCCACAGCTGAGATGATTGATGCCCAATGATGACGAAGACTTCACTTGTGCTGTGAATGACTCCAAACAGCGGAGAGGTTGCAATGGATTCTGATGAAATGCAATTTTGCTTAGGGTCCTTCATGTTATCCTCAGTTAAATACTGCCCTGATACCAGGGCCAGTCGCACTTAGCTAAGCCCTTGTATTCACCTCTCTCACTCATATTAATAGGTCATCGTATATAAGCAGAGCAATGGTTTCTTCAAACAGAGGGTTGTGAATGTCAGGAATTGTCTATTCGAGAGAGTCAGGGGATCTAGATCACTGAATGATCTCTGAATGGTCTTCCCTGTTTCTGTGCATCAGATGATACAGTAAGTGGCCTCCAACTGCTCCTGTCTAGCAGGTTGGAGGGGCTGAATGGAACAATGGAGCATTACACTCAAGAACAAGATTAGGTCATTCGACACTATTAAACTGCTCCACCAGGCACTAGGATTGTGGAATAACAGGTTGTGGTCTCAGTTCCACTTTCCTCTCTGTATTCCATTATCCACAACTCATTCTCTGTCAAATATTAATGAACTCAGTTTGAATAAATGTGAACAAAGAGGCACCACATACCGCTGGGGAAGAGAATTCCCACTCAAATACCCTTTTAGCATTTCTCCTCATCTCTCTTACAATGTCATATAGCAGGGAACCCTGTCCACTTAAACCAGACATCCCAATCTGATCTCAACCCATTCGTCAGCATTAGGCCCATATCCCTGTGAAGCCTTCCTAATAATATGCACAGCGTGATGCCTTTTAAATGTTGGATGAAACTTTGGATGAAATAAATTAAAATGAAATCCACAATCTGGATGAAAATATTGTCCCTTTACTGTCTTTCTCCCCTCATCTTAAGCCTTTGTCCTATAGGTTTGTAGTCCCCGATCCTTGGAAAATGACATTGGCTATTCAGACTGTCCATGCCGCTCATGATTTTATAAACGTCCATGATGTCACGCATCGGACTCCGATGCTCCAGAGTAAACAAGCACCAGTTTGTCCAGCCTCCCCCATACCTCAAAACCCCCACTCCCGGCAATAGCCTTATAAATCTTTTCTGCACCCTTTGAAGTTTATTAACATACTTCCTGTGGCTGATCGAACTGAATTAAATACAGTATTCTAAATCTAGCCTCACCAACATCCTGCCCAGTCACAACATGATCTCCCAACTCGCACACCCAATGCACTGACCAATAAAGGCAAGCATACCAAACCCCTTCTTCACCACCCTGTCTACCTGCGACTCTGCATTTATGAATCTTTGAGCCTGCACAGTTTTGTTCATCAATACTCCGCAGACCCCTACCATTAATTGCGTATGTTCTGACCTATTTTACTTGACCAAAATGCAACACTTCACATTTATCTAAATTTAACTCCATCTGTCACTCCTTGGCCCATTGGAACCTCCGATTGACGTCCCATTGTACTCTGAGGTAAACCTTGCTGGCCACTGCATCTCCAATTTTAATGTCATCTGTAAACACAATAAACAGGCAAATATTCACCTTCAAATCATTGATATAAATAATGAAAAGTAGTGGATTCAGCACTGTTCCTTGTGACACAACACTGGACATAGGCCTCCAGTCTGAAAAGCAGTCCTCTACCACCCTCAGCCTCCTATCTTCACTCTAATTTTGAAGTCATTTGGCTAGCTTATCTTGGATCTATTTATGACCTAACCTTACTAACTTGTCTGCTATGCGGAATCCTGTCGAATGCCTTGCTGAAGTCTATATGGACAGGATCTACCACATTGCCATCACCAATCTACTTTCTCAACTCTTCACAACACGCAATGAATTTTGTTAGAAATGATTTCCCATGAACAAAGCCATGTTAATTATCCTTACTCATTTGTTACTTTTGCAAATACATGTAAATACTACGCCTCTCAATGCTCTCCAACAACATGGCCACCACTGACGTCAGTCTCTCAGGTCTATAGTACAGGACATTATTCCCTTTCCTCGTCCCATACTTCCGCTGCTCACTGCAAATATTAGTGTAACCAGTTTGGTGAAATGATCAATAATATAGGTCTCAGACTGGGTCAGGGTTAAGAACAAGTCAGCAGGATTCTTTAATCTGGTAAAAGTAGCAAGTTTATGACCCAGACAAAGTTGCTCAAACTTCGATGGCAAGATAAATGACAATCAGTTTGGATATTGCAAATCGGTACGCCAATGTTTTCCTTTCGAAAAATACTGACACATTGCACACATTTGATGACAAACTGAAAAATAAAATCTCTGCAGAACGTTAACTTTAAAGAACTTTGCCCAAATATTAGTTGAACTCATGACAAAAGGAAACACGAGTGATTATCCCAAACATCATTCAGCTTTTGGAGCTATTCTGCTCTTACATGCTGCTGGTAATGGGATTACTTCCTGGAACAGGTTGGTTTAGCTGAATTCCCTTTACTTCAGGCAGTGTAGCGATTCCAGTGAATCCTCGTCAGGAATCCTCCAGCAGTGGTGAAAACGACTGGGGAGTTCTCAGCTCACACACATTGTTGGGAGGAGGAACACGGAGAGAGTGGGAGCGACAGGCTGTTCCTTCTCAAGAAGATTACAATTTCTCCCTCTCTGAGTTGAATCACACAATAACGTTATCCGGCCCCAAACTGGACCAAATGAGGTCACTTTGAACAGTGTCTGAACTGTACGACTCCATCACATTCCCTGTTCCATGTAGGTACATCATTGTTGCTGTTGGACACCCAGCCATTTCTGTCGGAGCAAATAGCACTACTAGAATTGAAGATGTGTTTATATGTTCCTGTATACTTTTAAAATACAACTTGAAATATCTTCACAATATCTGCATTTCAATGAATGCATCTTATTCTTAAATTAGCTCCCCAGTCTTATTCTCCCAGAGAAGATAAAATATTCATCAGGTATTCACTAGCTCAAAATCTTATGTGGTCAATAAAAAAACATTTCTCATTCTCAGTCCTAAACTCCTAATCGTACAGAACATAATGCCTTCATCGCAAGAGCAAGTAAAGAGAAACATCTTTGAAAAGTTTCAAAAGCAATTTGTTTTTTCACTTCAGTGGAATTACAGCCTTGCACAGTACATCAGATATGGTCTGAGCAACGGCCTGTACAGATGCAGTAAATCATCCTTAAGATCAGACCCAATGCTCTTTGCACGAAAAAGTATCATTTCATTTAATTTTCAAATCACGTGCTGCATGTACAGACTAATTTGATGTGATTGATGTACCAGGACACACGAATCCCTTTGTACCACGGAGTTCTGCAATCTGCCTCCAGTTATATAATTTACGGTTGTTTTATTCGTCCTCAAAAACACAGACTTCCCGTCACCCACATTGTACAGTTTTTTTGGTGAAGCTTTACTCACTGCCCTGCCCCGTCTGTATCCCATTGCAGACGCTCTGCCCTCCCCTGTCTATATCCCATTGCAGACGCTCTGCCTCCACATGAAACCTTATTGAATGACTATCCTGCTGTATGAGCAAACTGAGCTTCAATCCATTTAGCCCCTTCTTCCAAACCATTAATCTGGATTGTAAACTGTTGTTGACCTCACACTGATTCCTGAGGAATTCCACTAGTTATAGCTTTCCAACCTGAAAATAAGTCATTATCTCGACACGGTATTTCGGGGTAGCGGACCAGGGCTCTCCTGTTCCTGTTTAACAGCCTAGAAAGGTTGTGTGGCCTCGTGCTATACTGTGGAGCTGATTGTTGATTTGTTTCTGATCTCAGCGATCCTCCACTCGGGCCATTTGTTGTCAGATGATCAGGTGGAGTTCGTACTGTCAATGATCCTGATCCCTGAGAGTTTAAAAGATGAGCACAGAATATAGACTAACATTTGCGGTGATCGCTACCCGATGAAAAATGCTGTCTTTCTTTTGCAACGATAGAACCATCTGCAGTGTCAGTCATGTGCTCAATTTTAACGTGCAGACACTGAGGAGGGTGGATGAGTTCCTATTAGTCTGATGAAAATGGGACCCTTTAACAACACAACCAATAATCTTCATAATTAATTTCATTTTTGGCTGTTGTGTTGAAAAATTGCTGCAGTTACTACACATTAAAATAAGCGATTGTCTTTGACAGATGACCGTATAGAGGTTTATAAAGTCATGAGGGGCATGGATATGGTAAATAGGCAAGGTATTTTCCCTGGGGTAAGGGAGTCCAGAACTAGAGGGCATAAGTTTACGGTGAGTGCAGAAATACACAAAAGTGACCTAACAGGCAACGTTTTCATGCAGAGGGTGGTACATGTATGGAATGAGCTGCCAGAGGAAGTGGTGGACGCTGGTACAATTGCAACATTTAAAAGGCATCTGCATGGGTATATGAATAGGAGAGGTCTTGGAGGGATATGGCAGGTGGGACTAGATTGGGTTGAGATATGCGGTCAGCATGGGTGAGTTGGACCGAAAGGTCTGTTTCCGTGCTGCACATCTCTTGGACTCGATGACTCTATGGCCTAGTCTTCACTGTTCCGTGGGGATGAGAATACCACAGACAGCACAACCCTAAGAAGATAGGAACATCCTTATCTCAATCATAAATGGGGAAACCTCTAAATTTAAAAGTATATGAACCTCACAGCAAGTCAGCTTCCCATTTTAAAAATGAGGGCACAACCTATAGGAAATACATAGACCATTCAGCCCCTCAAACCAATCCCACATTCCCATTGACTCTGTTCAGTGAAGTGTTTATCAAAATCGGCCTCCACTGTTGTCTTGGTTAGACATGTCAGATAGCGTAACCATACAGCGTATGAAATTGGTGCAGAACTGGACTGTTTGGTCCAGCAAGTCTGATCTGCTATTCAATCATGGCTGACATGTTTCTCAATAAAATTATCCTGTCTTCTCACTGTAACCTTAATCCCCTTATCAATCAAAATGTATCTATCGCTGTCTTAAAGGCAGACTGTGTCTGTGTCTCTATGTCTGTATGTGTATATGTGTTTCAGCTTATTGGCAGGAGGCAGAGGGTAGTGGAGGCAAGTTGTCTTTTGGACTGGAGACCTGTTACCAGTGGCGTTCCACAGGGATTGGTGCTGGATCCACTTTTGGTTGTCATATCAGTGGCACTGATGAGAATTATGCAATGTATGGTGAGCAAGTTTACAGATGACACCAAGTTTAGTTATATAGTGGAAGGTGAAGAAGATCATATAAGATTGCAAAGAGATGATTTTTAATTGGATCAATGAATCATAGAAATGTACAGCACAGAAACGGACACTTTGGTCAAATTCATTCTTGCCAACCAGATGTCATAAATTATCTTAGTTTCATTTTCCAGCATTTGTACCATATCCCTCTAAACCATTCCAATTCATGTCCCCATCCAGATGCGTTTTAAATGTCGTAATTTGTACCATCCTTCACCACTTCGTCTGGAGCTCGTTGCATACACATACCACCCTCTGTGTGAAAATGTTCCCCTTCGGTCCTCTTTATATCTTGTCCATCTCACCTTTGTACTATGTCCACTAGTTTTGGGCTTCCCTACGCTGGGGTAAAGACCCTGAATAATCACCCTATCTATGGTCTTCATCACTTTATAAACATCTAGAAGGTGCAAATGTGACTCCAATTAACACAAATGGCTGTGTTTTCAGTAAACCTGGGCCTAAATTCTGAAATTCAATATTGACTCCTTTTCCTTCTTCATCACATCCCAATTCTAAAATAATTTTAACAACTTGCTCAGCCACATTATGAAACACCCTGTGGGAGTTTTATCTTGACTCTTGGCCTCAGAGTTAGGGACGCTACCACCATTTGGCAATAATCCCAAAAGCTGCAACATTATTCTCCTGTGTGTTTTTTCATCAGCCTGTTTTGAAATACTGTGACAAACCTCCGTGACAGGCAGGACTTGAATCCAGACATTCTGCTCCAGAGTGAGCGACTTTACTACGCAAGTTCAGGTATTGGAATCTAACCCAGAGCTCTGGCTCAGAGGTATGGGCGTTACCCACGACACAAGACTTAAACCATGCCCAGAATTTGAGTCACATTTTAAATGTCAGCTTTCAGCTCTGTGTGGATTCACTAAAATTTGGTTAACTTTACTGAATTACACATTTGAAAGAATCACATCGTTAATCAGATGAAAGGTACTCAACTCATCTATAATTAAACTGGAGAGGGTTCAGAAAAGATTTACCAGGCTGTTGTTGGGAATGGAGTGTATAAGTTATAAGGACAGGCTGGATGGACTGGGACCTGTTCCACTGCAGCGTAGAAGTTTGAGACAGTATCAACCTTATCGAAGTTTATAAAACAATGTGGGGTATAGATAATGTTGAAAGGCACGTGCCATTTCCTTAGGGTGGTGGATTTAAAGAGAATGGTGTAATTTTAAGATGACAGCAGAACGTTTTACAGATGACGTAGTTTCATAGAGCTGTCCAGCATGGAAACAGACCCTTCTATTCAACTTGACACTGCCAAATAGACGTCCTATATTAATGTAGTTCCATTTGCCTGCATATGGCCCACATCCCCCTAAACTTCCTATTCATGTGTCCATCCAGATGCCTTTTAAATGTTGTAATTGTCCCAGCCTGCACAACTTCCTCTGGCAGCTCGTTACATATAAAGCACCCTCTCTTTGAAAATGTTGCCCCTTAGATCGCTTTTAAGTCTTTCCCCTCTGACATTCAACCTATGTCCACTAGCTTTGGAAAGTGCTATTCTGGGCAAAAGATCTTGGCTATTGACACTGTCCATTCCACTTGTGAGTGTATAAATCTCTATGATTAACTCTCAACCGCTGACGCTCCAGGGAAAATAGCCCCAACATATCCAGCCTCTCCATAAATCTCAAAACATCCAAACCTGGCAATGTCTATGCAAATCTTTTCTGAATCCTTTAAGGTTTCACAAATCCTTCCTCAAAAAGCGAGACCGTGATTGCATGAAGTATTCAATAATGGCCTAACCAATGTCCTGCACAGCCGCAATATGACATTCCAACACTTACATTCAATGCACTGTCGAACAACAGCGAATCTGAGACTGTAACATGACACACATCTGGAGCAGAAGTTACAGAGAGGGGAAACCTGGAAAGAGGGATTAGGAGTGGGGTCACTTCCTGACCCAGCCTGGATTTCCAACTACATTTCCGAAACTACACCTAACCATCTGAGTGGCCTCGATCTGCTCCTGTGAAGCAGGTGTGTTTGTGTGGTTGTGTCTGTGTGGGTGTAGGATTTCTGTGAGTATGTGTGTGTGTGTCTGTGTGCTGCTTTATGTGTGTCTGCGTGTGTGTCTGTTTCTGCGAGTGTGTGTGCATTTGTGTGTGTATCTGTGTTTGACTGCGTGCGTGTGTGTCTGCATAGGTGTGTGTCTGTTCCTGTGAGTGTGTGTGATTGTCTGTGTCTATGTCTGAATCTATGTGCGTGCGTGTGTCTGCGTCTGTGTGTGCCTATTTTTGTGAGAGTATGTCTGTGTCAGTGTGTGTCTGTGCCTGTGTGTGTGTCTATGTATGTGTATGTATGTTTGTGTGTATGTGTATCTGTGTGTCTGTCTGTGTTTGGATGGTGCTGTGAGCTGCTGCCCTCCCTCTGTCCCTCCCAAACTGAATCTCTGATGATTTTCACCTTCCACTCCCACATGTACAGTGGTGTGGGGAGGCCAGCAGAGATTGACAGCAACAGAAAGCTCAGCAGGTCTGGCAGCATCTGTGGACAAAAATAAAAGGACCCTTCCTCAGATCTCCTGTCGGGGGATATTACATCACTTTAAGTACACACAGATGTACACACACTAATACAGAGACATAGAGACACTCACTAATACACAGAAACAAGTATAGACATGAAGTGTCTTTCAGTATTTCTCTTGCTCCACAGTGACCTTGTCAATATTTTACGTACTCTGTCTGGTGTGCGTCAGTATTTAAGTCTGTCCTCAGGGAGTGTGTTAGTGTTGCACTTGCTCACAATTGTGAGTGAGTCAGTATTTCTGCGTGGAGTGTGACTGTAGGACAATTTCAATGTTTGCAGATATCAAACCTGGACGAATTATAAAGTGTGTGGAGGACAGTGTGGAACTCTAACAGGACGGTGACACATCGGTGTAGTTTTCAGGTTTATGGCAGATCAGGAACAAATCAGAGCAGTGTGCGGAGATGCACTTTGGTAGGAATAACTCTGAAAGTTAATATAAAGCATTTTGTACCATTATAAAGCGGGTGTAGGAGCAGAGGACACTGGGTGTATATGAGCACAGATTATTGAAGATGTCAGGACAAGTGGGGAGAGTAGAAAATATCACAGGTTAGATTCAGTATCTGAGCTGTTTACAGGAGGAGGTGGAGGAGGGAGCCTCCGTGCTCCCTTCCTTGGAGGTGGTGGTGATGATGTGTTGTGAGCCCACCCTCCTGCCCACCGAGACCGTGGGGATTCCATTTGTACCAGCTCGACACAAAAGGGAGATTGTCTCAGGGGCACGGCTTTTAAGTTGTGCCGGGGGAAACGGAGATGCCAGTGGATTTAAAGTGAGAATTGCCCTTCACTGAACATTGCTCCTTACTCGGTCGGTGGGACATGGATGTTTCAGAATCTCCACACGTGGGGTACGTGTCCTCTCCGGCTCCTACCAGGGTCCTCCCCACATGGCTGGTGGAGGGGGGTGAGGGAACGGATATCGGGCACTCCAGCACCCGGCTTGGCCCTTTCTGTCCCATTCCAGTCTGTTTCTCCTGGAATGGGAGAAAGCGAGGGAGGGAGGGTGGGGGTGGGTGGCCCTTTTGTTTGTGCTGGTATAGGTGGGGATCATAGTGAAGTATCCGGACGGAGTCAGTGCACAATGTTGTAACTATGCCGTGTTATTGGTGTGGGGTTAAAGTGGAGGGGGAGAGAGAGAGAGAAAGAAAGACTGCATGCAGTAGTGAGAGTGGTGGAGCATGAGCCTTGTTCGGGGGTCGGTGCCATAACAGATATGCAGTGAGTGTGAGGGAGCAGAGAGCACACAGTGATACTTATCCTGACAGAACGGGGAAGGTTATTGATGCTTGTCCTGTATTGCTGGACATTTCGTCAGACCACAGATACTACACTGAGCTGGGTGGTGAGCTCAGACCATGCTGGGTGGTCCACTCTGGGAAGAGAATTGCACCAGCCCATTCAACAAGGCTTCCGTGTCTCTGTTGACAAACCGTGGTGTAATTGCCCGTTATCTGCGATGCTCGGGGTAAACTGTGCAGGGCAACTTCAAACGGAGAAAGCGCAACCGTGTGCCCATTGGCCTTTTGAAGATGGCACCAGTGCCAGGGATCACGAAATATTTAGGGTCATGCGGGCATTGATGAGTACCTCCAACCATGAAGGAAATCGAGCTGGCATTGAATGCGAGGGACGCCATGGGATGGAGTAGGTAGTCAATGAGCTGGGTTTGATGGGATATCACCAGGAAACTAGCTCAGTCTCATACAGACAATCCTTCTGCCATACTCAGTGAAAATGTCACTGTAACAAATTATTGTTAGATTCAGCCCAATGTGTCGAAGACTCTGCTGACCTACTCACAGTTACAAAGCTGCAGAACAACTGTTCATCCAATACTCTCCATCATCTGAACTCACACCAATATCCCATTCACACATAATTCCTGGAAACACTGGCTCATGTTGCAGGATACTGTTGAAAAGCCTTCATTTCAGCATTCTGGATTCTGTGAACACATCCTTCCATGACATTGTCTCAATTTCGTTCTCACTGTCTATTCCCTAAAGCCTTCACATTTGTTGATACTTAAATTGATTCCCCGCCATCTCTCTCTGGCAGTGATTTTCACACCCACAGCACCCCTGTGTCATGCCACAATGTAGATATGGAGCTGTAAATGAAAGGGAGCTGCACATCCTGTCACTTACAGCATGGGCTGCAAGTTTCCCGACGCTGGGCAGTGATCTAACACAATGTTACTGAACAATGCGCTGGGATGGTGGACTCAGTTCCACACCCTGGTCGCATATCTCATCTGGGTTTATGGATCAATGCACGACTGTGGTCTGCGTACCTTTCCACACTGGGTAGATTGTCATTGTATTGCACAGTACACCAGTCCGGTTTGCACAGTGCTCACTGCTGAACACATATCTTATCTGGGTTTATAAACAATGCACGACTATAGTGTGCACAGTGTTCCGCTCTGGACTGATTGCAGGGTGGTGTTCAGCAACACATTAGCCTGGGCTGCGCAGTGCTCCTTTCCAAACAGATATCTCCTCTGGGTTTATGGTGTCTGGTCTGGTTCGGTGAGGTGGATTGAGAATATGCCTTTATTTTGTTCGCAATCATGTGATTGGACCCTCCAAATTCTGACTCCTCCGGCCAGTCCCATTCTTCAGTCTACCTCCATCGTTTGCCAACATGTTGTCGATGAGTAATTGTCCCGTTTTAATGTGAACAACTGTTCTCTCTATTTCTCTGGTCTTTGGCCTTGCTCACCCTGGAGCATCGGGATTCACCGCAATAAACCTCAGTAAGGTCACTCCTCAGGAACAACACTCCAGGGAACATAGGCCCTGCCCATTCATACTCTCCGTGTAGCTCAAAATCACTCGCTACCAGCACCCTACCCAACACTGTCAATATACTTGGAAAAATTTTCTGCACGCTTTCAACTTTAAAAACATCTTGCCTACAGCAGTGAGAACAGAATTAAAAGCAGTGTTACAGAAGTGGCTGAATCTAATGCGTAGGCGAAAGTGAGTATTGCGGATGCAGGAGATTAGAGTCGGGAGTTTAGTGCTGGAAAAGCACAGCAGGTCAGGCAGCATCCGAGGAGAAAGGAAAACCGATGTTTCGGGCAAAAAACCTGATTCGTGATTAAGGACTTTTACCCAAAAGGTCGAAATTTCCTGCTCCTCGGATGCTGCCTGACCCACTGTGCTTTCAGAGCACCACTTTCTGCACCCAGTGTATATTCCACATGCCTCCTTCTTCAAAGACAGCAATTTCTCCCCCCACGTGGTCGACGATGCAATCCAAAGCATCTCATCCACTTCCCGTAACTCTGCCTTCAAATTTTGGCACTCCAAACCCAATAGGGAAAGAACACTCTGTTCCTCAACTTCCATCCCACCAAATCTCCAGATACAATGCATTATTGTCCCCCATTTGCACCACCTACAAACAGATACCACCACCAGGAATATATTTCCCTCCCCACCCCGATCTGCGTTCGATAAATAACATTCCCGGCGCGAATCACTTGTCAGGTCCACGCCACCCAACAACCCACACTCCACACCTGGCACCTTCGCATGCAACCACAAGAGTTGGAAAACCTGCACCCTCACCTCCCCCTCACCTCCGTCCGAGACTTCAAAGGATCCTTCCACATTCTTCGGAGTTTTACCTGCATTTCCACACACGTCACCTACAGTATCCGTTGCTCCTGATATCTCCTCTACATTAGGGAGACAGGACGCCAACGTGTGGAACACTTCAGAGAACATCTCTGGGACACCCGCACCAAACAACTCCACTACCCCATGGCTGAAAACTTTGACTCCCGCTTCCACTCCACCATGGACATGCTGGCCCTCGGCCTCTTCCACCGCCAAAACCTTAACCACCCGACTCTTGGAGGAAGAAAGACACGTCTTCTGCCTTTGGACCTTGGAACCACATGGGATCAATGTGGGTTTCACAAGTTCTGTCATTTACCTTCCCTCCAACTTATCCCAGTTCCAATCTTCCAACTCAGTACCGCCGGATGACCTGCCCTACCTGTCCATCTTCCTTTCTACCTATCCGCTTCACCCTTCTCTCTCACATATCACCTGCAACCCCAACTTCATAAACATTTCACATTCTCAGCTATCTTCCCCCAACCCCACCTATTTCCCATTTGTCTCCCAGCACCCTTGGGCCACAAGCCTCATTCCGATGAAGGGCTTACACAAGAAATGTCAATGCTCCTCTGATGCTGCCTGACCTGCTGTGCTTTTCCAGTACCACCTTCTCTACTCTGATCTCCAGCGTTAGCAATCCTCACTTTCTCTCTTGAGTTAATTTGTTCAGAAATTTCCCCACCAGACATTTCTTGCAGCTAATCTGTTATCTTATCCCTGTAGCTTTATAAACAGAGTAGGACATATACAGCCCTGCAGTGCTCTGATAAAACTCCCACATTCAAGGAAAAAGTCAGAAAAAATTGAAAGATTTATAGTCCGGCCATCTGTAACCCTCATCCATTCCATCGAGACCGAGTAAATAATCCCTTTTATTATGATATGGAATGTAATGTAAGAAAGGGTTTAACTTTCCCGGTTTGTTTGGTGACTGTGATTAATGTCAGTCGCCATATATTCTAATTATTGCAGTGGAAAGTTTCCATCTCTTAATGATATATGGGCTTCGTTCAATGTGTTATCCCATAGTATGAGTGGGATAATCACCGACAGCAATAACAGGGATCAGCAGCTCCAGATGGAGAAGGGGAGGAGAGATCATAATCTGAGAACGTTAGAGTTGAATGTTACAACAATGGATAAGAATCTGAGAACATTAAACTGGAATGTTCCATCAATGGATCAGAATCTGAGAATATTAGACTGGAATATTCCAAAAATGGATCAGAATGTGAGGACATTAGACCGCAATGTTCCAACAATGTATCAAAATCTGAGAACGTTGGACTGGAATGTTACAACAATGGACAGGGATTTATCCGATTACGCTGGTTTCTTTCTACATATTATGATTGGTTGTCATTTAATTTGCAGACCTATTATGTTCTTCTCATTATTCAATGTTTTTATTATCCTCTCCTGACTACCGTTTGCGTCCCTGGTAAGTCTCACCATCCAGATATTTTTCTATAAACCAGTTATGACTGCATTACTGTTATTTCATGTAGTCTTCACTCCTTGCCACTATTATTGTTCATGTTGAGACCCTGAATCCACACATTCACTCTGCATATCACGACTAATGGCACCAGTGAACTTGTTCAATTACTGTCTTCCTTCTTGATTCAGACTGTTACTCAAGGGTCTCTATGTTAACCTACTCACTTTCAGATGTGAAACATTGTCTCACTGCCCTTGTTATTTAAGTATTGGCAACGTGGAGGTCATTGTCCTCTATTATGTTTACAAACTCTGTTTCCTTCCTGGAACTCCATCCCATCCGTGGTAAATATATTTGTGGGAACTGGGCATTGCTGGCTGGCCAGCATTAATAGCCCATTCCTAGTTGCCCATGAGAAGGTGATGGTGAGCTGGCCTCTTGAACCGCTGCAGTCCACTTGCAGCGTGAGGGAGGGAATTCCAGGATTCTGACCCAACGACTGAGAAGGAACAGCGGTATATTTCCAAGCCAGGGTAGTGAACGGCTTGGAGGGGAACATGTAGGTGGTCATTGAAACAGACGGATCTCAAGTTTGGTGACCCCTTTGGCCATGAGCTTATTTCTGACATCATGCCCTGATCATTATTAACTTTATCTATTCGCTGCTCCAGATTGTAATTCACTGGCTTAACCCATCTGCTGTTTGAACGTTGAGCTGTGTAACACAGACTTAATGATGACAATAATCTGCTGCTGACACTGTCGGGTTGAAACCTGCAGAAACAAAACTGATTCGAACTCACACCAAAATTTCATCCATCTGATATTCCTGTGCACGCTGAGCTATATCGCTATGGTGTCTGGGAATGTATTTATTTTATTATTCACAAGCTCTTTAACTCATCTGTCCATGAAACTTCCCTCGGTCTCTCTGTGTCGATTATCCCAATCCCTGCCAGTGGGTCATAGTAAACCTGGTTTCCTTTAAGTGTATTTTTTCTCATGCAATTATTTTCACATGCAACCACCCCAACAACCCCCACCCCCTCCCCCCCAAACACACACCTTATACTGGTCATATGGAGATAGAAATCTTTCCCTGATGTGTGTATTTGGTGTGTGTATCGTTCCTATATGATAGTAAAAGTTTTCAATACTCCTCATGCTGGGCACACAATCCAGTTTACCGAGTAGTACACGAGCATGGCCTGCACACCTCTTCGTATTAGTCTGTCATCTTCTCCCAGTTTGAAGTGTTATGTGAAGGAGATTGCTGTTCGGAAAATACCTTTACTCAATATGAAAGATGGTCTGTGCATGTCCACCGAACGTCTGACGTCTGTGTTTGTCCCTCTGAGTTCATTGTGTAGTCAGTAACACGAGGAAGCCGCTAGAGTATTATTGTAAAGGACCAGGTATCTCACATCTCTGACAATGCTCGCCCTTAAAAAAAGGCTATTGTCTCGTTTTCTTTAAAGAGTTATTTTAAAAGCCGAACTGCGTACTGCAAACGGCTGAAGTAAATAACTTAGAAGGCTTTTCAGGCTTTTTTAAAAAATACATATTGATAACAATGGCCAGCTCTCACGGACCTGGCTTTCCAGTTTTTCTGAGCTATAACAGTCACCAGGTGCTTGCAGTCGGAGATAGGTTGGATTCTTTCAGTAAATGATCCCTCACTGCAATTCTCTCTGAAATCTGTCTTGATGCTGTTTCCTCCTGGATTGGAGAACTGCGTGCAAGACTGATTGGCCTTGGATGTGTCTTTTTGCCA
Source organism: Chiloscyllium plagiosum (assembly GCF_037043375.1). Taxonomy (NCBI): domain Eukaryota; kingdom Metazoa; phylum Chordata; class Chondrichthyes; order Orectolobiformes; family Hemiscylliidae; genus Chiloscyllium; species Chiloscyllium plagiosum. The sequence goes on along the minus strand of NW_028270169.1, from coordinate 73,802,258 downwards.
AGAATGAGTTTATGGGGTGTTAGTACATTGGAACAATTCATCAGTAGATGGTACTGTATCTATTAATCTGTTAAGGTTTCCAGTAGTTGAGTTATTCTAAACTCCTCTTCTATGTATTTTTATTAGAGTGTTTAAATAAATTGTGTTTTGCTTAAAGTTGAGTGGTTTAACCAACCGCATCACATCTGGAACACCCATTTCACATCTGCCTTTACTATAAAGTAGTGGGGCGGCACGGTAGCTCAATGGTTAGCACTGCTGACTCACAGAACCAGGGAGTCAGTATTAATTCCTGCTTTCGAATGTGTGGAGTTTAAACATTCTCCCTGTGTCTGCATGGGTTTCCTTTGGGTGCTCTGGTGTCCTCCCACAATCCAAGGATGTGCAGGTCAGGTGAATTGGCCATGCTAAATTGCCTATCGTGCTAGGTGCATTAGTCAGGGTTAAATATGTGTAGGGGAATGGGGTTGGGTGGTTTGGTCTTTGGTGTGGACGTGTTGGGCCGCAGGGCCTTTTTCCATTCTGTTAATAACCGAACCGAAGACAAGGTTGGCGACCAGGCATTCTGCTCTGGTTCATAGCAATCTGAGGACACTTGCCCGGTTCGAAATCGATAATTCCAGATCGGGTTCAGGATTAGAATCCCTACAGAGTGGAAGCACGCCTTTTGGCCCAACAAGTCCACACCAACCAGACGCATTCTCCTCCCCTATTACACCATATTTACACCTGACTAGTGTGACTAACCTACACATCGCTGAACAGTACGGGAATTTTAACTTCGCCATTTCGCCTAGCCTGCATATGTTTGGGCTGTGGCCGGAAAATGGAGCACCTGGAGAACACGCAGGGAAGGCGAGAATGTGCAGAGGGAGATTGTTGGGCTCAAACGCAGCGTCTTGTAATTGTTAGTTTCTTTTGGTCTGGGTATTGAATTCGGTTGCTTTGTACAGTGCTTTGTGTAGTAATGGCTACTTCTGCCTGTAAGACTCCTCTGGGTGTGGAAAAAATGAAGTTGTAGATTTTACAAAAGGTGAGGAAGACAAAGCTGTTAGAATTGGCAGAGAAGCTTGAGTTGGGTTTGTGTTTGTCAGTGAGAAAAGGAGATATAATTACAGCTGTAGTTTGGCATTCAATTTTTGGTGTAAACAACATCAGAAACTTTGGAATTACTTAGAATCCAATTGCAAATGAGGCAGCTTCAACACGAAAAGGAATTGAAACAGTTAGAAATAAGATTAAAAGTAGAATTTAAAGAAACGGAAAGGAAGAAGAAAGACAGAAAAATGAAGATGAAAAGCAGATAGCGAAAGAGTTTCAACTTCAAACGTTAGCAATTTGATAGGAAAGTCGACTTACCTGGGTGGAGATGAAGGGAGACGGTAGGCTGGATGAGGAGGATAGTGAGGATGAGAAACTCTATAGTAGCCAAAGGACTGATGGGGATCGGTTTAAATATGTACAGGCATTGTCGAAATTTGGTGAAAAGGATGTAGAAGTCTTTTCAATTTCATTTGAGAAAGTGGCTATACGGATGCAATGGCCACTGACCATGTGGGTTTACTTAATCCAACCAAAGCTGGTCGGTATAAGGTGTGAGGTATTTGCATTCCTATCGGAAGAGATATCTGGAGATTATGAGGAGGTGAAGAAAGACATCTGAAGTTCCTATGAGCTTGGGCCAGAAACAGCAGACAGTGTTTTAGAATGTAAAATAGCGTCCCTGGTGAAACGTACATTGAGTTTGAAAGGATTAAACAAAGTAATTTTGAAAGCTGAGTGAGGGTATTAAAAACAGAGCAATCTATGAGATTCCTAGGGAGATTCTTACTTTGGAGGAGTTCAAAAATTCACTTCCAGCAGTCGTGAGATTCGTGGGGAAGAGCAGAGAGTTAAAATGGCATGATTATAATCTGAAATGGCTGATGATTATCAGTTGATCCATAAATCAAAGTTTGGCTTCCGGGAGGGCTTGAAAAGAATGTGCATGATCTTAAAATATATATCTGTGTGTAAGGTTTAGTGGCGTCGGCCAGGAGTAGCAAGTAAACAGGTTACAGCATTAAGAGTTACAGAAACATGTAAATCCTTTCAGCTGAGACATGATGAGATATGTCATTGAGAAGGACTATGATGGAGATGAGAAGTGCTCCATTATGTTTGGAGTTTCCTGTGACAACGTCAGTTGTGACATATTTCACAACTGGGAAGGAGGCCTTGAGTTTGGTGTTGACGTTACAACATTTCAGCATTTAAGTTGCCAATAGCGTGTCAAGACAAATATATATACTGATCATAACGCCTGAACGTTTTTGGACAAATTTAAGGAGAAAATTTCCAGTCTGATCAGACAGAGGTTATTATTGTTGCCATTCAATTTGGAAGTTGTACAGGTGACAGGACGAGAACCCCTACTTGCTGACAAGTTGTCGAGACTAAGATGAAGAAAATCAGAGGCGATCTGTGGCAGAAGTAAATTGACTGAAATAGAATATAGTTTTAAATGTTTGCATGCTTTGTGGCAATGTAATATGTTTGTATTGCAGTCTACTGAAACAGTAAGAATAAACGGTTTAAAATGAGGCTATCTTTGAAAATTGATGTTTTATTTTTCATTTTAGAAGAGTTATTTTCTCTTGTTCTTTTTTGAATAAAGGTTTTAAAGGCAGAGATCCTGTACTGCCACCTGAAAACAGCTTAAGTAAATAACTAAGAAGGCCTTTAGGTTTTATGAAAACGTTAGTAACAATGGAAGGGCAGTGGCCACCTCTCCCAGACAAGGTTTTCTCGTTTTGTTTTTAGCTGCAGCATTCAGAAACTGCTTGGGATCCCAGAAGGGTTGGAAGTTCCAATACATGATCCCCAGCTGCTATTCTCTCTGAAAACTCTCTTAAAGTTGCTTCCTCCTGGATTGGAGAACTGCACATAAGATTCTGTGTTTGAATTTACCTTTTTGCCAAGGGATGTGTTTTTGGGATGTCCCTGTATTAGCGCAGTTAATTAATAGAAGGCACTGTATCTAATGGTAACATAGGTGTTCCAGTAGAGAAGCTATCCCAAATTGTTCTTCCCTTTGATTGTGTCTTAATTGGAGCTTTTAAATGGATTACATTTTGCTTAATGTTGAGTGGAGTGACCAGTTGCAACACATCTGGAAGACACAGTTAAATCTACATTTAAAATAAGGGAAAGTTAGGATCGAGGCTGCCTGCTTAAAATATTTTGACGGGGACTGGTCAGGGCCATAACACTTGTAGCTGAGGGGCTTCCAACTGTCTCCTGCCTTTGCAAAGTTAGTGACAGTGTTGAGAATGGTTTTCTGGAGGTTGTGCTGTGAGCTGCCTCAGACATTCAAAGAGACCTAAGGATTTGGTGACCTAACTCTGGATGGAGCATGGGGACTGTAGTTACAACATCTGGGTCTGGAACATGAAAAGCAAATGGAGCAGAGGCTGGAGAGAGGGGAAGCTCTGAAACCACGGTGTTAATGTGTCTGGGGAAAGGGACCTACTGGATCCACCCCGTGTTTTCCAGGAACAGCTTGCAGAGTGTGAGGGGACCCTGATTGAATAAGGAACTGGTCACAGAGTGGTGTCAACTTCTTCAACACGACCTGCAGCTTTACACCATGGGGAGGACGGTGCTGCCGGTGACTGTTTCATTGAGCCTCTATGATCTGGAACTTTCCAGGCCGGAGTGGGTGAAATGTGCATTATCTCCCGGCGGCACGGTGGTTAGCAGTGCTGCCTCATAACGCCAGAGACGCGGGTTCAATTCCCGCCTCAGGTGAATAGCTGTGTGGCGTTTGCACATCCTTCGCGTGTCTGGGTGGGTTTGCTCCGGTTTCCTCCCACAGTCCAAAAATGTGCAGGTTAGGTGAATTGGCCATGCTAAATTACCCGTAGCGTGAGTTGAAGGGGTAAATATACGGGAATGGGTCTGAGTGGGTGGCGGGTCAGTGTGGACTTGTTGGGCTGAAGGGCCTGTTTGCACACTGTAAGTAATTTAATCTCAACATCAATGTCACCATTTGGTGATGGTGGGTATATATTGTGGATGAGGTGAATGTTTTCTCTCTCAGCAGAAAGTTGCCAGGTGTATCCATGCTTTCTTAGTATTGCAGGATTCCCAATGATGTACATGTCTCTGTGGGCTTCCCATGTTAATGAGGAGAGCTCGAGGAACTGAAGGAGCTCTCACTCCATTAATGTTACAGAGTGTCCATGCACAGTACATCATGTTGGTGAATACTCACTGTCCTGGCAGCAGCCACTGCATCTTATTTCAGAAGCAGTCAGCCATCCCCATCGTCTTTGGATCTCCATTCGGAAAGAAATAATAGGCTCTCGGCCTTTGATAGACGTCTCAAAACAACCTCCCACTCACCACTCCCACCGCCAACCAACCACATCAAAATATCCCGGGCGTTCTGAGAGTAGTAGGACCACTGGGAATGTCAGGGAGGAGACCATCAGGGAGATCGAGCAACACTTCCCATGTCTGAATGGGTTAGAGTACACCCTCCAGAACACACTGTATCTCTATATTGAGTAATCCATTTCCATTTCAGTAACATACTGCCTTCCATTCTTCCAGAAAAAAGCTGACAGGTTATACATTCCGTTATATTCCACTTGGCAAAGTATTATTCATTGGCTTTACCTACCCATATCAATTTGCAGACTCTCCACATTCTCTTGATAGTTTAATGTCTTGTTTACCTCAGTGTCAATACCAAACTTAATAGCAATACATCTGTTCTACCGTCCTGATCATTGATGTCGATTGTAAACAGTTGAGGACCCAGCACTGGTCACTGTGTTACTCCACTGGTTACGTTCTGTCAAACTGGTTAAGACTGATTTATCTGGAGTCCCTGCTTCCTGATAGATAACCAGTCCTCCCCCGTTCCTGTGGAGCACAGTCGAAGGATTGAATAAGAACGAGGAACAAATCCAGCCCCTCAAGTCTGTTCCGCCATTGAATACAATCATGGCTGATGTAATCGCCGGCTCAGGTCCATTCCCCTGCCTGCTCTCCAAATTCCTTCATTTACTCAATGTCCAATCATCCCCTGCACACTGGGACAGAGAGCTACACAGATTCACAACCCATTGAGAGAAGTAAGTTTCCCTCACGCCTGTTTTAAATCTGCTCTGCCTAACCCTAAAACTATGATCTCCTGTTCTAGTTTGTCCCAGATGAGGAAATTTCCACTCCACACCGACATTGTCAATCACCTTTAACATCCTCCAGGCCTCAATGAGGCCTCCTCTCATTCTTCTGAACCTAGAGTGCTTCGGCCAGATCTGCACGAACTCGCTTCAAAAGACAAATTCATCTCTGGAATCAATCTAAAGTAATTATTCTGAACTGCCTTCTTTGTAATAACATCCCTCCTGCTGTCAGGGCAACAAACATGAACACAGTATGTCAGTTACAGTCTCCATAATACCTTGCAGAATTGCAGTAATTCTTCCCTCCCTTTATAATCTATTCTTTTACAAGTAAATTCTGAAATTGCACTTGCTTTTCTTATTCCCTGCTGTACCTGCATGCGGGTTTTCTGTGATCTGCACAAGGACACCCAGATGCCTCTGCAAGTTTCTCTGAAGTTTCTCTCCATTTCCATAACATGTTGGATTCCTCTGATCAAAATGGTTAATCCCATATTATCCACGTTAAGTTTTAGCCGCCAGATGTTGGCACATTCATCTAAACTGTTCATGCCCATTTGCAATTTTTCGACAACTTCATTATATCAACCTACTTTTCCACTTGGTAAAAACAATATCTGCAGATGCTGGAAACCAGATTCTGGATCAGTGGTGCTGGAAGAGCACAGCAATTCAGGCAGCATCCAACGTGCAGCGAAATCGACGTTTCGGGCAAAAGCCCTTCATCAGGAATAAAGGCAGAGAGCCTGAAGCGTGGAGAGATAAGCTAGGGGAGCGTGGGGTGGGGAGAGAGTAGCATAGAGTACAATGGGTGAGTGGGGGAGGAGATGAAGGTGATAGGTCAGGGAGGAGAGGGTGGAGTGGATAGGTGGGAAAGGAACTAGGCAGGTCGGACAAGTCCGGACAAGTCAAGGGGACAGTGCTGAACTGGAAGTTTGAAACTCGGATAAGGCGGGGCAAGGGGAAATGAGGAAGCTGTTGAAGTCCACATTGATGCCTTCGGGTTGAAGTGTTCCGAGGCGGAAGATGAGGCGTTCTTCCTCCAGGCGTCTGGTGGTGAGGGAGCGGCGGTGAAGGAGGCCCAGGACCTCCATGTCCTCGGAAGAGTGGGAGGGGGAGTTGAAATGTTTGGCCATGGGGCGGTTTGGTTGATTGGTGCGGGTGTCTCGGAGATGTTCCCTAAAGCGCTCTGCTAGGAGGCGCCCAGTCACCCCAATGTAGAGGAGACCGCATCGGGAGCAACGGATAAAATAAATGATATTAGTGGATGTGCAGATAAAACTTTGATGGATGTGGAAGGCTCCTTTAGGGCCTTGGATAGAGGTGAGGGAGAAGGTGCAGGCTCAGGTTTTACAGTTCCTGCGGTGGCAGGGGAAAGTGCCAGGATGGGAGGGTGGGTCATAGGGTGGCGTGGACCTGACCAGGTAGTCACGGAGGGCACGGTCTTTGCTGAAGGCGGAAAGGGGTGGGGAGGGAAATATATCCCTGGTGGTGGGGTCTGTTTGGAGGTGGCGGAAATGTCGGCGGATGATTTGGTTTATGCGGAGGTTTGTAGGGTGGAAGGTGAGCACCAGGGGCGTTCTGTCCTTGTTACGGTTGGAGGGGTGGTGCCTGAGGGCGGAGGTGCGGGATGTGGACGAAATGCGTTGGAGGGGTTCTTTAACCACGTGGGAAGGGAAATTGCGGTCTCTAAAGAAGGAAGCCATCTGGTGTATTCTACGGTGGAACTGGTCCTCCTAGGAGCAGATACGGCGGAGGCGGAGGAATTAGGAATACGGATGGCATTTTTGCAAGAGATAGGGTGGGAAGAGATGTAATCCAGGTAGCTGTGGGAGTCGGTGTCAAGTGTCAGTGTCAAGTCGGTCGTCACTAATGGAGATGGGGAGGTCCAGGAAGGGGAGGGAGGTGTCAGAGATGGTGCAGGTAAATTTAAGGTCAGGGTGGAATGTGTTGGTGAAATTAATGAATTGCCCAACTCCTTGTGGGAGCACGAGGTGGCGCCAATGCAGTCATCAATGTAGCGGAGGAAGAGGTGGGGAGTGGTGCCGGTGTAATTACGGAAGATCAACTGTTCTACGTAGCCAACAAAGAGACAGGCATAGCTGGGGCCCATACGTGTGCCCATGGCTACCCCTTTGGTTTCCACTTGTTTTAGTGTCAGCTGAAAATGTGGCTGTAGTGTTTTCTCTCCTCTCACCCAAGTAATACAATGGATGGTAAATTGTTGGGTCATGTGGTCTGAACTCTATGGAATCCCAAAAGTTGCCAAACACTAACGAAACAACTATTCCATGTCTCTGCATTTTGTTGGCTCACCAGCCCTCTATCCAGGCGAATTACCTCCTCCCAAACCCATGTCCTATTTTACAGCTTAATATTTTGTGCAGCGTTTAATCAATGCCTTTCCAAAGTCCAGGTACTTTACTTTTCCAGGATCCCCATTGTCTACTTTGCATGTTACACCTTTAAAGAATTCGAGCAAACAAAGAATCACCTTTAAAAAATGCTGATTCTGATGTATACTGGTTTTACTTTGCAAATCCCTTGTTATTAATTAATTAATAATGGAGTCTCACAATTTCCCTTAATTCCCAACAGAATGCTCACGACCTTTTATTGACAAGTGAAGATGATTATCGTAATTCCTAACTTTTCAATACACTCTACGTTCCCTTTCCCGTGTTCCTCTGTAACAGGTTCAAAGCTTTAAAAGATATGCTCCAATCGCTGTGTAATACACATGACTGTCTGAATGGATTCACTCAGTTCCTGGTTCATACGCTCAATGGGCTGAATGTTCCCATGGTGTTCCTACATTATAGTCTTGATGGCCGGAATGTCCTGATTTACAGATTCAAGATCTGCTTCTCCTCCTCCTGATAATATGTCAGAAGCGTGAGAGATTGTGGAATCTTCCTGTTGCTGTGCAACATTTTGAGGGGCTCAAAGGTCTCTTCATATTCCTTCAAAACAGGCTCAAGATACTGAACAATCACCTCCTACATCCCTGAAATGGGATTGAAGGAGTGATTTGTCTCCTCCTCTTCCCGTGCAACAGACTCATGGTTGAATTACCTCCAACTTTCCATAACATGTCTCAAATAATTTGATCTCCTTCTTTAATTCTCGTGCTGAATGGCCTCCTGTTATTCTAGTGTACCAATCTCTTCCAGTTCCTGTGTCAGAGACTTGAGGAGGCTGAATAGACTGATCCTGTTGCTGCATAAAAGTATACTGGTGCCTCATGGCCCTCTCCGCGTGCAGTGTTATAGACTCGAGGGGCGGATTGGCCTCCTCCTGTTACTGTATATCAGGATTCAGGGGCTGAATAACCTCGTCCTGTTCTGGTGTAACAGGATAGAAGTCCTGAATACCCTTCTGCTGTTCCGGTGTTACAGGCTGGATAAGTGGAATTGGCTATGTAATTGATTTCTGTTGCTGACTCTTTCTGGTGTTCTATTCAAAAATAAGGCGACTTTTCATTATTGTGAACTCTACTGCGTATTGGATCAACCTGATGATCCTTTCCATATAAGTTAACCCCTTCATTGCAGGAATCAGATGGAGGAAGCATTTCTGATCTGCTTCCAATATAGCAATATCCTTTCTTCAGTGAGGAGACGAAGTCTGTGCACACTACTCTAGATGGAATCTGATTATGATCCTGTACAGTAATGGCAACACTTTACCAGTCTGCTGTAAGGTTCCCAGCCAGGTTAGAGCACGCCCAGCTGTCTGGTGGAATGCATAGCATTGTTGAAAGATCATTGCCCTTCTCTACCCAACCAGCATAACGGGAGATCTGGTGAAAATGTCATAATAACATTTGAGAAGAATGAATAATGTGATGAGATTATCTCAACGTCCAAATAGCCTTCACCAAATATCCCACCTGAATCTACCATTGATCTCCCAAGAGGCCACATCGCTCAGATTCCACACAATCTAGTAAAGTGAAGCTTAGAAACAGCAAGGAGAACCAAAGATTGATGGAAGTTATATGTCAAAGTGAAAGTTGCAATACAAATGTTGGGTATGTTATATAACAGGAAATAAGATACCCAGCTTTGTTGGTACTGCAATAATACCAAACAGTTTCAAGCTACATCTAAACTGTGGTAACCCACGTGAATAATAATACAGAGAAAATGGATTTCATTAACGTATTTGAGATGGTTCCCTTTAACAGTATGTTGATCACTGGAGTAGAGGTGAGGCTGTTTTGAAATTGATGCTATGTGAACAGAAGAGCCAATTGAAAACCCTGTTGAAAAGGAGGTTTCGGGAATAGTAATAACAACATATTAAATTTTATATGACGGCTGAATACAAAACAGTTGTTTTTGAAATTGTAGTTATCAACCTAAGTCATGCAATTCACGAAAGTATGAGGCGCAAATCAGTTGCAGTGAATTGGAGAAGTACATGAAAAAGATTTACTGGAAGACAGACAATGGTTGTTGTTTAAATAAACACTTTAAAATGTACAATGCACACATGTCCACCACAGTTCAAACAGCAAAGGGGTAAGCTGATTGAACAATAGTTCACAAAAGAAGTTAAAGATTGCATTAGATCAAAGGAAGCAGCTCAGAAAAATTTCAGATATTGTTGTAAGTCATGGATTCAGAGACATTTGAGGACCAATGAACTGATAATAAAATTAAAAAAAAGAATCAAACTAAAAAGAAACATTAGGATGACCAAACGTTTCTCTCGATACTTGGTGGGAAAGTGAAGGCAAGGGCATGTGTGGAATGGGGAATATTCACACAAGATAATTTCTTCCAGAGAACTTGGAAATTACAGAGAAACTAAACAGTTACTTCCATGCCAATCTTATTAGAGACAAGATTAACTGATGGTGAAACTCAATTTGTGTTCTCCAGTGATTGCCAAAATTAAAGGAGATCGCAGTGAAGCTTAGAAAGTTCACACAGAGAGACGGATTGACAAAGGGGGATGGAGAAGTGTTGCCAGGCAAGGTTAGGGAGAGTCCCAAAATGTTGTCCACGTTTATCAATCAGAACAAAATAACCAGGACACAACTAGGGCCCATTAGAGACCAAGGGAGCACTCTGTGTGCGAAGCTGGAAAACATTGATCGATTGTTACATTAGGGCTCCATATCTGTTTTACTTGGAGAAGGAGGATGCAGGGACAGAATTCAAAAAGACGGGTTGGGAAGCTCTTGAACAGACTGATATAAGATGGGAGCAGGGATTGGAGGCTTTGGCTGGTATAAAATTGGACTGGTTGCCATGTCTGGATAAGTTGCATTGCAGGCTGCTGTTTAGACAAAGGAGAAAAGGCGCTGACACAAATTTTTAAGTCGAATCTGGCTACAGGGAAGTTGGAGTTGCCAGATGACTGGAGAACAACGTATATGGTCCCACGTTACAGAAATGATGGTGCAAATAGCCTGACTGTTAATCAGTCAGTATTAAATCCGTGTTAGGGCAAGTACTGGAGAAGATATGAAAGGAAAAAAAATATCTTTATTTGCAGAGGCAAGGTTTGATCAGGGGCAGTCAGCATGACATCATAGGAGGGAAGTCATACCAAGTGAACGTTATTGTTTGTTTTCGAGCATGTTGTTCTTATGGTTTTTCAGCAAGACCTTTGACAAAGCCCCATATGTGAAACTGATTTAAAAAAAGTCATGATACTAAGGGTAACTTAGTGAGTTATATCAAACATTGCCTTATTCGCAGGAGACTGAGGGTGGTGGAGGAAGGCTATTTGTGTGACTGGAGACCAGTGTCCCCTGATGTACCACAGGGATCAGTGCAGAGTATCTTATTATTTGTGGTATTCATAAATGATCTAGATGTGAATGTGTTAGCGGGGGAGTGTGGTGAGGGATTGTGCTAATTAAGTTTGGCCGGGTGGCAGTGAGGAGGAAGGCCTTATGTTACAGGAAGATACAGATGGAATGGTCAGATGGTCAGATGGAATATAACCCTGATAAACATGTGTTGAAGAAATGGGGGTATACAATGAATTGCAGCACACTAAGAAGCTGAGAGGGCGTTCCTCCACAGATCCCTGAATGTGACGGCACAGGGTAATAGGTTAGGGAAAAAAATGAGGACTGCAGATATTTGGGATCAGAATCAAGAAGTGGAGTTCTGGTAAAGCACAGTCGGTCATGCAGCATCCAAGGAGCAGGCGAGTCAATGTTTCGAGCATAAGCTTTTTATCCGGATTGGTGGCTACATTCCTGATGAAAAGCATATTCTCAAAAAGTCAACTTTCCTGCTTCTCAGAAGCTGGATGATCTGCTGTGCTTTTCCAGCAATATACTTTTTGACTGAGGTTAATACGTTAGTTAACAAGGCAGAGGGAACCGTAGGCAGAGCCTTCATTCACCGACGTATAGATTGTCAGAAATATACAAGTCTATGGTTAGGCCATGTTGGAACACTGTACGTAGTTCTGGGAGCCATATTGCAGGAAGGATGTGATTGTCGTGGAGGGGTGCAGAGGGGATTCACCGGGATGCTCCCTGGGATGGAGCATATCAGCTATGGAGAGAGGCTGGATAAGCTCGGGTTGGTTACATTGGAGCAGAGAAGGCTGAGGGAGAGGTGATTCACAAGAAAAAGATTACGAGGGGGATTTCCAGAAAGATTTTTGCTGAAGTCCCAAACCCAGTGTTCAAAATCATATCTTATGGGATTGTGGCAAATACTTGGACATGGTTACAGAATGGGACAGCTGGCAGGAAAGTGTGAGTAAAAGTTTTTGATTTTGATTTTATGACCAGGTGTATTTTCCAGGATAAATACAATAAAATACAGTGAAATGCTTTCACTTGTTGCCACAAAGTGGTGCAATTTTGGATAATTGAAGACAATGGAATAAACAGAGGATACAGCCTGAAGAGAATTTATGGGTTGTGAGACAGCTCCTCATCATCGACCACCCTTACAACCCAACCTTTCATGACAGCTTCAACCCCATCTACACCAGACCCCAGCAACATCGAAGTTGCTGAGTCTCAGGCACCATCTTTGCCACTGGACAGATACTCCTCCATCACCAGTTCATTGTCTCCTCTGCCAGGCCATTCCAATGTCAGAGCCATTGTCTCTTACTGCTGGGCCCACCTCATCGATGTTACCATCATGGCCTTCCACTATCCGCCTCACACAACCAGTGCAGGACCCAACCAAAAACAAGTCTCCAATCTTCAGGCATCGCCTTTTGCTGCTGGGCCCTATCTCACTCAGGTTGACTCTGCTGATATTTCAGCTGCCAATTCCAGGTCATGTGCTTGCTCCAGAAAAGTAAGTAAGGGCTCACTCTCCTCCGCATTGGGCTTAGCTTGAATTCCAAACCCTGGGTTCAGCTTGAGGTCAGTAAATTACAAAAAGAAAGGAGGAGGAGAAAATAAGAAATAGAAAGCAGGTCAGCAAAGGAGCCCCTGGACCGGAAAAAACAGGAATAAAATGATCCTTTTATTGGAGATAAAGGTTCGTGGAGTATCTCAAGATTATGTCCGTGGGTCTCAGCTATTCGCAAACACCTCAAACATTTGGTTGATGGAATCAATTGCAACATATCTCACTCTGCTCTAGGAGAAATGCATTGAGGCGATTCTCGTGCCATGATAAGAACGCGGGAGGCTCACTGCGTTGAATGACCTTCTCCTTTCCCAATGTTTCTACGTAGTCTGTAGATAAGCACTATCAATGTTGTCACAAGCTCTCAGATGTTAGGAAGGAGGTCTCTGCAGGGTTACCAGGCCTGTATTTCCCTTTTCTGATGCAGAAGCTGATGCCGGGTGTTCTGACCAGCTTTATCCTTTAAGAGCAGTTTGACACAATTGAGTGTTTTGCTTGGCCATTTCAGAGACCATTGAAGAGTATATCACATATCTGCGTGTCTGGAGTCACTTTAAGGCCAGACCAGGAAAACACGGGAGATTCACTTCCTGAAAGTACATTGGAGAAACAATTTGGTGTTTATAATTGACATTGGCTTCAAAGTCATTATTACTGACTCAAGATTTTAGGTCTCGATATTTTATTAATTGTTATTAACTTCCACCAGCTGCCAGAGCATTAGCCTGGTCTGGATTAGAAATCCAGTGACATTTCCATCTCCATATAGTAACCTATCGCAAACCACACTGAGCAGTTTATTTCTGTGCTGCGAGACAACTCTGTCAAAAAGAACTGCCAAAAATTTCCATAATTCAATTATGGAATTGAGGGGGTGATGTTGGTCATACTGTAATTATTCTCCTCTTAAGGGACTTGTCATAGTTGAGTTATTTTCCACATTGCCATATAAATGTCAGAGTTGGAACTGGAATGAAACAGCTTCCCCAGGGACACGGCTTGTTGTATATTGCCTTTGTCATATCTACTGTGTTCAGATGTTTCTTCATGTCACATAGAGCGAATCAGATCGTTTGAAAACTGCCACCTGGAATTTTGTTGGCATCCTGACGAGGTGAGGTAGATCATTGACTCAATACTTCTGGCTGAGTATGTCGCAGATAAATACATGCTTGTCTTTTGCACTGATGTGCAGGGCTGTTCCATTATTAAGGAGGGGGACATGTGTTGGCTCCTCTCCTGCAGTGAGTCGTTTAATCCATTAATGGCTGGATCTGGCAGGATAGTAGAGCTTCGAAATGATCTGTTGGTCTTGCAATCATTCCGCCCTCCCTATCAGATGGTAGTCCTGCTGTTTGGAATGTAAACAGTCAAGTGTGGTAGCTCTATGGTTTGCCATCAGTTTTAGGTACATATAGTTCTGCCCTGGCATGTTCACCACACTCATCGCTGAAGCTTATTGGTAATGGTAGACTGAGGGATAATCCCAGGCAAAAAGTTACAGATTATGTTTGAATATAATTTTGCTTCTGTTGCTGTTGTGGTCCACAGCATCACATGGAACACGCAGTTTGAGCTGCAATATTTCCAATACAGTCTCTCCATGATGTCACACTTACAATTTGTCTCATTGCCCAACACCCTTTAACATAATCATCTGAATCTTTTCCTTTCCAGTGTGTGCTCCCTTCTGTGTTGAGAGTGAATGCGTGTCCCTCTGTTTCTCTCCCTGACTAACAGTTAGAACTCTGTACTTTCAGTGATGCCAGCTTTACGTCATTTCAGAGACACGGAAATTGTTCATCTTGTGTTATCTTTCACTTCCCAGCATATGGCGCTCAAGGGTGAACAAGGCGTTCGAGCCAAGTTGACACATGTCTTTGAAACGTGGTGAAAAGCAGAAATTGCTATAGAAATTAAGCAGATGTGGCAGCATCTGCGGAGAGAGAGAAACACAGTTAGCCTTTCAAGTCCAGTGTAACTCCTTTTCAGAACAGAAAAGGATTGGAAAATGGGCTTTTAAATCCCTTGACCGAGGTAAAGGAGGGGTGACGGGAAACAAGATGGTGTGGAGGAGCAATGCCACTGACAAATTGACTTTTATTTCTGGTAAAAGAGAATCAAATGTAAAATGAGTATTAATTAGATTGTGAAGGGGGGAAATGGGTTCCTTAATTAAGTGCAAGACAAACGATTCACAAAGTTCATTGGGAGACCAGGAGAAAGAATGTGTGAAGAATGGAGAACAGCCATAATGCGGTCAGGCTGTGGAAGTATGGAATTGAATAAAAACTCCTTCAGGATAGAAAGAACCAAGGTCTAAAGTGAGGTGTTACTCGAGGTTGCGTTGTGTTTCATTAGAGCATTACAGCAGCCCAGGACTGAAATGTTAGCATGAGAGCAAGGTACGTTATTAAAATGGGAAGCAATGAGAAAGTCAGGGTTATTCCCACAGACATAGCGGGAGGCCAGAGTTAATAAACTTGGAAATGGATAAACACAGCAGACCAGACAGATTCAGAGGTGCAGCAAAGGCAATATTTTGATCTTGGACCTTTCGTCAGGACTGGTGAGGGGGAGGTGAGCCCAGAAATGGAGTGATGGGATATGGAAATGCGGCGGGTAGGTATGATGATGGTAGGTACATGCAGGTATGATGTTGCTGTGATGGGTCAGTGGGAAGGATGGAGCAGATATAGGTGGGTTTGGTCAGGGAAAAGGGACAAGGGATAAGGCTGTGGGTGGAGGGCTTTTGAAGCGGCTTCAGTCAATATTGAGGCCATTGGGCTGTCAGTTTCAAAGGCAAACTCTCAGGTGATGTTAATCTGACGGTGAACAGGCTAAGGATGGTCATGTCGCCGGACGAGTGGGAGTGGAAATTAAAATGAATGGTAACTGGAAAGTCGAGTTGGTTGTTTCGTGCAGAGCACTAATGCTCCACACAGACCCTGATCCTGGCCCACCGAGCTCGTCTCCAACTCCCAACGTGATCTCCTCTATGTTGTGGAGACCAAAGGGAGACTCAGGGACATATTCATGGAGTATCTGCTCTCTGCACGCTTTAACAAACTCAGCATTCCCGTTGCCATCCATTTCAATCACTCCCCTCCCCTTGCTCATCCGGCAACAGGTCCATCTTTGGCCTCCTCCACTGTCAGAGTGAAGCCAAAAAGAAACTGGAGAACACAACTTGATAGTTCAGCTGGAGACCTTACAGCTTAATGGTCTGAATATTTACTTCACTGGCTTCAAAGTCTCTCTACCCACAGCCTTACCCCATGTCCCCTTCCCTGGCCTGACCAAAGCTGTCCAGCTTCCCATTCGTATATCTGTTGCACCCTTCCCGCTGACCACTCACAATAATTTTCTGCCTGCATCTCCCTATCGCCATTCCACCTACCCTTCCCCCAGCCCGACGGCCCTCCCTCTATTTACTTCCCAGCTCCCCTTCCCTCACCCCAATCCTGATGAAGTCTTTCAGCCTGAAACGTTGGCTTTCCTGTTCCTAGGATGCTGGCTCACTTGCTTTGCTTTTTCAGCTTCAAAAATATTGGCGATATAGTTGAGACCTTATCAGCAACAGATTTTATTGTGCTTTTTATGCATTCCTTTTTGTCTGTTTTCTGACAAGCTTATCTCAACATTCTCACTGTAGGATCTATGAAACATTCTTTTTGTCACTAATGCTCCTGCCTGCTTCGAACTGATTTCCTTTGTTTTAACCGTACTTTTATCTTTGCTGTTCGCACTGGCATTGTAAACGTAACTCTTGTTATGCTGTAGCTTAATCACACCCTTTCCAATATAGTTCACAACTTCCTTGTTCTTATACTCCACCCATATTTTCAGAAACCCAAAGATCCAATAAGTCCTTCTATAATTTCCTGTCTTCTGTTTCCCTCTCGCCTTAAACGGGGAGGTTACATTTACCAGACCTCCCTCACTCCAAAGTTTCCTGAAAGATCACCAGCAATGCCTCCACAATTACAATTCTTTAGAACTACGAGCTGTTGTCCAACTGGTCTCGCTGATTGATTCAACTTCACCTTCCCAGCACCTCCTCTTTACTGAGGTCAGTATACTCACCTCTATCCCCTGACTGCCTTGAAGTTCTGGCATTTTGCTGGTGTCTTCCACCGTGAAGACTGATGTAAAGTATCTATTCAATTCCTCTGCCATTCCATTGCTTTCCATAACGACTCAAGCCTCATTTTCAACAGTCCTTTGTTTGTTTTTTATTCCCTGTCTTCCTTGTTAAAAATCTAAAAATCGCTTTCATTATTCTTTTACACGATTCAGAAGCGTAATGTTATATTTCACCCCCTCCTCCCATTTGCTGTTATTTGTTATCCATGCTCGAATTTGTAGACTTCGTAATCCTTTGGATTCACAATAATCTTCACCACATTGTGTGCATTTTCTTTTGTTTTTATGCTTTCACTGAGTTCGTTATCACTCACGGCTGACTTGTCTTCTGCTGAATATTGTTCTTCTTACTTGGCATGAATATCTGATGTGCTGCTGAATTATCTCTAGAAACTCCTGTCATTGCTGTTTCACCATCTTCCCGTGCTCAGCTTCCTTCCAATTAACTCTGGCCAACTGCTCCCTCATGTCTTGTAGTTACATTACTCAATTATAAGACATCACATCTAAAAGTGGGCAATAGGTGTAAACAGAAGGAGGGAAGTCTGAGGCATGGGACAGAAAGAACGATTGGACGATTTATTAATTAGATTAAAAGAGAAATCGAGAGACAGAGAGAAAGAATTTCGACATGGAGACATAAAAATAGAGAAGTCTACATGACTGATAGATATAGATGTACTTCTGTATTTGGATTGACAATTCCTGTGTGTTGTGTCCTTTGTACAGTGTATGTGCAACAGAATAATAAGTTGAAATGTTGGTCTGATGCCAGAACTTTTATCTCCAGCAATATGACAGGCAACAGTTGCTGACAGAACCCAGCAGGCCAATGTATATGTTTCCAGGTAGAAAATTAATTAACTGAAATAAATTGGAACACGAGAAGCAAGAATTTATAACATACATCCTGATAAGAATTAGAGATTATGTCTGGGAATGCAAGGAAGAGGCAGGCGGCAGAGTGTACGTTGAAAGAAGGGGAACATAACATCTCAGCTGAAGACGAAATGACATGTTAACATTTTATAAATTTTGTACATCACATGCATATTTTTTGTTAACTATGTCTCTCTTGTTCATTCTGAATATGGTGCACACACACACACACACAGAGACACCCACACACACTAACACACACAGACACCCACACACACAGACGCATACCCACACACAGAGACACACATACAGACACCCACACACACTCTCACACACAGAGACACACATACAGACACCCACACACACTCTCACACACACAGACACACACACTTACTCACACAAACACAGACACACACGCATTCACACAGACAGACAGACACAAAGGCACACACACATTCACACACTCACACACACACACACACACAGACACACTCTCTCTCTCACTCACACACATACACACAGAAACACACACTCTCTCTCTCACACACACACACTGATCAATCGTTGTTCGGCCATTCCATTTCAAATTATCCTGTTTTATTTACATTATCACTTGCAATTCCTTCTTCCAAATATATTCTGTTTCTTTCCCTACATTTGATTTTATTCTGTCTGTCAAGAAGACATTGGGGACAGGGGTGATGTCACTTTACTCCTCTTCAGTCTCCACAGTCACTGTGTTCTATTCCTTTCTGTTTCTTAGCCCATTAAAAATACATACTGAGTCTAACCCTTGATCCCGATAAATAGGTCACTTTTTTTTTAGATTACCTGCAGTATGGAAACAGGCCCTTCGGCCCAACAAGTCCACATCGACCCTCCGAAGAGTAACCATTCCCCTACCCTCTATTCATCCCTGACACTATGGGCAGTTTAGTATGGCCAATTCACCTAACCTGCATATCTTTGGACTGTGGGAGGAAACCGTAGCACCAGGAGGAAACCCACGCAGACACGGGGACAATGTGCAAACGCCACACAGACAGTTGTCCAAGGTTATTCAGTAAACAAAGCATTTACTTTTGTGCTAAGGCTACAGAAAATCTAAAAAAGAAAAGGCATACAAAATGTGCAATAAGATGTTTGTACCTTTGCAAGCAAATTATTGAATTACATTGCTTAAACGATAATTAACTGATATAAGATATGAGAGCATAATCCAGCGAAATCTGTAGCACAGCGAGAGAATAACAAGCAATTACATTTAAACTTGACGATTATGGACTAAAATTTATTATGTCCAGAAAAAAGATGGTGATTTTGTGAGAAATTGCATTTTCCCCATGATATGTAATTCCCAGTAGTTCACGTACCAGTGTGGAGACCCCATGCTGATTGAGAGGGAGCTCCAGGCTCTGAATGAATTCTCACCGTCTCAATGTGCAGTTGGTGCGTGTCTCTGCACTGTTCATAAATCTATCAGCAGCATTCATGACTTACTCCTGAAATAGTTCGCCATTCCCACCAGCTTCTAGCCACTATAGGAGTACAGTAATGTCTTCTCGGAGATAGAAGGCATTTCCTTGACACTTTACACAAGCCATTCACTTTTCCCCCTCACGTTCAGCAAACCAAGTTAAAGTGACACATGTGTACCACGAGTAAAGGAACCAGGAGGAACAACATAGAGCAGTCTATCTGGGTAGACTCTGCTTCACTATTTGTTATGTTGGGGCATCAAAGACATCTTCCTATTTCTGTATACGTGGTTTGATATGCTGAATGGCCACCTCCTGGTCATCTGGAAGCAGCTCAAGGACCTGACCTGGCGAATCCGGTTCCTGTTTAACATCTCGATGTGCTGACTACACTCCTTCCCTCCTTGTGTAATAGGCAGGAGGGTCTGAATTGGCTATCCATATTCTTGTCCAATAGTTTGAATGGTTTGAATGGCGTCCTTGTATTCTGTTGAAACGACGTTTCGGGCTGAAGCTTATGCTCAGAAATGGCGATTCTCCTGCTCCTCGAATACTGCCTGACCAGTGTGCTTTTACAGCGCTACACTCTCGAGTCTTCAGTCAGTGAATGGTCTCCTCTGTTTCTGTGCACCAGGTTATCAGAATAAATGAACGCCAAACGCTCCTGTCTTGCAGTTTTGAGGAACTGAATGGAACATAGGGACGTAGGGCTGAGGAGTAGCAGTGTGTCATTAGACACATTAAGCCCTCTCAACTAGACAGTAATATCGTGCCTGACCTGGATGTGTTCTCAACCCCACTTCCACATCTGTAGTTCATTTTCCTTTACTGTCCAATATCTAACTACCATTGCTTTGACTAAATGCAAACACACAGGCACCACAAACTTCTGGGGAAGAACATTCCCATGCAAACAACCTTTTGTGAAATTATCCTCTTCCGTGTTCAGACTGGGGTTGGACGGATCACTGTTTCATTTTCTAGTCCCGTTCCTCCATTGATCATGATAAATTTTAAATGTAACTAGGTTGGTGATATGACCAATTATATAGGTCTCAGACTAGGTCAGATTCTTTGCTGGGAACAAGTCAGTTCGATATCTTACATTTGCAAAAATAAATCACCAAAGCAAAGTTACTCAAAACTAAGATGAAAAAATACACGGCAAACAGTTGGGACAAATATGTACATTAATATTTAATGTACTTACACACAGACACATACACTCAGACACACGAAGTGTCACACACACAAGTGCACACAGACACATGCATACACATGCCTATAGACAAGCAGGAAAAAAAAAACTCTGCAAAATATCAGCTTGAAAGATCTTTGTCCAAGCAATAGTTAACCTCAAGACAAAAGTAAAATAATTAAATGTTATTCTGCCTCCGAGGTTGTTCTGCTCACACAAGCAGGATTTATTCCTGGAATTGTCGGATTGGCTGAATTAACTTTGATTTTAGGCAGTGGGGAGATGCCAATGATTCCTCAACAGTAATCCTACATGAATGGTAACGATGACTGAACGGTTTTCACTCTCATACATTGCTGCGAGAAGGAACAAGGAAAGAGAGGGAGCAATAAGCAGTGGCATCTCCAGCATGTTGCACTTTATCCATATCTCAACAGAAATATATAGTAATGTTATCTGATCATGAAACTGGACCACGTGAGGCCTCCTTGAACATTCTCAGAACTGTATGACTTCGTCCCTGTTCTCTGCTCCATGTACGAGTTTTAATGAAGATACGTTTGTATGTGTCCTCATATTTTTGTCCAATAAAATCATTTCTTCATAGTATTTGTTTTCTTATACTAAGAAAAGAGTATATAACATATGCATGTTGTTTTCTTAAATTTGAATCCTCAGTTCTAAATTCCCATACCAGAGAAAATGTCCATCGGCTATGCACCAGATGCACTCTCCTCAATATCTTACGCGGTTAAATACGAACGCCTCTCATTCTCAACCCTGAAGTGCTCTTGCTTCATAGAGGTTTCTAACATCATGAGGAGCAAGGAAATAGTGAAGATCCAAGAACATTTTCCTAGCTTAGGGCAGTCCAAAACTAGTGCACATAGATTGAAGGTGAGGGGAGAAAGATTTACAAAGGACAAAAGTGGTAACTTTTCACAGAGTGTATGGAATGAACTTCCAGAGGAAACATTGGAGGCTGGGACAGCTACAGTATTTAAAGCCATTTTAGTGAAGCCATTTGAGTGAACACGAAGGTTTTATGGGATATAGGCCAAGTGCTGGAAAATGGAACTTGATTAATTTAGTACACCTGGTCAGCATGGACATGGTGCATCGAGGGGTCTGTTTCCGTGCTGTATGACAGAATAAGGCCTTATTTCTAGGAGCAAGTACAGTGCAAAATCTTCACAAATCTTCTAAAGCGATTGAGTATATTTATTTTTCAGTTTATGGAATCATCACAGCCCACAATACATCAGATGTTGACTCAAAAATCCCCTGTACAGTAAAACATCCTGATAGCTTTTTCATGAAGTAATCATTCAATATACCTACCTAATTACTTGCTG
Organism: Chiloscyllium plagiosum; assembly: GCF_037043375.1. Classification (NCBI taxonomy): domain Eukaryota; kingdom Metazoa; phylum Chordata; class Chondrichthyes; order Orectolobiformes; family Hemiscylliidae; genus Chiloscyllium; species Chiloscyllium plagiosum. Next base: position 73,780,676 of record NW_028270169.1, on the reverse strand, counting down.
CATCTGCACACTAACCCCGTGTGATGTATGTACCAGGGTGAACAAATGCCTTTGTACAACTGAGTTTTGTGATCTCTCTTCTTTGAATTAATTTACTGTTGTTTTACCCTTCTCCCACAGCACAAACATCGGTAGCCCATGTAATCCAGTTTCTGCTGAAGGTCTGCACACTTACCTTCCCTGTATATATCACATTCCAGACTCTCTACCTCCACTTGACAACTTATCGAATGACTATGTTACTGGTTGAGCCAATTGAGTTCCATCCAATCAGTTCCCACACGCAAATCATTGACAGATTCTACACAGCTTTTGATGTTGCACTGATCTCTGAGGCACTTCACCAAGTTAAAGATTTCCAACCCGAAAATAAACATTTCTCCGGACTGTCTATTTTCTGATAGTTACACAGGGCTCCCCTGTTCCTGTGTAGCAACCTAGAAAGTAGGTGTGACCTCGTCTTGTGCTGCGTAATGTACTGAAATGGCTGAAAAACTTCATCCTAATCCTTTGTAAATCATTAGAGGGGCAGAAAGGTCTCCTCGTGTCTCATTGAATCGATCCTGAATGGCTGAATGCGATCTTCCTCACTTTCTGTAACAGCATCGAGGGGTTGAGTGAGTGAAGAATACATGAAGCAAGAGCAGCAGGTGGCCATTCAGCCCCTCGAGCCTGCTGCACAATTCAGAATGTTCATTGTTGATGTGATTATAACTAAGCATCCCTTTCCTGTCTGTTCCCAATAAACATTGATTCTCTTGTTCATCAAACATCTATATAACTCCGCCTTGAGTGTTTTCATTAACCCAGTCTTCACTGCTCCTTGGGCATGAGAAGACCATAGACCACACAATCCTAAAGAGAAAGGAACATCCCTTTCCCAGTCTGAAATATGAATGCCCTTATTCTCAAAATGATTTCCCCTCAAACCAATCATCATTCTTTTGACACAAGGACGCCACGGTTAGGAACAGATATAGACCATTCAGCCCCTCAAACTTCCCCAAATTTCCATTAACCCTCGACAATCAAACACTGACCAGATTAACCTCCAGTGAAGTTAAAGGAATTCCAGGTACAATATGTTTATCCTACTCTAAGATTAAACTAAATTACAGAGCCTTCATCCTATTATCATCTATGTGCCTATCCAAGAGTTACTTGAATATCCCTAATGTAGCTGATACTACTACCACTGCTGCATTCCACGCACCTATCACTACCTGTGTAAACGACCTGCCTCTGACACCTCTGCAAAACCTTCCTCCAATCGCATTAAAATTACGTTTTCCTTTCGTTAGCCATTTTCACCCTATGAAAAAGACTCTACTTATCCATTCTATCTGTGCCTCTCATCATCTTGCACACCTCTGTCAAGTCACCGTTCATTCTTCTTTACTCTAATGAGAAAAGCTAAAGCTACCTCAAACCTTCTTCATAAGACATGCCCTACAGGACAGGCAGCATTCTGGGAACTCCCGTCTGCACCCTCTCTAAAGCTTCCACATCCTTCCTTTAATGGGGAGAACAGAACTCAACACAATATTCCAAGTGTGATCTAACCAGGCCTCTATGGAGCTGCAGCATAACCTCGCAGCTCTTACCTCAACCCCCCAGCTTATGAAAGCCAACACATCATACACATTCTTAACAGCCCTATCACCTTGAGGGCTTTGGCAACTTTGAGGAATCTATAGACGTTGACGCCAAGATCCCTTTGTTCCTCCACACTGCCAAGAATCCTACCTTTAACCCTGTAATCTGCATTCAAATTTAACCTTTGAAAACGACTCTCTCCTGAAAATGGGAAAATGGACCAGAATCAGGCCACTTAGTCCATTGGATCTGCTGTGCCATTGGATTAAAGCCGAAATGTTTCTCACCTACATTCTCCTGCCTTCACCAAATGATCATTGATTCCCGAATTAATGAAAATCTTATTCAACTTATCTTGAAGAAACTGTGTGCAGGGATGTGTGTGTGTTAGTTGTTGTGTGTCCATATCTGAATGTATATGTGTTGTATGTTTAACGTGTCTGTGTATGTTTGTGTGTATCTCCGTGAGACGAGGTCTTGCCGTTTTTTGGGGAAAATTCATTGAAATTGAGATCAACCCATCACCACCCCCCACACACCTCTACATGTGTCACTGTTAAGTTTATAGTTATGCAATGCCACCTTCTGCTCGCCTCCCCATGCCTTTGCACTAGTGTCAGTTTTTTATTGTTTCTTTCAGAGTGCATTAAATTCTGTCAATTTCTCACATTGCATGGCTGTTTGGTTTTTCAAATAACGTCTTTGGAAGCACAGAGCAGTTTCGTCTGATACCTAGCGAGATCGTTCCTGAGATATTATCACCACCACTGTGTCAGTTTCAGGACTTTTTAATCTTTTCTCATTTATAATTTGTAGGAGTATATTGTAAAACATTTCAAGACAATGAACATGCAATATATTCATTGCATCGACTTACAAACCGTTCCGTCGACATTATTTGGATGCATTTGCGGTGGAAATACTCTTTAATTTATGCACTCTGTGTCAAGAATAATCTTCAAAGACAAATAACTCCCACATTGCAGAGCGAGCATAGATATTACTTTACATGAACATTCTCCACTCTGAGGGTCTTCAGAACAATTACAATCCTCCATATACCAAACTGTGTGTGTGCGTGTGTGCAGATGGTTCTGTCACTTTGGATATCGCTATGAGCTGCCTCCCTCCCCCTCCCTCCCAGACTGAATTCCCTGATGGTTGTCACCCTGTGGTGCTGTCAACGCAGAGGAGTGTGAAGGCCAGCAGAGAGGGACATTGCGTCACTTTAAACATAGGACAGGCTGACAGATCTGCTGTGCACATGGACACACAGATACACACAGAGACGAATACAGTCACGCAGACAAAACGCAGAGATGAAAACAGACACGCAAATACACAAAGAGACAAATACAGACACACAGAGATGAATACAGATGCACAGGCGCACAGAGAGACGAATACCGACGTGCAGCGACACACATAAACAAATACAGGCACACAGATAGAAGCAGAGACAAATACAGACAGGCAGATACACAACGGAGATGAATACAGGCACACAGATACACATAGAGACGAATACAGACACGCAGATACAGAGATGAATACAGGCACACGGAAACACATAGAGACGAATACAGACACGCAGATACAGAGATGAATACAGGCACACGGACACACACAGCGACAAATATAGACACGCAGATACACACAAAGACGAATAGACTCACACAGATGCCCATCGGGATGAATGCAGACACAAGGATAACACAGAGATGAACACAGACACACAGATATACACAGAGACAAACACAGACCCGCAGATACACACAGAGACGAATCCAGACACACAGATACTCACACATGAATACAGGCATGCAGATACAGATATGAATACAGGCATGCAGATAGATATAGAGACGAATACACACATGCAGATACAGGCATGACTGCAGGTACGCAGATGCACACAGAGACGGATGCAGACTCGAAAATGCACACAGAGACACGCAGATAGACAGAGAGACGGATAGAGACACAGATACACGCAAGATGAATACAGACATGCAGATACATACAGAGACAAACACAAACAAGCAGATACACACAGAGACGAATAGAGTCACATAGATGCCCACAGAGTCGAATACAGACATACAGATACACACAGTGTTGAAAACAGACACACAGATACACACAGAGACAAACACAGCCTCGCAGATGCACATAGAGACACACAGATACACACAGAGATTAATTTAATGACACAAACAGATGAATACAGACACGCAGATGCACATGGAGATGAATGCAGACACGCAGATTCAGAGATGAATGCAGACACACAGATGCACACAGAAACGAATACAGACACACAGATACACAGAAAGACAAATATAGACGCGCAGATACACAGCAAGACAAACATAGACATGCAGTTACACACAGAGACGAATAAAGTCACACAATAACAACAGAGACGAATACAGATACACGTATACACATAGAGTTGGACACAGATAAACCAATATACAGAGACAAAAACAGATGCGCTGATACACACAGAGATACGCAGATACACACAGAGACGAATAGAGACACGCAGATACACACAGAGGTGAATATAGACAGTCAGATACATACATACGAATACAGACATGCAGCTGCACACAGATACAAATACAGGCACGCAGATACGCACAGAGACAAATACAGACATGCAGATACGCACAGAGACAAATACATACATGGATATACACACAGCGATGAATGCAGAAACGCAGATACACACAGTGACAAAATCAGACATGTAGAGACACGCAGAAATAAATATAGATGCACAGACACACATGGAGACTGATGCAATAGCACATATACTAATACAGGCACACATAGACAAATACCGATACATAGATTCACACGCACACACAGATACCCAGTCATCACTCACTCTACACCCACTGCCACATTGACATTTATATCAACATCAGGAATCTGCCAGTGTTTATTTTTTCACGTGGTGACTTTCTCAATATTTCACTCACTCTGTGTGGCTTGTGTCAATCTTTCTGCTGTTCCATAAGTAATTTTCTGCATCGCTCTATATCTTCCAACTCTTTCCTTTAATGGGGTGACCAGAACACGGTATTACTAGTGTGGTGTTCTGACACGGCGATGAACATTTCTGCTAATGAACCAAACATGCAGAAAAGCTCACCTCACTCATAATCCGTTAAAGTCGAGTGACAGAGAGCTCGCGAATTCCACTACATAACAGGAAATAATATCAATGTATTCCTTAATTCTAAAAGTGAACATTGAACAACAACAGTTATGCCCAACTCGAAACTTCCCTTTCTCTGAACTGTTTGTTATATTCCTCCACCTTTAACAATATCCTCTTCCAATTAAAGAACAACTATTAAAATTACACAAACCAGACAGTGGCTGTAGTCTCCAATGCCCTCCTTCTTTCCACTGAATATCTCCCTGGGTCATGTTCTGTCTTTTAATGCAAGGATATTTCGTTCAAAAATGTATCTTACACAGAGAATGTTGTTCATGGCAGACTCTCACGCTGGCAGTTTACTCTCTGTCTAACTTTCAAAATGCGCGCCTCTTTATTCCCTCAACATCAGCTCATCTCCTTGGTTTGATGTTGGCAAAACAATAAATTTAAAATTGAATGGGTTTAGTATAGTGGGGCATTATTTAAACTTGGTTGTTTAAATTCGAATAGTTGTTAAAAGAGCAACCAAAGCTCAACATATCTGTTTCACAGCTAATTGTCACATAGTTTCAGTACAGTAAACTCTGAAAATATTAGCTAGACATATGACAAGTGCTTACAAGCTCTCAATGCAGAACAGCATTCAACTTCATCACAGTGGGTTAAACAGTGGGATTATAGAGCTGCAGCAAAACCTCACAGCTCTGAAACTGATCTCCCCGGCTGTGAAAGCCAACTCGTCATACGCCTTCTAAACAACAGCACCAACCTGGATGGCAACTTTGAGGATCTATAGACATGGATCCCAAGATCCCGCTGTTCCAGATTTATCTCGATCTGTCACTCATCAGCTCAGTTCTGTCAATGTCCTGTTGCTACCTACAACAGCCCTCCATACTAACCACCAACTCCACTAAAGTTCGTGACATCGGCGAACCTATGAACCCACCCTTCCAATTCATCATCTAACTCTCTTATTTAAAAAATCACAAAGAGCAGAGGTCCCAGAACAGATCACCAAGTTAGTCACCAAGCTCCAGGCTGCATTTGTTCCACCTACCACCACCTTCTGTCTTCTGTGGACCAGCCAATTCTGCATTCAGACAACCTGATCTCCCTGTAAGCCATGCCTCCTTATTTTGTGAATGAGCTTACAGTGGAGAACTTTATCAAACGCCTTGTTGTAATCCATATATACCACAGCCACTGCTCTAATTCATCAACGTATTTTGTCACATCCTTAAGGAATTCAATAAGATCTATGAGGCATGACCTGCTCCTCACAAAGCCATGCTGACTGTCTCTAATCATTTATAATTTTCCAAGTATTCATAAATCCTGTCTCTCAAATCCTCTCCAATACTTTGCCCGTCACTGGTGTAAGACTGGTTAGCCAATATTTCCCAGGATTATCCCTATTCCCTTTCTTGAACCAGGCATTAACTTTTGCCAGCCTCCTGTCAACTGGCACGACTCCAGTGGACAGTGAGGATGCAAAGATAATCGCAAAATGCGCAGCAATCTCTTCTCACTTCCTATAGTATCCTAGGGCATATCCTGTTTGGCCAAATAAATTTATCTATCCGTGTGTTTCTCACATTTTTCAACACATCCTCCTGTTCTAGCATAATCGCCTGTTTCATGCTGTCCTCGGAAGGTCCCTCTCATTAGTGAATAATGAAGCAAACATTCATTAAGAACCTCCGTTACCTCCTCCGACTCCTGGCACAAGTTCCCTCCACTATCCCTGATCAGCCCTACCCTCACTCTGGCCATCCTCTTGTTTCTCACGTAAGTGTAGAACGTCTTAGGTTTTACCTTAATTCTATCTGCCAAGGCTTTATCATGCACACTTTTATCTCTCCTGAGTTAATTCTTCATTTCCACCCTGGTTACCTTGCAACCTTCTAGGGCACTTCCTAACCCTTGCCTTTTCAACCTTCTGTAAGCTTCATCCTTCCTCTTGACTAGATGTTCTAAAACGCCTGGCACAATGAAGATATGGAGCTGAAATGGATGGGAGTTGCACATCCTGTCACTTGCAGCATGGGCTGCAAGTTTCCTGACAGTGTGCAGTGATCAAACACAGTGTTACTGAGCGATGTACTGGGATGGTGGACACAGCTCTACATGCTGGAAGGGTAACTGCTCCAGGTTTACAGAGTTATTCACTGCACAACCCCCCGTTGACTGATGTGGTCTGCACAGTCCGTACAGATTGCTGGGTTGTATTGAGCACTACACTAGCCTCGTCTGCACAGTGCTTCACGCTGAATAGATATCTCATCTGGATTATGATGTCTGATTCTGTGAGGTGGAGATGGTATCGGGCATAACTGACCATTTGAGCTGATCTGTCAGCATATTTATTTTATGTTCTTACTCTTGTTATTGGACCCGCCAGCGTCTGACTCGTCCAGCTAATCCCATTTCTCTGAGAAGAGCCATGTTTATTCAACTTGTTGATCAAGTAATCATCCAAATATAACACGGGCATCCGTCTTTCTGGAATTAACCTAACCGTTGGTGCTAATATCCCTGAATCCCTGGGGACGTAATTATGAAGTTCAGAAACAACATGCAAAGTGCACGGCTCATGCTCTTCTATACATCACGGCTGTGGGTCCCATTTGGATCCTTAATGCATCAAGAGCTGGCACTGTGAAGCTCAGAAACAATGAAATGGTGTGTCTCGGGCTGTTCACTGCCTGGTGTGTCCCATGTGGTGATCCATGAACAGTAGAGTGTGTGTTGGGCTGTTGTTCACTTCCCGGTGTGTCCCATGTAGTGTTCCATGGTAGACAGAGGGTCCCAGCAGCTTTGAGACACGTCTTTGAAACTTGGTCTGTGCCTGTTCACTGAACATCTGTGTTTGTCCCTTTCAGCTGATCATGAGGTCAGTTACACGAGGAAGCCCCTCGAGTACTATTGTTAATTACCAGGCATCAAACTTGGAACTGAGGGGCTCCTGAATGACTCCTGTTATTGGAAAGTTAGTGGAGGTGCTGGGAATGCTTTGTTGGAGGTAGTGCTGTGAGCTGCCTCAGACATTCAGGAAGACCTGAGGATTTGGTGACACAACTGTGGATGGAGCATGGGGACGATAGTAACAGCATCTGGGTCTGTAACATGAACAACAAATGGAGCAGAGGCTTCAGAGAGGGGAAGCTCTGAAATCACGAATGCATGTGTCTGGGGAAAGGGATCTGCTGGATTCACCACGGGTTTTCCAGGACCAGCTTCCCAAGCTCCACCTAACCAAGGAGCAGAGTGTGAGGGGACCCTGACTGAACAAGGAGCTGGTCACAGAGCGGTGTCTCCTCCTTCAACACGACTTGCAGGTTCACATCAGGGGGAGGACCGTGCTACCAGTGGTTTTTGGGTCACAGTTTCATTCAGCTTCTACGTTCCGGAACTTTCCAGGCAGGAGTGGGTGACAGCTCCACCATCTCTCCGATCATCATTCAGGGTCATCATTCAGTGACGGAGGAAATATATGGTGGATGAGAGCAATAGGCCCCCTGGGAACATCAGGCAGCAGACGATCAGGGTGATGGAGAAACACTTGCCATGTCTGAACGGCTCAGAATGAACCCTCCAGTACACACGGTGTCACTAAGTCCTGTAATCCCTCTGTATTTCAGTAACATACTGCCTGCCGTTCTTCCTGGAAGAAAATGATAGGTTTTATATGATGTTAAATCCCACCTGCCAAACTTTTATCCATTGATTAACTTGTCCATATACATTTACAGACTCTACAACTTCCATTGATTATTTAATTTCCTTCTTATCTTAGTTCCATTGGCAAACTTAGTTACAGTACATTTGTTCCACTCCTCTAGATCATTGATATAGATGGTAAATAGCTGAGGACCTTGCACTGGTCACTGTGTGACCCTACTGGTTACATTCTTTTAAACTGAATAAATCGGACTTATCCGGAGTGCCTGCTTTTTCTGTCCGATAACCAGCCCTCCCCCATTCCTGTGTAACACGTTTGAAGGGCCGAATAAGGATGAGGAACATCAGTCAGCAATCCAGCCCCTCCAGTCTGCTCCACCATTGAATACAATCATGGCTGATGTCAGCCTGCTCCACCATTGAATACAATCATGGCTGATGTCAGCCTGCTCCACCATTGAATACAATCATGGTTGATGTCAGCCTGCTCCACCATTGAATACAATCATGGCTGATGTCAGCCTGCTTCACCATTGAATACAATCATGGCTGATGTCAGCCTGCTCCACCATTGAATACAATCATGGCTGATGTCAGCCTGCTTCACCATTGAATACAATCATGGCTGATGTCAGCCTGCTCCACCATTGAATACAATCATGGCTGATGTCAGCCTGCTCCACCATTGAATACAATCATGGCTGATGTCAGCCTGCTTCACCATTGAATACAATCATGGCTGATGTCAGCCTGCTCCACCATTGAATTCAATCATGGCTGATGTCAGCCTGCTCCACCATTGAATACAATCATTTCTGATGTCAGCCTGCTCCACCATTAAATACAATCATGGCTGATGTCAGCCTGATCCACTATTGATAACAATAATTTCTGATGACAGCCTGATCCACCATTGAATACAATCATGGCTGATGTCAGCCTGATCCACTTTTGAATACAATAATTTCTGATGTCAGCCTGATCCACCATTGAATACAATCATTTCTGATCTCAGCCTGCTTCACCATTGAATACAATCATGGCTGATGTCAGCCTGCTTCATCATTGAATACAATCATGGCTGATGTCAGCCTGATCCACTATTGAATACAATAATTTCTGATGACAGCCTGATCCACCATTGAATACAATCATGGCTGATGTCAGCCTGATCCACTTTTGAATACAATAATTTCTGATGTCAGCCTGATCCACCATTGAATACAATCATTTCTGATGTCAGCCTGCTTCACCATTGAATACAATCATGGCTGATGTCAGCCTGCTTCATCATTGAATACAATCATGGCTGATGTCAGCCTGATCCACTATTGAATACAATAATTTCTGATGACAGCCTGATCCACCATTGAATACAATCATGGCTGATGTCAGCCTGATCCACTTTTGAATACAATAATTTCTGATGTCAGCCTGATCCACCATTGAATACAATCATTTCTGATGTCAGCCTGCTTCACCATTGAATACAATCATGGCTGATGTCAGCCTGCTCCACCATTGAATACAATCACGGCTGATGTCAGCCTGCTTCATCATTGAATACAATCATTTCTGATGTCAGCCTGCTCCACCATTGAATACAATCACGGCTGATATTAGCCTGCTTCATCATTGAATACAATCATGGCTGATGTCAGCCTGATACACTATTGAATACAATAATATCTGATGTCAGCCTGCTCCACCATTGAATACAATCATTTCTGATGTCAGCCTGCTTCATCATTGAATACAATCATGGCTGATGTCAGCCTGCTTCACCATTGAATACAATCATGGCTGATGTCAGCCTGCTCCACCATTGAATACAATCATGGCTGATGTCAGCCTGCTTCACCATTGAATACAATCATGGCTGATGTCAGCCTGCTTCACCATTGAATACAATCATGGCTGATGTCAGTGCTCTCCACCAATGAATACATTCATGGCTGATATTAGCCTGCTCCATCATTTAATGCAATCATATGTGATGTCATCCTGCTCCACTATTGAATACAACCATGGCTGATGTCAGCCTGCTCCACTATTGAATACAATCACGGCTGATATCCTCTCGGTCTCAGTCCCACTTTCCAGCCCACTCTCCGTATCCCTTCAGTTACTCAATATCCCAGCATCCACTGCACTCTGGAACAGTGAATTACACTGATTTACAATCCTTCGACTGAAGTTCTCTCATCACTGTTTTAATTCCTCTCCATTTATCCTAAAACTATGAAGTCTTGTTATCGATTGCCCCACATGAGAAAATACCAATGCATATCGACATTATCAATCACCTTTAGCATTGTCCAGTCCTCAGTGATATCTCCTCCCATTTTTCTAAACTCCAGCGAGTATAGGCCTGAACTGCACAATCTTTATTCAGAGGACAAACTCCTTATCTCTGGAATCAGTCTAGTATACCTCTTCTGAACTGCCTCCATGGTAATTACATCCCTCCTGCAGTCAGGACACCAAAACTGTACACAGTACTCAATTGCGATCTCACAAATGCCTAGCATTATTGCAGCAGTACCTCTCTCGCTTTATTCTTTCAGAAATAAATACCAAATTTGCAGTTGCCTTTATCTGCTATACCTGCATCTGTGTCTTTTGCGATATGGATGAGGATACCAGATCCCTCTGTACCTAAGCACTCTGTAGTTTCCCTCTGTTTGGATAGTAAGTTGCCTTTCTGTTACACTGACCAAAACGGTCTCATACTTTTCATTGTTTCATTTCATCTGCCAAATAATGGCGCAACCTGTCCTTAACCTTCATTACACTTTCTCACCTGAGTCAGTGTCTTCTGAAAAACTGATTATAGCATGTCCATCCCCTCAAATAGGTGATCGTATTTATTGCTAATAGTTCGGGCCTGGGGACTGAGCCCTATGGTATTTTTGGAAACAGAAAATAGACCAGTTATTCCAATTCAATGCATTTCTTTGTTTCGTCAATCCTACATCCAAGCGAATAAATTACTTCTAACCATATGCGATCTTATTCTGCAGATTAATCTTTTGTGCACACCTTATTCAATGTCTTCTGCAAGTCCTGATTTTACATCTCCAGGATCCTCATTATGCAGCTTGCTTGTCACATTCTTAAAGACTCAAACAAATAATGAAAATACGATTCATCCTTTGTAAAATTATGTTGATAATGATGGATTGTGGCTTGACTCTGTAAATGTCCTTTCATTAATTCCTGAATAATCGATTTTAAAAATTTTCTTAAATTCCAGCAGTTTTCTCACTACTTTATAATTCCATCGTGAAGGTGATAAACTTGAATTCTCACCTCTCTATATTCTCTTCGTTCCCTCCAATCCTGTATAATTGACGCATGGTGTGAAATGACCTACTCTGGTTGCTGTGTAAGAGGCATGAGTGGCTGAATGGACTCATTCTCTTCCCTGTGCACAAAGTAAATGGGCTGATGTCAAAACAAAATCAAAACAAAGCATAGATTAAACCGAGCTGAACCAAGGCAAATTAAATTAAATTACATGAAGTTACAACACCCAGCACAATCCTACCAATCACCGGTAGCATGAGTTGCCATACCCGTATTTGTTCAGAATTCTTCCTCTCAGAGCCCTCACTGTTACACCAATGCCCTGACCAATATAGCCAATAAAACCATGTCTATATGGTTGAAATAGGGCCGCCACGTCCTATAACAATGTTCCTTTTTTCTGGTGCCCATACTCATAAGGAAGTCGAGGGGGATGGGCTCCATAACTAATCTACACCACGATCAGAGTCCTGGGAGGTTTCCTGGAACACAGTTCATCAGAATGTTCTTCCTTGCACAAATTTAAAGAATACTAAACAATTTATTCCCATGCAAGTCCAAAGAGGTAGGATTCAGCGAACACAAGAGGAGGGGCACCGGATTTGCCTTGACCTCGGTTCCCAAAATCCCTCCCAAAAAACTTGCTATAGTGCACCAATACCTACGAAGCTTGTTGCATGATCACAAGCAATAGGTAAGTGTATCAACATCTATTGTACATTTGGGGCACATTGAGGACGCTCCTGTCTTAAATTTGACAAGCTGCTCGGGTGTCAATTAAACCTGCGGAGTACCTTCAACTGCATAGTCTACATCCTATTGCAAATTGAAATCTTCCTTACGATCTCCCAAATATCTTCTTACTCCTCTGGTGAGACCTCCACCCACAATTCCTGAGCCCAGATTCCATGCAGCCGCTCTATATCCTTTGAGACACTACCTCTTAATAAATGATAGAGGGTGCTGACCGAGAGAGCACTCTTCTCTCCATTTCTGACCTATGGGGACTAACCATTAATGTAGTCTTTTTTCTGTATACAATTCATCATTTGAAAGTAACGAAAGGGGCCCCTCCAAGATAACTCATATTTCTGGCTCAGCTGCTCGAAAACCATCATGACCACCATGTCAAATAATTCTCCTAAACAGGAAATTCCTCTGGACTCTCAGAGCCGAAAGGCAGAATCCATCAATCCCAGCTGGGATCCTACCAATCCTACAATGGGAGTAAAAGGGGAAGTTTGTTTTTGTAAATTGCCCTCACTTTGTTGCACCTTTTTCAGGCTTTAACTATTTTAAGGACAATTGGATTTCTGCAATGGTTCATAACAGTCCTCGTCTTGGTAATGAACAACAGATTAATGAGGGGACATTTTGCCTGGGATGCCTCAATGTCCAGCCAAACTGACCGCAGTTCTTTGCAAGCTCAATCAGCCACATACGATTGCAGGGAACCTAGTTGGTATTTCTTAAAGTCCAGAAAATTCACACTCTTCACCTCCTGCAGAAGCTGCAATTTGGCTAACTTCATAAGAGGCCACCTGTGGTGCCAGATAAACAAGCTTAACCAACTGTAAAGCCTCCATAGAACTGACCTGGAGAGCATCAAAAGGAACATTCGCATGGGATAGAAGAAACGAGGAAGTGCATTCATTTTAACCGGAGGTATTCTACCCAGCCAGGATATTGGAATATCTTTCCAGAGCCGAAGGTCCTGTCTTATCTTCTCGAGCACCTGCATGAAGTTTGCTTTATATAATTGACTGAAGGCCGGTGTGATAAAAATGCCTAAATGGAGGAGACATTCTTGTGACCATCTGAAAGGGAATCGGATTGCACCCCCCATGTTCAGGTACTCGAATAACACCCGAACAGGCATGGCGTCCGATTTCATAAAATTGATGTTATACCCCGAGAAAGATTCAAATAAATCAATCACTTCTATTAAACGGGGCAAATATATCATCGGGTTAGTTAGAAAGAGAAGAACGTCATCTGTGTAAAGGATGATGTTATGCCTTCCTGACCCTACCACCCGTTCAGTTATAATGGGACCGCTCTGGGTGGCCTCTGCCAATGGCTCAATCATCAATACAAATAATAACGGCGAAAGGGGCTCCCTTGTCTGTTGCCTCTGCCGATGCTAAAATTATACCATTAGACCTTATACCATTAGTGAGAACTCCTGTTGCTGTTGCGTCACAATATAATTCTATATCCAACAGGCAAAGACACCTCCAAGGCAAAATGGTTCCATTACATAAAAGAGCTATGGCCACTACACCCAATAAAATGCTTTCTCTGCATCCAGCGAGACCACCAAGTCTAGAATCGACCTTGCTGGCACACCTGAACCATATTTTGCACTCTCCTAATATTAATCGGGAACCTGTGACTCCTAATAAAACGTGTCTGGTCCTCTTTCACAATGAAGGACAAGATCTTATCCAGCCTCAATGCTAGTATTTTCGACAAAATTTTAAATTCCACGTTTAATAACAGTATAGGCCTATACGAATAGGCAATCCTCTGGGACTTTCCCTCTCTTGAGAATAAGAGAAATGTTTGCTTCTCTCTGAGAGGATGGGAGGCAGTCCTGTCCACAAGAATAATTGAAATTATCCAACATTGGCTCAGCCATCACGTCTATGAACTCCTTACAAATCTCACTCCACAAGCCATCTGGCCGGTCGGGTTGCCACTCTGGAGCTGCCTTCCCGCATCCTGTATCTCTTGGATGTCACAGGGCATTCAAAAGAGACTCCTACTCTGAAGTTATACCTGGGAGGTCCAGGGTCTTAAAAATGACTCCGTTTTCACCAATCTGTCCGCACAATCCTCTGATTGGAGCAATGCAGAGTAGAACTTTCGGAATGCTGCATTAACCCTTTTGGGAGCGCAGGTCATAGTACCAGCACCCTCTCTAATGGATGTAATAGCTTGGGGACACTATTCTTTCTGGTCAAGTGAGCCAAACACCTTCTCAGTTTAGCACCATACTCGAATAACCTCTGTTTCGCAAAGGAAATCTCCCTCTTTGCTGTCTGGGTGAGCGCAGTGTTCAGAGAAGCCCGGAGGGCTGTAATCTGTTTCAACTCAGTTACAGACAGTCTGTCAAAGTATGCTGTCTCAGCTGCCTTCAGCCAAGCCTTGAGCATACACTACTGCTTTCCCTTCTGCTGCTTCCGAGTCACCGAGTAAGAAATAATCAAACCCCTTGCATAGGCCTTGGCAGTCTTCCAGAACACAGATGGATTACTGGCCATACCCAAGTTAAGTTCCCAATAAAAACTTAAATTCCCGCGAAAAGTACTCAATGATTTTGCTATCTTTCAGGAGGCAAGGATCCATGCGCCAGTGCTGTGAGCCTGTCCCATCGCCATCGGCCTTCACATCCACGTACACTGCTGCATGATCAGAATTTTGCAGGGCAGCAACGAATTTAAAAAGACCAATGGGGCAAAAATTATGTCAATGCTGGTATAGCACTTACGTGGGTTAGAAAAAAGGTGAAGTCCCTACCTTCAGGGTGAAGACATCTCAAACGTCCACCAACGCAGCTCCCTGTTCAGGTCCACCAGCTGACTTGATGGCGGGGAAATACCCGTGAGACCCCTTGACATCTGAGCAACTTCGGGATCCATAAGTCGGTTAAAGTCTCCCTTTTAATTGTACAATGTTCCCCAAGGGTCATCAACCTGGAGAGCGCATTTGATGGTGTGTGCTGGGGGCAATATGAAACAAGGTCCCATATTCCTCTCCATGTATTAAAGCTTTAAGAATCAGAAACCACTCACGTTCGTCGTTAATTTGGTCAAACCACTGAAGTGGAAGGTTTGTATGAATGAGTGAAGCTACTCCTCTACTTTTTGAATTAAAGGATGAAATAAACACCGGGCCGAACCTTCCCTGCTGTAACTTTAAGTGCTCCTTATCAGTTAGATGTGTTTCTTGCAACAAGGCTACATCGACCCCTTCCTTTCTGAGGCTTGAAAGTATCTTTTTCTATTAATGAGTGAGTGACTCTCCTTAAGGTTCCAATTTACAAGGATGTTGCCAGGATTGGAGCTATAGTGAGAGTTCGAGTCGATTGGTATCTCACAAACTGGGATGATTGGGTTATTTTATTCCTGTAGCGTGAGGAGCATGTATAGTGGGCATAGCCAAGGTCTTTTTCCCCAAAACTAGAGGGCATGAATTTCCGATGAAAGGGAAAAGATTTGAAAATGACCTCAGGAGCAACTTTTTCCCACAGAGGGTGGTGCATGTGTGGAATGAGCTGCCAGAGGAGGTGGTGGAGGTTTTTACAATTATAACGTCTAAATGATATTGGGATGGGTACATGAAGAGGAAGGGTTGACATCGACATTGGCCAAATGTGACTAGTTTAATTTGGGATATCCCATCAGCATGGACGAGTTAGACTGAAGCGTCTTATTCCATGCTGTACATCTCCGAGACTCTGACTCTATCTGACCTTGCACCAGTATCATATTAATTCATCATTCCCGGACATGCTAACCTATGTTGCTAGATATGATCGAAATGTCTTCATTTCAGCATTCTAAAACCTGCAAACATCCTTCCATAACACTGACTCAGAGTATCTCTCCCTCTGTCTATTTCCCAAATTCCTCCCATTTGTTGATGTTTAAACTGCTTCCCCACCATCCAGTTTTAATTGTCCAGTTTCAATGTGAATAACTGTCCTATATCTTTTCCTGCCCTTGAATGTTGCTCACCCAAGAGCATCAGCTTCCAACACTAAGAAGTTTAGAAACAGTATTCAAAAAAGCAATGCTTGCGTTTTCTTTGACTTGCCAGTGTCCTGCCCTGTGCTCCATGTTGGAAAATGGGGTTTGAACAGTTTGGAAGCACACCTTTGTAACTTGCTCTGTGCCTATTCATTGAACGCCTGTGTTAATCTCTCTCTGTTGCTCATGTGCTCAGTACCATGAGGAATCCTCACAACTGTTAGTGATTCAGAACAGGCTGATCATTTGCCTTTGACTGACATTTGATTTAACTCTAGTTTTTGTACGTTCGTGAAAATGCTGGGGATGGTTTCCTAGAGGCTGTGTTTTAAGCTGCTGCGGAAATTCAGGAAGACTAGACGCTTTGGTGATCCAACTCTGGATGAAACATGGTGACTGTAGTTACATTATCTGGATCTGCAACATGACTAACAAATGGAGCAGAGGCTGCAGAGAGGGGAATCTCTGTAAAATGGAATGAGGGAATTACATTCAGATCAGCCATGGTTTTCACGAATGTTGGAGCAGGATTGAATGGCTCGTTCATGCAACTTATTCAGATGTTTCCGTTGGTACCAAGCCAATTCCTCTTCTCTCCCAGTGTCTCACAGAGGTGGGTAGTGAGTCATGTCCTCCTGTTCCTGGGGAACAAAAATATGGGCCTCACTAGCCTCCAGATTTCCCTTTATCCCAGTATCGAGCAGTTGAATGACTGCCTCCTGTTCCTCTGTCCCAGTATCGAGCAGTTGAATGACTGCCTCCTGTTCCTGTGTCCCAGTCTCGAGCAGTTCGGTGACTACCTCCTGTTTCTCCCTGTTCATGAGCAGCAGTTTCAATGCTCTGAATGATGTCACAAGGTTAAGAAAGGACTTGATAACAGGGAATTTCAAACTTGGAGCAGCGTTACACAAAGGTATCTAGAATCGTCTCCACCAAATATTTTATGCAGCTCGTCTGTTATTTTATTCCTGTCTCCTTTTATAAACAGGGTGAATCATATACAACAGTGTAGTGTTCCGACAATACTCCCATATATAGGGAAGACAGATTAAAAAGATTGAAAGATTTATGATCTATCCCTCAGCAACTCTCATTCATTCCATCCAAAACTAGTAATGTGCCCTTTTATTGTGTTATGTAAAATGATGTAAGGAATTGGTTAACTGAACCTGTTTGTTTGGTGACTGTGATTAAGGTCAGTCTCCATGGAATCTAATTATCCCAGAGGAGAGTTTCCATCTTGTAATTATAAAAGGGCTCGATTCAATATGTTATCCCATGGTATGGGCGGGAGCATCACCGATAGTACTAACAGGGATCGGCTGCTCCAGAGAGAGGGAGAGATCAGAAACTGAGAACATTAGACTGGATAGTTCCAACAGTGGATCAGGATCTGAGAACAATAGACTGGAAAGTTCCAACAATGGATCAGAATCTGAGAACAATAGACTGGAATGTTACAACAATGGACAGGGGTTTATCCTATTATGTTTGGATTTTTTCTACATATTCTTGGTGGCCGTTATCATTACGGATCAAATATGTACTTTACATTATTCAATGCTTTTATTATCCTATCCTGGCTATTGTTGGTGTCCCTGGTCAGTTTCACTGTCGATATATTATTTGAATTAACCATGTGCGACTGTATTACTGTTATTTTCAGTTACTCTACTCTGTAAGTATTCACGGTCCAAACCACAACAAACAACAGTGAACTTGTTCATTCTTTCTCGCCTTCTTTAGTTCTGGCACTGTGCCTTGTTGGTTGACATACTCACTTTCAGGTATGAACCAGGATTCATTGCATCACTGCCCTTGCTATTTAAATATTGAGAGCTTGGAGGTCACTGTCTTCTGTTCTGGATGCATACTCCATTTCCTTCCTCTGACTACATCTCATCCCTGACCAATAACTGAGGCTGAAACAGACGAGTCACAACTACGGTGATCCCTTTGGCCACAAACTGATTACTGACAACATATCCTGACCATTCCTAATTTTAACTATTGACAACTGCAGCATGTACTTCACTGGTTCATCCCATCTGCTGTTTGAACCTTCAGCTAAGAAAGACAGTCTTAATAAAGCCAATAATCTGCTGCTGCTTAACCAAATCTGAGTCGGTATTCCATGGCTTGTATCTAAATGCAACCAAAATCCCATCATTCCTGTACGGATTGCTTTATATTGTTGTTGGGTCTGGCAATGTCTTTACTTTAATATTCACAAGCGCGTCGTCACCTCTGTCAATAACACGGTCCTCCGTCTCCCTCGGTTAACGACACAAAACCCTGTCAGTTGTTCACATTTAAATTGATTTCCTCTATGTCTATTCTCTCTCAAATAATAATTTTCATATCTACTGCCACCAACACACACAGACACAGACACACACACACACACACACACAATCTCTTATCTCATATTTCGGCAGTGGAGGTACAGAGACATACATTTGTGGGAGTCTATTTACTGTCACTTACTACATGGGTTACAGATCTTCCCGTGCAAGACATTTCTGTAGTGCAAGTATAGTAGCAATATACTGGCAAAGGTTTGCAATGGTCCCCATGTCCAAGTAGTCCAGTTTATAGAGTAGTCCGCTAGCATGGTCTGCACAGCTCTCCATTCTGGCTAGCCCCTTGTCCAAGTTTATGGTGTCTTGGATGGTTCTGTGAGGCAGATTCACAATTTGATGTAACTAACCATTTCAACTGATCTGGCAATAATTTTATTGAATGCTCCCATTCTTGTGATTGGACCCACCATTGTCTCACTTCTCCAGTTACTCCCACTCCCCTGTCTCCTTATCCATATTTTCACAACATGTTATCAGTTAATTAATTGTTTGTTTTTCTGTACCTTTCCCTGGTGTTGTTTTTTTTTCACTCCCGAGTGTATCGAGTGCTGGCATTGTGAAGCTCAGAAACAATGCAATGGTATGTGGCAGGCTGTTGCTCCAAGTTGGAAAGGGGGTTCCAGCAGCTTTGAGACACGTCTTTGAAACTTGGTCTGTGCCTGACCTCTGAAGGCCTGTGTTTGTCCCTCTCAGTTGATTGTGTAGATCATAACACGAGGAAACCCCTCGAATATTATTGTCAAGGAACAGGAGCTGAGGGGCATCTGACTGCCTCCTGTCATGGAAAGGTTAGTGGAGGTGATGGAGGTGGTTTACTGGAGGTTGTGCTGTGAGCTGCCTTAGACATTCAGGGAGACCTGAGGATTTAGTGAACCAACTCTGGATGGAGCATGGGGACTGTAGTTACAGCATCTGGGTACGCAACATGAACAACAAATGGAGCAGAGGCTGCAGAGAGGGGGAGCTCTGAAGCCACAGAGTGTTTGTGGGGAAAGGGATCTGCCAAACCTGCCTGTGTTTTAACGAGGAGGCACACATCTTTTCCCTCTCCTCTTTAAATACACCCATGCAAATTCACCCTCGACTTCTCGCACACAAACACATTCCCCCTCTCTCACATGCACACACACTCTCCCCTCTCTCACACGCACGCATACCCTCTCTCTCCCTCCCAAAGACACACATACTCCCCCTCACTCTCTCACAAACACACACACTCTCGCTCCCTCCCACAGACATTCCACCTTGTTTTCAATCACACACACGCACGTGCGCGCAAACACACACACACAAACACATCTCATTTGTAAGATGAATTTTCATTTGCCGGTTTGTATTTCCAGATGCATTATATTTTCTCAAAAAAAAACAACAATTTGTAGACAGTCAGTCAATACGATACTTTATTGACTCCTACTTTGGAAATAAACCTAGTCTGACTCCAGGTGAAGACATATACAGACTCCAAACAAGACCACATGCCTAAAATACGATGTCTGACTGGAGGGGTCACCTCCTTTACATCGATAATACCTGAAGGTATCTCCAGGCAGGACTTGAAAGGAACTCTGGATTTGCATATTCATCAATCAAAATCTGCATCTCCATTCTAACTGATTAAAGATTTAGCAGCCATCTTAGATGTGATCAATTCATGTGCATGTGTTGTACAAGCCTTTCATCTTTTCCTTATAAATTTTGTGCCTAAGGTCTTTTCTCTCTAACACCTGACGAAGGAGCAGGACAATGAAAGTTTGTGTTTTCAAATTAACCCGTCAGACTATAACCTGGTGCCATATGATTATTGACCTTACTCAACCCAGTCCAAAGCTAGCAGCTCCATATCATGGTTTTTTATTGATTAGCCAATTTTTTCTCCAAGCAAATAAATTGTCCTAACCCCGTGTGCTCTTGTCTTGCATATTAATCTTTCGAGAAGCATTGCCTTCTTGAAGTCCAGATATAGTACATCTTTCAGATCCCCGTTATTCAACTTGTTTGTCACACACTTTAATTAAAACAAGTTAGGAAAATCATTCAAACATGATTTATCCTTAATACAATCATGTCGACTTTGATGGGTTGTGGTTTGACTTTCAAAGTCTCCTGTTGTTAATTCCTTAATAACAGATTCGAACAATTTATCTTCAATCGTTTGCTCATAACTTTTCATTCCCGATTGAAGTTGGTTATTCTAAGCTCTTCCTTTTCCATAACCTCGACAGTCCGATTCAATTCCTGTGAAATAGGCAAGAGGCTGTGAAAGATCAGCTCCAATTGCTGTGTAAGAGGCATGGATGGCTGATTGGACTCATTCTGTTCCTGTTTTACACACACGATGGGCTGAATGTCCTCCTGGTGTTCCTACACTATAGCTTCAATGTCTTGCATGTCCTGCGCCTGTTCCTGACCAAGCCGCTTAAGATATCATCGTCCTTATCCTGTTTCACAATGACAGGTTTGGGGACTTATGGAATCTCCCTGCTGTTATGCCACATTTCGAGTGTTGAATTGTGCAGGCAGGTTGCGTTGCCCACAGTGGGTAGCTCAGTGGTTAGCACTGCTGCCTACCAGCACCAGAGATCTGGGTTCAATTTCAGTCTCGGGCCACTGTTTGTGTGGAGTTTGCGCATTTTCCCTGTACATGCAAGGGTGTCTGCCGTGTACTGCAGTTTCCTCCCACAGTCCCAAAATGTCCCAGTTCGGTGCATGAGTCATGGGAAATGCTAGGTTGCAGAGATTGGGTTGGGAACGGGGTTGGAGAGTGGGGTTTGTATGGGACGGCCTTCAGAGGATCAGCGTGGAGTCGATGGGTCAAATGGTCTGCTTCCACACTGTAGGGATTCTATGATTGACACCTTCATTGCAGGAATCAGTTGAGGGAATAATATCTGAGTTAATACCAATACCCTTTCTTAGTGAGGAGATTAAATCTGTGCACATTACTCCAGAAGTGATCTCACTAAGAACCTGTACAGCAGCAGCCACACTTTACCAGCTTGTTGTAAGGTTCCCACTCAGGTTAGAGCAGGCTCAGCTGTCACAGGAATGCACAATTTTGTTGAAAATGAATGGTGTGCTGACCTTCATTTCAGGATGATTTGAGTCCAGGAGTAAGGGCGCCTTACTGAAGCTGTACAGGCCCTTGGTGAGACCCCATCTTGAACATTGTGCATATTGTGTGCAGTTTTGGTCTCCATACCTAATAAAAGGAGAGCAGCGAAGGATGACCAGACTGGTCTCTGGGATGACAGGCTTGTTGTGGGGACAGTGTTTGGGGCGATTGTGCCTGTATTCCATGAGGTTTAGGAAAATGGGTGAACTATATAAAACTCTGACATGGCGAAACAGATTGGAAGCAGGGATGATAATTCCCCTGGGTGGGATGTCCAAAACACGGGCTCACAGTGTTGGGTACAGACAGGCCAAAGTGAGTTGAGATGAGACTAAATGTCTGCACTCAGAGACTATTGAACTTGGGGAATTATTTCCCTGATCAGGCTGTGAAAACTAAGGTAATGCATATAAATAAGGATTTCAAGGCACAGAAGGGATGGGGAGAGTGCAGGAGTTTGGTGTGGAGATATAGAATCAGCAATAATTACAGACAGTTATCCAATAATGAGGCAGCTGTATTCCTGTGGAACACCGTATTATAGAAAACGGTGCAATATAAATAATGGGGCCAATGGGAAAAAGAGGCTTCGGTGCGAACCCTCAAAATTACCAGTAAAAATCAAAACAAAAATAAAAGCCTAACGCAAACAATAGCACAGGCTACATAAATCTTTAAACTGTATATTGAAATGAGTTAGTGCAGTAAATGCCACATTTTAACACTACAGTCACTGACTACAGCACTGTACCTTTCACCAAGATCTTCACCAGAAATCGCACGGGCTGACTGACCACGTGATGCCAATACGGAATTCCAGTTCTCTCCAAAATATTCCCCTCCCGGTTTGAAATAAAGTTCCCTCTAAATGTAGACCACAAATCCCACATTCAGGCTCAGTTTCAAGGCTTGTAGAGCGGATTACATTGCTGTTTTATCTGAACACACTGAGGGTGCATTTGGCAGACAGAGGGATCCTGAGGCTGGGATTTGCTGTTCAGCTGATGCCAGAGACGGATTCACATAACAGTGAACGGGAACTCGCTTAGTAAAGAAAGGGGCTCAATTCACTAATTGTGTTGCAGCGAAATTGCGTTTAATAAATACACCTTATTGGATAACTGCCTGCATATTGAATGGAGGATCAAAATTGATGGACCAACGCGAATACAGTAGTTCCTATTTTATGTGTTCTGATATTTAAACATATTAAAGGATATGAACACTGTGTGGGGAAAACTGAATTGAGGAGATTTTCACCATGAACTAGAATGGAGGATGCTCAGTGTGTTGAATGACCTACTCTTTTCCCGATGTTTCTGTGCAATCTGTGGGAAAGCTCTGTAAATGTTGCAACCAGCTCTCAGATGTTAGGAAGGAGGTCTCTGCAGGGTCAATAGGATAGTGTTTCCTGTTCCAATACTGAGGCTGGTGCGGGGTGGTCTGTACGGTTTTATTCTTTAAGACCTCGGAGCAGTTTGATACAGTAGACTGTCTTGCTTGGCCGTTTCCGAGACCATTGAAGAGTTTTTCACATATCTGTGTGTCTGGAGTCACTTTTAGGGCAGACCAGAAAAGCACCCGAGATTCATTCCTGAAAGTACATTGAGGAAGGAAATTGGTATTTACAATCGACATTGGCTTCAAGGTCACTATTAATGACTCCAGGTTTTACATCTCGATATTTTATTAATTATAACTTCCACCGGCTGCCAGAGTATTAGCCTGGTCTGGATTAGTAATCCAGTGATATTTCCACAACAGCACCATCTCCACATGGGGACCTATCTGAAACCACACTGAGCAGGTTATTTCTGTGCTGCTTCACAGCTCTGTCAAATAGATCTCCCACCAATGTGACTATCGCGACGGGACTCAGGGCGTGGTAAATGGTCAGACTGTAGTTATTCTCTTGATATGGGGCTGGACATCGCTGAGTAATTTTCCACATTGTCAGGGAGATATCAGAGTTGGTGCTGGAATGAAACAGCTTCCCCAGGGACACGGCTTGTTGTGCAGCACAAGTCTTCAGTCCTATTGCAGGAATGGGGTCAGGGCCTTTGTCGTATCTACTATGTTCAGCTGTTTCTTCATGTCACGTGCAGTGAATCAGATCGACTAATGGGTTGTCATCAGGTTCAGGTACAATGGTTCCGACCCTATCATGTTCACCTATACTCGCCGCTGAACCATAGATCAGCTTGATGGTAATGGTAGGCTGAGGGATTATCCTGGGGAAAATGTTACAGATTGTAGTCGAATACAATTCTGCTGCTGCTGTATTCTACCGCACCACATGAATGCCCCACTTTGAGCTCCAATGTGTTCAATTCAATTCAACTGACTATCCCCCAGTTCACACCAAGACCCATTCACCCATCATCTCTGTATTCAGTGTCTTAACCTGGTTTCTGATGTGATAACACTTCCATTGTCCTATTCGGATTCTGCTGAAGGTCTCTCTCTGGTGTCGCGCCTCCAATTTGTTACTTTACTCAAACCCCTTAACATATGCATCTGAATCTTTTCCATTCCCCCAATGCCATCTTCTGTGTTTGATGTGAATGTGTTCCCCTCTGTTTCTCTCCCTGAGCATGATTAAGAGCTCTGCAGTGTCAGTGATGCCAGCCTTATGCAGTTTCGGATCAAGGAATTTGTACACCTTGCATTATCGGTCACTTCCCAGTGCATTCCGTGTGAGACAGAGCGTTTGAGCAGCTTTAACACACGTCTATGGAACTTGTTCAAAAATAGAAATTGCTGACGAAACTCAGCAGGTCTGGCAGCATCTTGTGGAGTAAAAACAGAGTTAATCTTTCAGGACCAGTGACCCTTCTACAAAGCTCCCATTTTCTCCAGCAATTTTGGATTTTCATTTCCAGTATCCATAGTTATTTGTTTAATTGAAAACTTGTTCTGAGCCTATTCATTTCTAGAGAACCTCAACAGTCTGGCATCATCTGCAGAGACGGAGAAACAGAGTTAGCGTTTCAAGTCCAGTATGACACTTCTTCAGAACTGAAAAGGATTGGAAAATGAGCTTTATAATCCCTTGACAGATCTGGGGAGTGGGTTGACGGGTAAAAGAGGGTGTGGCAAAAGATAAACATACTTTTAGTAGTGGTGAACAAGATCATGAGAAATAGCTTTATATTAAGATGTGAATGGGGAAAAGGGGTTCTCTCGATTGAGTGAAAGATAAAGAAGATGCAACCACACAAGATCATCGGGAGGCCAGGAGGGAGATTGTACGGAAACTGGAGAACAGTTATAATGGGGTCAGACTGTGAAGTTATGAAATTGTACATTAACTCCTAAAGGCTGTAACGTACGAAAGTGTAAAGTGAGTTGTTACTCGAGCTTGGGTTGTGCTGCCTTGGAACATTGCAGCAGCCCAGGGCTGAAATGTTAGTATGAGAGCAAGGTAAGTTATTGAAATTGGAAGCAATGAGAAGATCAGGGTTATTTCTACAGACAGAGTGGGTGTGTTCCTCAAAACAATCTCTCTTTGGTCTCGCCAATATAAAGAGACTGCATTATGAGCAGCAATGACAGGAGATCAGATTGAAAGTTTACAAGTGAAATGCTGCTTCACCTGGAAGCGATGTTTGGGGCCTTGCACAGTGAGGAGGGAAGAGGTGAATGGACAAGTGTTGCAGCTTCTGTAATTGCATGGGATGGTGCGATTGGGGAGTGGGGAAACGTTCAGGGTGATGGACGGTGATACAGAGGGAACGGTCGCTGTGAAATACTGACAGTGGGCGGGAGGGGAAGATGTATTTGATGATGCTGTCCTGCTGGAGATGGTGGAAATGGCGTAAGATGAATATGTGAATGTGGATTTTAGTGCAGGAGGAAGTGTGGACAAGGAGGAATCTATCATTGTTCTGGGATGGAGGGGACGAATTGAGGGCAACACTGTGGGAGATAGGACAGTCATAGCTGAAGGCCCTGTCCACAAGATTTCGGGGATTTCTGGTTTGATGGAAAAGGAGGTCACGTTAGACGCAGCTCACACGAAGGTGGCATCGTCAAACAGAAACAACAGAGATGCAGAAACTTGGAGACTGGAGTCAGCCTCCGCTGATCTTTTGTTCAGCCATATGCAGAAGTTCCCCCTGAATGATTGAAAAGAACCAGGCATCTAATTTGAGGATTTCTGCCTCACATCTGGTCTGAAGCGGAATGTGAAAATAGACCCAGAGGAAGGCCAGTGAGTATACGTGAGCAGACATTCAAACAGATATCCCAAACCGTTCAGTAATTTTCGTTTCTGTTCAAAAGAAGAACTCGATAAGAAGACGAAGCACCCATGGTTGACAAAGGCTCTCAAGGATACAATTGATGAGCATTAGTGGAGAGCCAGATTTAGGATATTTATTTCAGGGTCCAGAAGCAGATGCTAGGCATGAATTTCAGCTCTGCTTCCTGAATTCCCCCCAGAAACTGCTGCCATTGCTGCTCCATCCTCTTCCCTGCTCGTGTCCCCTTCGTGATTCCAGGTTCTCCCTCACAAGTTACAGAGTACAGTCTCTTACATTATGGTCCCTCCCCATTTCACCTGAAACTCTTTGATCAAGACTACCTACTCTGCAATAGCATCAAGCTGCGTTTAGTGCTGCCACTTTGCCTTTGGTCTCAGTGTGGCTCGGCCTCTCCATTCATGCGGTTTTACACTTGCCACACATCTCACTCGGAAAGTTTCCTTCTTTGAGTAAACCTTATTGAAAACACCTCTCCCCCTTTGCACTGATTTCACACTGTGATCCAAATTGCAAAAGGTATACTCTGACTTCATCTCAATCTGCTAAAGGCAACTGCACGCTGACCGTGTGGTATAAGAATTCCCCTTCTTACATGGTTCAGGCCAGTGATGCGCTTTCACTGTAGAGATCATCACCCCATTTGGACAAAGCAATTCAGGTGTTTGACCTCTTATTGGTACTCGTAACAGTTTCGTGCTGCCTTAGTATTATAACATGGAGAAAAAACAAATCACAGTATGAAGCTTGGGGTGAATGTTATTTACCTGTCATTTGAATACTATTTCATATTTGCAGTGCTTATCTTTAAATGCTTGTTCGTAAAGTTAGTGTCAGATAGCGTGTCAGAGGTTGAGGGATGACATCGTCGAAGTTTATAAACTCATGAGATGTATGAATAGAGTGACCAGCCAAGGTCTTTTCCATGGGATGGGGGAGTTCAATCATAGAAGGCATAGGTTTAAGGTGAAAAGGGGAAGATTTGAAATGGACGAAGGGTCAATGTTTTCACACAGAGGGTGATGTGTGTATATGGAATGAGCTGTCAGAGGAAGAGTGGGAGATGCAACTACATCTACAACATTTAAAACTCATGAGGACAAACATATGAATGGGAAAAGTTTAGAGGCATATGGACAAAATGCAATCAGATGGGACTAGTTTAGTTTGGAAAACCTGGTCAGCATGGACAAGCTGGACCAAAGGGTCTGTTTGTGCACGATATGACTGTATGAATCTAGAAAGCGAGGAAAAGGGGAGAAAAGACATGATGTAGTAAATTGGCAAGAAATACAAAAACAAGCAGCATGAGCTTTTCCGAGCATATAAAAAAAGAGTGTGTGACCTTAGGTAGAAATTAAGTCAGGAAAGTATATTGGGGATAATTGGAGGGTGTGACTGAAGAATTGGCTGCAGGGAGCAGACAGATAATTTATAACCATGTTTTACATCTTTCCTCACAGGGGAAGGGACAGTAAATATTTCAATGATGTAAACAAAATGGTAATAGGAGGGAAGTTCCTGAACCGTGTCTAACAAAAGGAACAAGGATTTTTCTAACTGGTAACAGTAAAAGGAGACAAGCCAGCAGTAATTCACAGCTGGTTTTAAAAGAAATGGTCACAGCCTTGAGGTCATTGCTCCCTCTCTATCAGATACTAGTTCTGCTGTTTGTTAATGTAAGCAGTAAGTGCGGTAGCTTGAATGGGTTGTCATCAGGTTTAGGTACACACGGTCCTGACCGTGGCAGGTTCACCCACATTCATCACTTAAGCGGAGATCGGCTTCATGGTAATGTTAGACTGAGAGATTATATTGTGGTTGAATATAATTCTGCTGCTGCTGCTGCTGCTACTACAGCTGCTATGGTGTGCAGCATCACATGAATGCCCAGATTGAGCTGCAATATCTGCAATACAATTCTGCTGCCTTTGCTCATTCGCACGGGGACCCGGTCACCCTTCTCCCCTGTACACAGTGCCCTATCCAGGTTTCTGATGTGGGAATGCTTCCTTTTTAAAAAATTCTCATCCTGTTTGGGTATCTTCAGGATGCCTTGCCTCCAATTTGTCGCATTCCTCAAAAGCATTTAACGTTTTCACCTCCGGTAATGCCATCTTTTGTTTAAAGCAACTGTGTTTCCCTGTTTCTCTCCATGACCATGATTAAAAGCTCTGTAGTGTCAGTGATGACAGCCTTATGTAGTTCCAGAACAAATGAATTTGTATACCTTGCATTATCATTCACTTCCCGGTGTATGGCGCTCCATGTTGGACAGGGCGTGTGAGCAGCTTTGACACACATGTTTGAAACTTATTCAAAACCAGAAATTGCTGAAGACAGTTACAAGTCTTACAGAATCTATGGAGTGAAAGCAGAGTTAATCTTTCGGGTTCTGTGACTGTTCCTCAAAGCACCCAGGAAGTCCAACAATTTTTGTTTTTGTTTCAGATTTCCTGTATCCAATGATCTTTGCTATATCGAAAATGTATTCTGTAACTTTTCATTTTTGAAGGAACTCAGGAGTCTGGCAACATCTGCAGAGACAGAGAAACAATGCTAATGTTTCAAGTCCAGTGCAAATCTTCTTCAGACGTGTAAAGGATTGGAAAGTGAGCTCTTTAGTATCTTGGCAGTGGTGGGAAAGAGTGTTTGGACGCCCAGTGTGAAAGACAAATGGGCTTGAAATTGTGGTGAAAGAGACACAGATATATAATGGGTGTAAAATAATGTGTAAATATTTAAAAAAATGATTTTCTCTGTTGAATTGAGCAAAACAAGACACGAACTTAGGGAGCCCAGGAGGGAGAGTGTACGGAAAATGGAGTACAGCCATAATGGGTTCAGGCTGTGAATTTATGGAATTGAATATTAACTCCTACAGACTGTAACGTACCAAAGTGTAAAGTGAGGTGTTACTCGAGCTTGGGTTGCGCTTCATTGGAACATTGCAGCAACCTGCATTTTCTTAGAATGCCTACAGTGTGGAAACAGGCCCTTCAGCCCAAGAGGTTTATACTGACCCTCCAAAGAGTATGCAAACCAATCCCATTCTCTACTCTAATACTATACACAGACCCTTGAATATTGCACCTAACATCAATATCGGCAGTTCAGCATGACCAGTTCACGTAACCTGCACAACTTTGAACTGTGACAGGAAACTCGAACCCCCAGAGGAAATCGAACCCAGTTCCCTGATGCTGTGAGGCAGCAGTGCAAACCACTGAGCCACCGTGCCATCCAGGACCGAACAATTATAAGGCCACAACTCTATACGAACAGAAATGAAGCCATTCGGACCATCAAGTCTGCTCCGCCATTCGATCACGACTGACAGATTTTCAGCCCCATTTTCCTGCTTCCTCTCAATAATCTTTGATCCCCTTGTCAATCAAAACTTGTCTGAGTCTGTTTTAAATATACTAAATAGAACATAGGACAGTACAGCACAGGACAGGCCCTTTGTGCCACGATGTTGTCCCGAGATTTAATCCTAATGTAAAATGTAGTAAGTTAACCTACGCACCCCTCAACTCACTGCTATCCATGTGCATGATCAACAGTCGCTTAAATGTCCCCAATGACTTTGCTTTCACCATCACAGCTGGCAATGCATTCCATGCATTCACAAATCTCTGCATAAAGAACCTACCTCTGACGTCTCCCTTTTACCTTCCTCCTAATATCTTCAAACTATGACTTCTCGTACTAGTCACTCCTGCCCTGGGGAAAAGTCTCTGGGTATTGACACTATCTATTCCTCTCATTATTTTGTACACCTGGATCAGCTCTCCTCTCTCCTCCTTGTCTCCAGAGAGAAAGATCCAAGCTCGTTCAACCTTTCTTCATAAAACAAGCCCTCCAATCCAGGCTGCATCCTGGTAAACCTTCTTTGCAACCTCTCCAAAGCCTCTGAGCTTTCCAATAGTAGGGCGTCCACAACTGGACACAATATTCCAAGTGTGGACTCACCAGGACTTGTAGAGCTGCAGCAAAACCTCATGGCTCTTAAACTAGATCCCCCTATTAATGAAAGCCAAAACACCATATGCTTTCTTGACACTCTATCCACTTGGGTGGCAACGTTGAGGGATCTATGCAATTGCGCACCCAGATCCCTCTGTTCCTCCACACTGCCAAGAATCCTGTCTTTAATGCTATATTCAGGATTCGAATTTGACCTTCCAAAATGCATTACTTTGCATTTATCCAGGTTGAACACCATCTGTCATTTCTCGGCCCAGCTCTGCATCCTGTCTATGTCGCGCTGCAGTCTACAATAGCCCTCTATACTATCGACGTCACCTCCAACCTTTGTGTCATCAGCAAAGTTACTAACACACACCATAACCTCCTCATCCAAGTCATTTATAAAAACTACAAAGAGCAGAGACCCAAGAACACAGCCCTGTGAGATCCCTCTCAACACTGTCCTCCAAGCAGAATACTTTCCATCTACAATCACTGTCTGCCTTCTGCCAACCAGCCAATTCTGAATCCACATAACCAAATCTCCCTGTATCCCATACTTCCTAACTTTATGAATGACCCTTCCATGGGAACCCTATCAAATACCTTGCTGAAGTCCACATGCACCACATCCACTGTTCGACCATCGTCGACCTGTCTTTACACCTGTTCAAAGAAATCAATAAGATTGTGAGGCATTGCCTGCCCTTCATGAAGCCATGCTGACTGCCTATAATCACACTATGCTTTGCCAAATAGTCATAAATCCTATCCCTCAGAATTTTTTCCAAACTTTGCTGACCGCAGACGTAAGATCGACTGGTCCCTAATTGCCAGGGATTTCCCTGTTACCCTTCTTGAAATAAGGAACAACTTGTGCCTCCTTCCAATCCTCTGGTACGACTCCAGTGAAGAGTGAGAAGGCAAATATCCTCACCAGCGGCTTAGCAACCTCCTTTCTTGCTTCCTGGAGCAGTCTAGGATAAATGTGGTCTGGCCTTGGGGACTTATCCATCTTAATGTTTTCCAAAATTGCGAGCACATCAACTTCATCAATCTTGACCTGGTCAAGACTGATCTGGCCCAGCTCCTCTAAGTTTCATTTACAACAAGTTCACTTTCCTTGGTGAAAATCGAAACAAAAAACTCATTTAGGACTTCTCCTATCTGCTTAGATTCCACGCATAAGTTCACTAAGCTAATCCTGGTCGGCCCTACCTTCTCCCTGATTATTCTCTTATTCCTCACGTATGAGAAAAATGCCTTTGGATTCTCCCTAATCCTTCCTGTCAAGCCTTTTTCGTGCCCCATCATGGCTCGCCTCAGTCCTTTTCTGAGCTCCTTTCTAGTAAGTCTGTAATCCTCTAAAGCTGTGCTAGATCCTTGCTTCCTTCATCTTACGTAAGCTGCCTGCTTCCTTTTTACGAGACGTTCCTCTGTTCTCGTCATCCAAGGTTCCTTAATCTTACCCCTTCTTACCTGTCTCAGAGGAACAAATTTGTGCATCACTCCCAACAACTGCTCGTTAAACAGTCTCCACATGTCTGCAGTGCCCTTTCTGTGGATCAATTGCTCCCAGTCTGTACTTCCCAACTCCTGTCTGATAGCATCATAATTTCCTTTTCCACAGTTAAATATCTTCCCTCGGAAATATTCACTCTCGCAGACGATGCTACATTTGACGCAGTTGTGATCACTTTCGCCAAAGTGCTTTCCCACCGTTAGTTCTGACACCTGACCTGGCTCGTTGCCGAGCACCAAATGCAAAATAGCCTCTCCTCTCAATGGTCCGTCCACATACTGAGTAAGGCAACCGTCTCGAACACACCTGACAAAAACGGCTACATCCACACCATCTGCTCTTAGGAGGTTCCAGTCGATATTGGAAATGTTGAAATCACCCATAACTATAACCGTGCTACTTTTGCATTTTTCCAGAATCTGCCCGCCAATGGGATCTTCAGTCTCTCTACTGTTATTAGGTGGTCTGCAGAAAACCCACAAATGTGGTGACTGTTCCCATGCTGTTCCTAACTTCCACCCCATATTGACTCAGTAGACAAACCTTCCTCAACAACCTTCATTTATGTAGCTCTGACGCACTCTCTGATTAACAATTCTCCATCCCCTCCTCATTTTCCAGCCACCCTGTTCTTTTTTAGATTAGATTAGATTACTTACAGTGTGGAAACAGGCCCAACAAGTCCACACCAACACTCCATAGAGCAACCCACCCAAAACCATTCCCCTCCATTTCCGCCTTCATCCAACACTTCGGACAATTTAGCATGGCCAATTCACCTAATCTGCACATGTTTGGATTATGGGAGGAAACCGGAGCACCGGAGGAAATCCACAGGGAAAGTTTGCAAAATCCGCACTGGCAGTTCCCTGACGTGGGAATTGAACCCGGTTCTCTGGCGCTGTGAGGCAGCAGTGCGAGCCATTGTGCCACCGTGCTGCGCCGAAACGCTTTTAAACGTTCTAACCCCTG
The DNA here is from genome assembly GCF_037043375.1 of Chiloscyllium plagiosum. Classification (NCBI taxonomy): domain Eukaryota; kingdom Metazoa; phylum Chordata; class Chondrichthyes; order Orectolobiformes; family Hemiscylliidae; genus Chiloscyllium; species Chiloscyllium plagiosum. Next base: position 73,747,952 of record NW_028270169.1, on the reverse strand, counting down.
GGAAATCAAGCAGCCATCCCTGCCCCTGTGAAACCTACATCTCCATTATGGCCACGACATCGTTGCCCCAAGTATTGATCCATGCTTGAAGTTCGTCACTCTTATTTCGGACAGTCCTTGCATTAAAGCAGACGCACTTTAACCGATCCCTTTGTTTCATCGCGTGAGAAACCTTCCTGATAGATTCAATATATCCCGTCATTGTCCTGGCTGCACCTCACCCACTCTCAGACATGTGGTCTTATTCCTACCCCCCCCCCCCCCCGCCAAACTAGTTTAAACCCGCCAGAATCCCACGAGCAAACCTCACAAACAGGCCATTTGTGCCCCTCCAGTTCAGGTGCAACCCGTCCTTCATGTACAGGTCTCACCTTACCCAGAAGGTATCTCGATGGTCGAGGTATCTGAAGTCCTCCCTCCTGCACCAGCCTCGCTGCCACGTTTAAAGCTACATTCGCTGACTGTTCCTCATCTAACGAGCTCGTGGCACTGGTAGCAAAGCTGAGATCACTTCTCTACTCGTCCTGCTCTTCAGCTTCTAAACTAACTCTCTGTAGTCAGTTTTCAGATCCTCAGTCCCTTTCCTGGCTATATCGTTGGTGCCAAATGATTTGGTTTCCACAGCCTTCTGTGATAAGGAATTCCACAATTTCACCACTCTCTGGCTAAACACGTTTCATCTTATCTCCGTTCTAATGGGTTTTCCCTTTGCTCTAAGCCTGTATCCTCCTGCTAGTGCAAACGACCTGCCAGTTTTGTCTGTATCCAGGTCATTCAGTATTCTGTAAGTTGCAATTGGATCCTCCCCTCATTCTTCTAATCTTCACCGAGTATAAACCCAGGGTCCTCCAACGTTCCTCATGTGTTAAGCTTTTCATTTCTGCTGAATCTTCTCTTGACACACTTCAAGGCTAACACATCCTTCCTGAGGTATGAGGCACAAAATACTGGAAATGTGGTCTGACCAGAGCCTTAGAAAGCCTCAGAATCCCCATCATTATATCCTACTCCTCTCGAGATGAATTACAACATTGTACCTGCCTTCTTAACTACTGACTCAACCTATAGGTTTATCTAAGGTGAATCCGGCGCTTGGAATCCCAAGTCCCTTTGTTACTCAGATTTCTGATTTTTTCCCATTTAGTAAATAGTCCATGCCTGTATTCTTCACACCAAAGTGCATGACCTCACACTCTCCCACATTGTGTTCCATCTGCTACTGCTTTTCCCACTCTCCTAAACTGTCGAAATCTTTCTGCAGGCTCCCTGCCTCCTCAATACTACATGCCCCTCCAACTATCTTTGCATCATCTGCAAACGTAGCCAGAATGCTTTCTGTCCCACCACTCAGATCATTAACCTAGAAAGTGAAATGTTGTGGTCACAACACTGACTCTTGTGGAACACTGCTAGTCACCGGCTGCTATCCTGAGAGGGACAATTTTATTCACTATGCCTCCTGCCAGAGAGCCAACCTTTTATCCATGCCAGCACTTGGCCTCTGACACCATAGGTCCTTATCTTACTCTGCAGCCTCCTGTGCGATACCATATCAGAGGCTTTCTGGAAGTTCAGATAGGTAATTTTCTCTGTTTCAACGCGTCGTTACCTCCTCAAAGAATTCTCATTATCCTGACAGAAATGTAGGTTATTGAAATGGGGAGCAATCGGAAGGAAAGGGTCATTCCTACAGACAGAGTGGAGATGTTCCTCAAAGCAGTTTCTGTTTGGCTCACTAATGTAAAGGAGACTGCATTTTGAACAGCAATGACAGGAAACTGGATTGAAAGAGTACAACTGAAATGCTGCTTCACCTGGAAAGTGTGTTTAGGTCCTAGGACAGTGAGGAGGGAAGAGGTGAATGGGAAAATGTTGCTGCTTCTGCATTTACATGGGAAGGTACCATGGCGGTGTGGGAAAGTGTTCGGGGTGATGGAGCGTGCCACAGAAGGAATAGTCTTTGTAAAATGCTGACACTGGACGGAAGGGGAAGATGTATTTGATGGCGCTGTCCTGCTGGAGAGGGAGGATGATTCTGTGAATGTGGATTCTAGTGCAGTAGGAAGTGAGGGCATGGGGAGATCTATCATTGTTCTGGGAAGGAGGGGATGGAGTGAGTGCAGAAGTGAGGGAGACGGGACAGTCACAGCTGAAGGCTCAGTACATCAGAGTGAGGGGGATTCTCGTTTGTGAGAAAATGATGTAATATAGGAAGCTTCCCACTGGAATGTGGCATCATCGAACAGAAATCACAGAGCCAGAAAATCTGAGAGAATGGAGTCACTCTCCATGTGTTCAGCCACATACACAGGTTCGCCCTGAAAGACTGAAAAGAGTCAGGTATTTCAAATGCAGATTTATGTAATATATCTGGTCAAATACGGAGTGTGAAAATAGACACAGGTGAAGACCAGCAGATGTGTGGGGGTGGGGAAACATTCAAGCAGGTACTGCTTAATAACACCCAGGTATTATTGACTCTGGTCAAAAAGAAGATGATTTGAAGATGTGAAGATGAACCACCCATGATGCACAAAGGCTGTGAAGGATACTAATCACTCACAAACTGAAGAATTCAAATTGGTGAGTTCTAGCATCGGCCACATTTGGGAAGTTTACTCTTGGAACCAGAAGCAGATTGTATAAAACAAAATACAAAGAAAAATATTCCAAAACTGGCAAGAAATACGAAAAAGAAACTAACCACGGGAGTTTTCCCATATCGAATAAAAAACGTTCATGATGTATGTGTGACCCTTCGAAGAAAGGCAGGAAATTGTGGGACACCTGGAGGATGTGACTGGGGAACTGGTTTCAGGGAACAGGCAGAGAATTTAAAACAGTATTTTACATCTTTTTTCTCAGGGGAAGGCACAAAGAGTTTCAATATTATAAACAAAATTGTAGTCAGATGAAAGTTTTTGCACTGTCTCTAACAAAACGACAAAGGCTTTTCTCAAACAGAAAAGACCAAGGGTAAACAGCTGATCAGCAATTCATAGCTGGTTTTAATAGAAGTGGTTACAGAGTGACTGGTGGCACTGTGTGAAATATTCAATAACTCTCGGGATTACGGGAGTGTTCGAGTAAAACTGGCAGAACTCCAAAGTGGCGCCTGTCTTCAAGAAGAGAGTGAGTCTTCAAGTGTTTAGGTTCTCCCTTTGTCTGAATAGTGGAGCATATTTGAGAGGATTAATGGCTTCATGATGCACTTTCATCCTGAGTGATTTCGAAAAAGTAAAACTCTGCTCCTTCCTCTGATGTGTTATATACTGGGGAATGAACATTTTGCTAAAGTTGAATTATTTTGAAAATTATCTGGAACATCGTACAAACGACATCACCCAGAGAATTCTAGAAACTGTACTCATTACAACATTTTATAACCATGTGGGGATATTGCACAGGTGAGAGAGAGAGAGAGAGAGAGAGAGAAGGTGCTGCATTGTAGTGGTGAGAGTGCTGGAGCCTTATTCTGGGGAAGGCGCTGACAGATATACAGTGAGTGTGAGAGAGTAGAGAGAATACGGTGACTCTTATCATGCCAGAGCGGGAAAGGTGCTTTTCCAGTATTGCTAGGCTTTTCTTGGACCGCAGATACTGCACTGAGCTGGGTGATGTGCTCAGACCATGCTCGGTGGGTCTCGTGGTGCGGCTCTGTCTGGGAAGTAAATAGTTCCTTTCTGTACTAGACTATTGACCAGGACCTCCGTGCCCCTGTCGACAAGCCCCTGTGGTGTAATTTCCCCTTATCTGCCATGCTCGGTAAACTATGCAGGGCAGCTCCAAACTGGGAAAGCTCAACCGTGTGCCCATTGGACTTTAAATGATGTCAGCAGTACCAGGGATCACTGAATATCCAGGGACATCCGGGAGATAGTGTGTACCTCCAGCCATGATGCGTGGGATAATCATGCTGGTATTGAATGAGAGGGACACCATGGGGGTGGGGTGGATAGTTAATGAGGTGAGTTCGATAAGATAGCACCAGCAAATTAGGTCTGCCTCGTGCAGACAACCCCTCTGCCACACTCAAGGAAAATGGCACTGAGACAAATTATTGTTCGATTCACCCCAATGAGTCGAAGATTCTGCCGATCCTACTCCCAGTTACAAATCTGCAGAACAAATGTTTATCCAAAACTCTCCATCATCTTAACTTATACCAATGTCCTGCTCACCCATCATTCACGGAAACAGTGGCCTATATTGCAAGATGCTATTGAAATGTTTTCATTTCACAATTTTAAACCTACCATCAGATCCTTCTTTGAAATTCTCTCTCAATCTCCCCCTCTCTTGCAAGCAAGCTCTTCCCATTTGTTGGTATTTAAACTGATTCCCCCGCCATCTCTTGCTGGCAGTGAGTTTCACACCCACAGCACTCCTGTGTCATGCCACAATGGAGATATGGAGCTGTAAATGGAGGGAGCTGCACATCCTGTCACTTTCAGCATGAGCTGCAACTTTCCCCATGCTGGGCAGTGATCTAACACAGTGTTCCTGAGCAATGCAGTGATTGGTCTACACAGCTGTGTATGCTGGGAAGGTAACTGCTCCAGGTTAATGGATAAATTCACTGCTATTCGCTGCACAGCTCCCCATGCTGAATAGATATCCAATCCGTGTGTATAAAACAATGCCTTTGTGTGTTCTGCACAGCGCCCTGTGCTGAACAGATCATCTAGTCCAAGTTTATGGATCAATGCACTATTGGACCAATACGTCGTGAACTGGTGAGCTCTAAACAGTGTTCGATCCTGGACGGATTGCTGAGCAGTACACTAGCCTGGTCTACGCAGTACTTCATGCTGAGCAGGTATCTCATCTGGGCTTATACGTGTCCTGGCTGGATCTTGAGAGGTGGATTGAGTATCTGATATAATTCCTGACATGATTATCACTCTTCCATCTCGGCCCATTCCGCTGGTAAATGTGAGATGCTGTGTTTGAGATAAAGTTTACTTAGTCAAAATATTCGACATTAAGCAAAACACAATTTATCCGAAGACTACCGCTAAAAGGCAACAAAAGGAAGAGGAACTTGCAATAACATAATTCTGTTGGAAAACTTAGCAGAATAATAGTTTATTTAACAGCTATACAGTAACTGCTCCAATGTCGTATCTTCCAATAAGCACACAAATGTCAAAAAAGAAATGCAGGAAACAGATTGGCTGACATGCAGTTCTTCAAACCAAGAGGAAAGAACATCAAAAGACAGTTCCGAGAGAAATCACAGAGACAGTGTGTAGCACCCGGGAGAGATTTACTGCCTTCCAACCCTGCTGAGACTCCAGCAATAACTGGCAAAATGTAAAACTAAGAATCCTGGTTCTGTGAGAGTTTGACCATCACTCCATAGGACCAGGCCGCAGCTGCAAGAACACAAGGAATGGACTGCATCTACACCGTCTATGGCTCTGTAGGTGTCTCTCAAAAATGCCTAAATCCACATAAGCCGTTAAATGCTGTACAGACAAAAGTCAAAGTTAAACATTAATAATTAAAACGAAAAGATGCAGCAGGCCTGGTGATCAGACACAGACGGCCTCGGGAGCCCAGCAATTCCTATACTGCCAAAACATAGCAGAATCATCAAGCTTGTGAAGAGAAAGAATTACGTCTCTCACTCATCTGTATGTTTACAACTGGAGATGTGCCACGAGCCCAATAATCAGCGATATCAAAATCCCAGCCACACCAAGTATTATTGTGATATATCAGAGTTGCCGTGAAATGGGTTAACTGGAGCTGTTTGTTCAGTGACTGTGATTAATATCAGTCTTCCTGGACCTAAATGGGTCACTGGAGGATTTCCCCCTTCCATAATTAGGGACTTCTTTCACCTTGTTATGCCATAGTATTCGGCGCAGAGTCAACCTCAACAAGATTGGGATCAGCAGCTACAGAGAAAGAGAAAGAGATCAGAATGTGAGAACATTAGAATGGTCCAACAATGGATTTTAATTTGAGACCATTAGACTGGAATGTTCCAACAATGGATACGAATCTGAGACCATTAGACTGGAATGTTCCAACAATAGAGCAGATTCTGAGAACATTAGACTGGAATGTTACAACAATGGACAGGAGTTTATCCGATGGTCTTTATTGGCTTTCTCAGGATTGGCCACGGTTACAGTTGCGGATACGAGCTGTATTGATGACTATTCAAGCTGGGTACTACCCCATCCTCGCTATTATTGGTGTTCCTGGTAAGTCTATCTCTGTCAATTCTATAAATGATGCTGAATGTTATTGCTATGCTGGTTGATTATATTTAACAAATACAGAAACTTTCAGTCGCAAACGCCACTTTCTTCTCATGCATTTCCAAACTACTTAGTCATAAACATCTGAGAAGGTAAAAGACTGTTCGGAACCTTGAGTCTCCATTTAGCGTGAACTGTTTTATATCTCCATATTTCTCTCTGTCATCAAACCTGCTTCTTAATATCCCCAATCTCCAGATTTGCCTGAGTTCTGTTGCTGACTTCGCCATCATCTACCCCTTCGTTAACGACAGATTTTATGGCTCCAGTTCTCTTCTGACCTCTATTCCAGTTACAAAGAGTTTGACCACAAACTTGTTCTTGTCTCTACAGTTACTTCACAACAGGGACTCTTAAACAGAGTAATAATGTCACTGACTGTGTAATTCAGAGGCACAGGTTATGACTCTAAACGCATTGTCTGAAATCCTATCACAGCCGATGACTAAATTTAAATTCCAATATCAAAAATAGGAATGAAGCCTAATTTCACTCATGGCAAGCATAAACCATCAGGATTTCTTTCTTATTTTGTTGATAACCTTTGGGAAAGAAACCTAACACTTTTGCCCTGTCTGAACTAAGTGTCACCTCAGATCCACAACAATGTGGTTACCTCCATATTGCCTTGACAAATGGCCCCATTGTCAAGGACAGTTAGGATGGACAACAAATACTGTCCTTGCCAGTGATGCTGGCATCCCGCGAAACAACAACAACAAGAAAATGTGGATGCTGGCGATCTGAAATAAAATTCTCCACAGTCTGAAAGAATGTTGGAAAATCTCAGCAGTTATGGCAGTGTGTCGGAAAAAAAAACAAATAACGTTTCGAGTTCAGTGAACCTATCAAATCTGAATGCAACTGCGAAATAATATTATTATATCAGGGATGGATGGTACGGTGAGCGGGAGGCTTGTGTTGAGTGGATGATGTCCAGCAAGAGAGAGAAAGTGAGAGTGAAAGAGGGAGAGATGGAGAGAGAGAGAGAAAAAGGAAAAGCAAACAAAAGGATTGCTGATGATGGACTGGAAGGAAAACAGAATGGGAAGTTATTCTACCATTTCCCCTTTTCACATATTCCTGAATATCATATTTATTACGGGATGTCCCTGCTTACCGTGAGTTATGTTCCCTCTATCTCTCGTCTCTGAGTGTGGTGATCAACTCCATCAGCAATACTGATAGTCGCTGATATATAGAGAAACGTAATGTTCTATTGTCAACTGCTTCTTTGGAGAGAGGAACTGTTACTGTGTGACTGTGTGGAGATATAAGAGCTTTCTCAGCCAGGAAGAGAAACTGAGGAACTGAAAAATGTATTGCTGGAAAAGCACAGCAGGTAAGGCAGCATCCAAAGATCAGGAGAATCGACGTTTCGGGCGTGAGCCCTTCTTCAGGAATGAGGAAAGTGTGCCAACCAGACTTAGATAAAAGGCAGGGAGGAGGGACTTGGGGGAGGGGCGTTGGAAATGCGATAGGTGGAAAGACGTTAAGGTGAGGGTGATAGGCCGGAGAGGGTGTGAGGACGGAAAGGTCAGCAAGAAAATTGCAGGTCAGGAAGGTGGTGCTGATTTAGAGGGTTGGGATTGAGACAAGGTGTGGGGGAGGGGAAATGAGGAAGCTGGAGAAATCTGAATTCATCCCTTGTGGTTGGAGGGTTCCTGCTGGAGGAAGAGCACCTCATCTTCCGCCTGGGAACCCTCCAACCACAAGGGATGAATTCCGATTTCTCCAGCTTCCTCATTTCCCCTCCCGCCACCTTGTCTCAATCCCAACCCTCGAAATCAGCACCACCTTCCTGACCTGCAATTTTCTTGCTGACCTCTCCGTCCTCACCCCTTCTCCGGCCTATCACCCTCACCTTAACCTCTCTCCACCTATCGCATTTCCAACGCCCCTCCCCCAAGTCCCTCCTCCCTGCCTTTTATCTTAGCCTGCTTGGCACACTTTCCTCATTCCTGAAGAAGGGCTCATGCCCGAAACGTTGATTCTCCTGATCTTTGGATACTGCCTGACCTGCTGTGCTTTCTCAGCAACACATTTTTCAGCTCTGATCTCCAGCATCTGCAGTCCTCACTTTCTCCAAGAGAAACTGAGGAGACCAAGGCATTTTCAATACTGAATGGATGCATTGTAGGTATGGGGAATTCACTTGCTGCTGTCATCTGGAAAGTCAGTGGAGACTCTGTGGATGGTGTTCTCAGGATAGTGATGTCAGCTACTGGGTTCATTCAGGGATTCACGATGGTCTGGGGACCCCACTCTGAATACTGCATTTACAGTGAGTCTGGGTCCGTGATAAACAAATGGATTTGAGACTACAAAGAAGGGACGCTGTATAAACAGGGAGGAGCGAGGCACTATATTTTCCTCTCTGGAATTTCCAGGAACATTTGTCTAAGCTGCACGCATTCAGGTGTAAGGTGTAAAGCCAGCTTGTTTCAAAATTGATGTGGCCACTGAGCTGTATTCCCTCCTTCAGTATAACCTGTGTTCTTACACCAGTAGCAGGACTGCGCTGACAATCACGATGAATTAAACTGAATTGATTCTGGAACTTTGCAGGCAGCAGTGGGTAATATATCCACCATCTCTGAAGTACAGTCCTCCAATGTATTCACGAGTTGACTGAATCCATATGCCTGCTGAGAGGAATGCATTGGTTCCATCTCCACAGGGGAAAGTACAGAAATTAATTTCCAACGATATTAGGGAACAGAGGGACTGGTAAAAATTGGAAGCTGCAGGAAATCAGAATTAATGAAGAGTATATTATTGAAAATCTAATTGAATCGAAGTTTCTTAAGTTGCTGCATCTGATGAGCTACTTCTCAGAGTGATTGAGATGAGAACAGAGCTAGTGAAATAATTACTGATTATTCTTCAAAGCTAGTTAGATTCTGGAAAGGATCCTGCAGACTGGACAGCAGCTATTGTCAACCTAAATATTTAAAACAGGATGGAGAGGGAAAACAGAAAACTAAATAATTTGATGTCAGCTGTGAGAAAAAATATTGGAACTTTTTATAAGGAACGTGACGAATAGACACTTGGAGAATAATGATATGATTTGGTACATTCGGCCGAGATTCAGGAAAGGGAAATGATCTTTGATAAACCTGTTTGTGGAGATTGTCCGTTGTGACATCGACAGTTGAGAATCAATGCGAGTGGAGTATTTGTATTTTTAGAAGACGCTTGACATGTTTGAATACAGGTGAATGGGGAATGTCAGAGTCCATGGGTAGGTAGGGGTGGAATATTTACCACATGGATTAAAATTTGATTAACGGAGATACAAGAAGAATGCTGTTTTTCTCTGGACTGAAGGATTGATGCGTGGCAGCAGGAGCCGTGTTTGGGCAATAGCTGTTCATAAGGTATAAAAATGATTCAGATGTGAACAACAAATATAATCATGTACAGTTATATTTATTAAATGGTACAGAGGTTGGCGAGTGCTTTTGTTGAAAAGGACCTGTATGTCCTTGGCCATAAGTCACTGATAGAATTCATACAGGACAGGAAGTAAATGATGTGTGGGTCTTCATGAAAAATCATTGAAGTACAAATGTTAGAATATCTTTCCCACTGATCGTGTTTTGTTGAGAGTGTAGTTGGTGCATTGTGTAAAGATTTGGTCTGCTTTATAAACAATGATCGCTCTGTCACTGAGAGAGTGCAAAGTAGTTTGACCAGACTAAATACTGGCATGATGTTTCCATGAGGAGAGAGTGCAGTAACTATGTGTTTAATCTGTAGCGCTGTGAGAGAATAAGAAGTGGAAGTTTGATGGGTATGGCCAGAAACTCATTATGTCCCAAACAGCTGAATGGGGTGAAAATGTCATACCTTTCGTTGGATGTTTGATTCACGACAGTTTACATGCATCTGCAGAACCCTCACGTCGATTGACAACGAGGTACAGGCTCTGAATGAACTCTGAACACTTAAATGCACAGTTAGTGTGTGACACTGCATTGAATGTCACTTTGTACACGATCCTGCCAGCAGCCAAAATACCATCATTCTGAAACAGTTAGTTATTTCCCAATGGCTTCTGACCTCCACGGAGACCATGGGTCTGCCTTCTTGGAGATGGAAGGTAAATTGGAAAATGGCTAAAAAATGTTGTCTTCATTCCGACTGCCAGAAAACCATGTTAAAGTAACACATATGTACCATGAGTAATTAAGTCATACGGATCAATTTGGAGCAGTCTGTCTGTGCAGCCCCTGCTCCATTTGTTTGTGATGTTGGAACATCTCTGACATTTTCCTGTTCCTGTGTTAGTGGCTTGACAAGCTGAATAACCTCTTCCTGTTCCTTTGTAAGTGACTCCGGGTGTGAAATGGTTCTTTCTGTTCCCATGTACGTTATATGTGGGAGAGAGCAGACTCCCTGTCTTCCTGTGCTACAGGCAGGAGGGACTGAATGGGGTATCCCTTTTTTTGCCCGGTAGTTTTGATGGGATGAATGGCTTCACCACATTCTTTTGAAACCAGATAGAGCTGCTGAATGAACTCCTCCTTTCACTGTGGAAATGTACTGTGCTGTTACATGAACGTTACCCAGACTTTAACAGCACGATCTTGAATGTTGACCAAGTCTTCTTGCACATGGTCACAGCCTGTTTCAAGAGCTGAAGAGGGACAACTTATCCTGAAAATTTTGTAGAATTCAGTGAATGCCGCCTCTTCTGCTGGCACGGTGGCTCAGTAGCTAACACTGCTGCCTCACAGCACCAGGATCCCAGTTTCGATTCGAGCCTTGGGCAACTGTCTGTGTGGAGTTTGCACATTCCCCACTTCTCTGCATGAGTTTCCTCCAGGTGTTCCGGTTTCCTCCCACAGTCCGAAGATGTGCACACCAGGTGAATTGGCCATACTAAATTGTCCATTACGTTAGGTGCATTAGTCCGACGGAAATGTGTTTGGGTGGGTTACTCTTCGGAGGGTCGGTGTGGACTGGTTGGGCCGAAGTGCCTGTTTCCGCATTGTAGGGAATCTAATCTGTTCAGTTTGGCTCAATGGGCTGAATATCCTCCTTCCACACTGTAGGGATTCTATGATGACAAACTGGAGATGCCCGGGCTGAGGAAGCTACGCTGAGGATCTCCTGCAGATGTGCCCCACGGCTAAGATGATTGATGCCCACCAATGATAATCATCTTTCCTTGTGCCATGAATGACTCCAAACAGTGTAGAGGTCATAATTAATTCTCATTAAGTGTGATTTTGTTCAGGCTCCTTGATGTCATCCTTAGTCAAATCCATCCTTGAGTTCAGGGTCATTCTCTCTTACCTGAGCCCCTGCGTTACCTCTTTTGTTCATATCAATAGGTCATGGTGCAGAAGCAGAGAAGGTTTTCTTCAAACAGAGGGTAGTGAATGTCAGGAATTCTTTTACACAGAGAGTTAGGGGAGCTAGATCACTGAAAGGGACCAGTGGTGTCCCGCTGGGATCAGTTCAGTGAGCTCTGCTCTCTGTTATTTTCAAAAATGACTTGGATATGGATGTTGAAGAGTGGGCTAGTAAGTTTGCCGATTACACAAAGGTGGTTGGAGTGATACAGCATATGGAGGGCTATTGTAGGTTGCAATGGGACATCGACAGGATACAGAGGTGGGCTGAGAAGTGGCACATGGAGTTCAAACTGAAGTAATTCACCTTGCAAGCTCGAATGTGAATGCAGAATACATGGTGAAAGGCAGGATTCTTGGCAGTGTGGAGAAACAGAGGGATCCTGGTGTCCATGTCCACAGATCCCTCAAAGTTGCCACCCAAGTTGATCGGGTTGTTAAGAAGGTGTATGGTGTGTTGGCTTTCAGTTGCAGGGGGGTTGAGTTTAAGAGCCGCGAGGTTATGCTGCAGCTCGATAGAGGCCTGCTCAGACCACACAGGGAATATTGTGTTCAGTTCTGGTCTCCTCATTATAGGAAGGATAATGAAGCTGTCGAGAGTGTAAAGAAGAGATTTACCAGGATGCTGCCTGGACTGGAGGGCAGGTCTTACGAAGAAACCGTGAGGGAGCTAGGGCTTTTCTCATTGGAGGAAAAATAGATGAGAGGTGACTTGATAGAAGTGTACAAGATGATGAGAGAGTGAATAGCCAGAGACATTTTCCCATGGCAGAAATGTCTATCACTTGGTGGTATAATTTTAAGGTAATTGGTGGAAGTTTTAGGGGAGATATCAGAGGTAGATTCTTTACACAGCGAGTGGTGGGTGTGTCGAATGCACTACCATCAGTGGTAGTAGAGTCAAATACGTGAGGGAAACTTAAGAGACTCTTGGTTAGGCACATGGAACAAAGTGAATGGAAGCATGTAGGTTAGTCTAATCTTAGAGTAGGATAAATGGCACAACGTCGAGTGATGAAGGTCCGAACTGCATGCATTCATGTAGAAATCTGAGCTCAAAAACTGCATGAATTCACGTAAAACTTCTTATCTCACTTTTTAGATTAGAATCAATCTAAACATCATGGCATAGTCAGAGAACACAGGGGGCCAACACCTTCAACATTTTGTCTAGCTATCACCATTGTTCACAGCTCACCTGAGAATGCAACTTTTAAAAAAAAAGTTTGTGATTTACACATAAAAGTAGTGAAACTATCATGGTATTCTAACAAATGAAAGGCTTAACAGACAATCAATTTTTCTATGTATAATTTCAGTTACATCACACTGTAAATTTTTGCTATAAATTCTGTGTTACGATCGAGCCATCCACTATCACCTGATGAAGGAGCGATGCTCCAAAACCTGTTGGACTATAACCTGGTGCCCAGTCCAACACCAGCATCTCCAAATCAGTACTGTTCCTGGTTCTGTGTTCTATGGAAGTGTTCAAGAAGACTTGGACATTGAGGAAGATTTGAGACTTGGGCAGGTCAGCCTTGATCTTAGTGAAGGGCAATGCAGTCTTGGGATAGGAATGACCTGCCCCTGTTCCTGATGTTCTCCCATTCTGTTACTGGAAAGTTAGTAGGTGTTATTTTCCTGGAAGGTTTTTTTATGGGATGTTGCAATCAGGGAGACCTGTGGATTTTGTGAGCCATCACTGGGTGAGATTTGGGGGCTGTATTCACAGTGAATCTGGCTCTACAACATCATCAACAAATGAAGCACAAGATACAGAGAGGGAAAGCCCTGTAAAGAGAAATGAGCAACCTCTTCCATATCCAGCCTGGGTCTTCCAATTACATTTTCCATATCTCCCAAACCGAGTGGGACAGTCTTGAGGGGCCGATTGTTTCCTCTATTTCTGTGCACCATGCTATAACAATAAGTGGCCTCTAACTGCTCCTGTCTAGCAGGTTAGTGGGGTTGGATTGGACACAGAAACATGGGATTGAGGAGCAGGAGTGTGTCATTAGAGAATTTGAGCCTTCTCCACCAGGCATTAAAATTGTGGCTGATCAGGTTGTGGTCTCAGCCTGATCGTCCTGTCTGTGTTCCATTATCCGTGACTCACTTTTCTGTCAAATCTTTAACTAACTCAACTGTGAATACTTGCAATCAGAGAGGCACCATAAACTTCCGGGAAAGAGAATTCCCTTTCGAAGGGCCCTTTTAGAATTTTCCCTCATCCCGCTGTGAGAATAAGAGAATCATACAGCGTGGAAACAAATCCTTTTGTCCAATTTGTCCACGCCAATCAGGCATATTAATCAGATCTCGTCCCACTTGCCAGCATTTGGCCCACATCCCATGATCTATTCCTATTTATGTACCTATCCAGTTACATTTTAAACGTGTAATTGTACCCGCTTTCACCACTTCCTCTGACAGTACACCCACCAGCCTCCGTATGAAAAGGTTTCCCCTCAGGTCCCTTCTTAGTCTTTGCCCTGTCACCATCACCCTATGCCGTCTAGTTCTGAACGCACCTACTCTGGGAAAAAAGATTTTCCCCATTCAGACTATCCATCCCCCTCAGGTCTTTTTAAAACCTCTGTCATGTCACCATTCAACCTCTGACAGTCCAGGGGGAAAAGTCTCAACCTGTTCCTCATATCCCTGTAGCTCAAACCCTCAGGGTCCAGAAAATCCTTGTAAATCTTTTCTGCACCCTTTCAAGCTTAACAACATCCATCCTTTAATAGAGTCAACTGGTGTGTACGCAGTTTTCTTAAAGTGGCCTCATCTACATCCTGTACAAGTGCAACACGCTACTCCAACTCCTATTCTCAATGTTCTGACTGATTAAGGCAAGCATGTCAACCACGTTCCTCACTACTCTACCGACCTAAACTACACTTACAAGGAACTATGAATCTTCACCCGTAGTTCTCTTTGTTAAGCAACATTCCCCAGGGCACTACCCCGCTTTAAATTACCAAAATGTAAAACCTCACCAATTTTCTAAATTGAACTCCATCTGCCAGTCCTTGGCTCATTGATGGTCAAGGATCACGTTATATTCTGAGATAATCTTCTTCACTGTCCACTGGACCAATTTGGTGATGTTATCTATAAACTTACTAACCATGCCTCCGATAATCATCATATCAAAGTTGTTTATATCCATGATGAAAAGCAGTGAGCTCAGCATTGATTCTTTCAGAACATCGCTGGTCACAGGTCTTCAGTCTGGAAAACAGTATATTACCTTCAATCCAATTTTGTATCCAACTGGCTAGCTTTTACTAGATTACATATAACCTAATTTTAGTAATCTGTCTACGATGGGAAACCTTATTAAATGCCTTGCTGAAGTCTGTGGAAACAAGATGCACGAAAGTAAATTCTTCAAACGTCTTTGTCACCTCTTCATAATACTCAATCACATTAATTAGACATGATTTCCACCACACAAATCCATATTGACTATCCCTAATCATTCCTTGTCTTTCTAAATAAATGCAAATTCTATCCCTCAGAATCCCCTCCAAGGAACTCCTCGTCTCTGACGTTGGCTGAATGAGTCGATATTTCCCTGTGTTGTTTTGGCTCACTTCTCCCTTTTCTAGCCCCACTCCTCCATTGCCCACAAAAAATAATTATAACTATGTTGGTGATATGGCAAATGATATAGTTCTCAGAGTGTGTCAGGGTCAGTGTTAGGAACAAGTCAGGCAGATTTCTTTAATCTACTAAAACAACATGTCTATGACCAAAACAAACTATAATGGAAAGAGCAATGACGAGAGGATATTGCAAATATGTACAGTGATACTTCCCTTTGAAAAATACTGAGAAACACACACAGACAGACACACACACAGACACACACACACACGCACATACACACACACAGACACACACACACACACACACACACACGCACACACATACGTATTGTCGATAACAAACTGAAAAGCAAAATATCTGCAAAGTTAACTTGAAATAACATTGTCCAAATATGATTCGAACTTATGACCTAAGGAAAAATAAGAGTTTGACCCAAATGCTATCCTATTTGTAGAGTCATCAAGTCTTACAGCATGGAGAGAGGCAGAGAGGCCCTTTGGCCCAAACTCGTCCATGCTGACCCAAATATCAAACCACACTAAACTCATTTTCTAGCACTTGGCCCATAGCATTCTCGACCTTTCCTGTCCATGTACTTGCCCAAATGCCATTTAAATATCGTTAATATAAATGCTTCAACCACTTCCGTTGGCAGCTCATTCCCTTTGTTTACCACTCTCTGTGAAAAACAGTTTCCATCAGTTTCCCTTTTATTCTTTCCCTTCTGACCTTAAACTGATGCTCTCCCCTCCTCGATTCCTCAACTCTAGGAAAAAAAAGGCTGGGTCCATTCCCCCTATTCGTGTAAACTACTATAAGACCCCTCTCCTGTGCTCTCAAGAAAAAAGTCCTCGCTTGTCCAACCTCTCCCTATAATTCATACTGTTGAGACCTGGCAATAGTTTTGTAAATTCCGTCCGCACACATTCCAACTTAAAAACATCGTTCAGATCGCAATGTGACTAAAACTTAACACAACACTACAAGTGCAGCCTCACCAACATCCTGTATAGCTGCAATGTAACTTCCCAACTGCTCTCCTCCATGTCCTGACCGATGCTTGCTAGTGTGGCAAAAGCTTTCTTCATTGCCATGTCTAACTATGACCCCACTTTCAGAGAACGGTGGACCTAAACTCCATGGTCCCTCTGCTCAACTACACTCGTTAAGGTCCTACCAATCACCATCAAACTCCTACCTTGATCTAACGTTGCCAAAATATTCCTCGGCTCACTTCTCCAGTTTGATCAAGGTCCTGCTGCAATTTCTGATATACTTCCTCACTGTCCACGATATCTCCTATTTTAGTATCATCTTCAAGTTTCCTAATCATGCCTTGTACATTCGCAAGAATATCATTGATACAGATAACAAACAGCAACGGGCCCAGCAGCGACCCCTGAGGCACTTCATGTGTCACAGGCCTCCAGTCCGAGAGCATTCTTCCACTATTACCCTCTGCTTACTACCATCAAGCCAATTGTGTGTCCAATTTGCCAGCTCCCTCTGGATTCCATGAGATTCTAACCTTCCAGACCAGCCTATCAATGGCAACCTTGTCAAAGGCCTTACTGAAAACCACACAGTCTACCGCCCTATCCTCATCAACATTCCTGGTCACTTCAGCAATGAACTCAAACAAATTTAAGAGGCATGATCTTCCACTCACAAAGCCATGCAATCTTTCCAGTCTAAAAACAACTATTAATAATTATTATTAAAATTAATAATATCAAACTAATAAATAATAATAAGATGACACTTTCAGTGGAGAATAAATTATCCATGGTATGTGATATTGGAACGTACATCATGGGTGAAGGGCAGAATAGATTTCGTACCTGTGTCATTGAACTGTGTTGAAAAAAAACAAGGGTGGCATGGTGTTTCAGTGGCTAGTACTGCTGCCTCATAATGCCATGGATCCGGGTTTGGTTCCAGCTTCGGGTGACTCTCTGAGTGGAGTTTGCACATTCTCCCTGTGTTTGTGTGTGTTTCCTCTGGGTACTCCATTTTCATTCCACAATCCAAAGATGTATCAGTCAGGTGAATTGGCCATGCTAAGTTACCCATAGTGTTATGTGCATTCGTCAGGGGTAAATATAGAGTAGGGGAATGGGACTGGGTGGGTTACTGTTTGGAGGGTCGGTGTGGTCTTGTTGTGCCAGACGGTCTGTTTCCATACTGTAGGGAATCTGTCAAAAAATCTATTTCTAAACAAACCTTATCTTTCCAAATGCATGTTCATCTCAGCCCCCAGAGTCTTCTCAAGTAACCTACGTACTACAAATGTTAGACTTCCTGGTCTATCGATCCCAGATTTTTCTTTGCTTCCCTTCTTGAATAATGGCACAACATTTGTTAATCTCCAATATTCTGGAACCTAAACTGTAGCTAACGATGATACAAAAATATCAACCAGGGTCCCCGTAGGTTGTTCTGTAGCCACTTGCAGTATTCATGGATGCATCTGTTTAGGACCAGGAGATTTTTCCACCTTCATACATTTTAATGCATCCAACACGTCCTCTCCCGTGATATTGACTCACCCCAAGATAACACTACGACCTTTGTTAACCTCCCAAGAGTTCATGATTTTCTCCACGGTAAAGGCAGAGGATAAATATTCATTGAGAATCGCGCAAATCTACGGTTCTAGACATGCATGTCCATTTTGGACTTTGAGAGGTCATATTCTCATTTAGTTATTCTTTTTACTTTAACATACTTAATGATCCTCTTTGATTCACCCCAATATTCTCAGCCAAAGCGATCTTGTGCCCCCCTTTCGCCCTCCTGATTTCCTCCTTTAGTAAAGTACTGTATCCCCTGTACACCTCTTGGTACTCCCTCGATCCCAGCTGCCTGGACCTGAGCCACGCCTCCTTTTTGCTGGTCAAAGCCTCAATATCTCCTGACATCCGATGGTCCCTCTTCCTACCAACATTGCCTTTTACCCTCACAGTAACATATAGGCCTTGAACTGTCGACATTTCACTTTTAAAGGCCTCCCACTTGCAGGAGGTCCCTTCGCCTGCAAACAAACTCCTCCAACCAACCCCTACGAGCTCCTGTCTAATTCCATCAAAATTCGCCTTGCCCCAAGTTTGAACTTGAACATGTGGAGCAGTTTTGTCCTTCTCCATAATTGTTTAAAAATTAATAGAACTGTGGTCACTGGTCCCAGAGTGCTCCCCCGCTGTCACCTCAGTTGCCTGCCCTGCCCTAGATCTTAGAATAGGTCAAGTTTCGTCCCTTCCCGAGTTGCACTCTCTACATACTGCTTGAGGAAACTATTCTGAACACACTTAATAAATACACCCCATCTCAGTCCTTAATTCTCTGTCATTCCCAGTCTATGTTAGGAAAATTAAAATCGCCGACTAATGCAATCCTATTGGCCTTGCAAGTCTCCCCAGTCTGTCTACATATTTTTGTCCCCCTAATTCCTCGTTTACTATTTGGGGGCCTATAGTACAATCCAAATCCTATCACCATTCCCTTCTTATTTATTAGCTCCCCAGACAATTCCTCACATGATGATCCATCAGATATTTTATGTCTGTTTACCTCTGTGATACTCGCCTTAATCAAAAATGAAACTCCCCGTCCCCTCTTTCCACCATCTCTCTCCCGCATAAAGCAGCTGTACCGTCCTGCATTAAGCTGCCGGTGTTTCTCTCCCTTAGCCATGTTTCTGTAATGGCTATAATATCCCAGTCCCACGCATCAATCCATGCCCTGAGTTCATCGGACTTACCTGTCAGCCATCTTGCATTGAAATAGTTGCAATTTAATCCAACAGGCATTCCTTGCTCCCTGTCGTGTTCCAGCCTGACCTGTCTCTTCACTTTACTGTTTCTGATTACTGTATCTCCTTCCAGCCTCGCACTTGCCTCCCTGCTGTTGAGGATCCCACCACTCCCCAACCCCAGCCAATCTTGTTGAAAGCCTTCCTTGCAGCTGTTGCAAACCTGCCTGCCAGCATATTGGTCCCCTTCCAGTTCAGGTACAACCCGTCCTTCCTGAACACGTCACCTTGCCCCACAAAAGATCCCAGTAATCCAAAAATCTCTGCGCCCTGCACCAATTCTTTAGCCACCCCTTCATCTGCCATATCCTCCTATTCTTACCCTCACTAGCATGGAGAACTGGAAGTAAACTGGATATTACCACTGTCTTTTATCCTTTTCCCTAGCTCTCTACAATCACTCTGCAGGATGTCATCAATATTTCTACCTGCGTCACTCTGTCCTTTGTACCAATGTGCACAATGACTTCTGGCTGCTTCCCGCCCACTCACCCCCCCCCCCCCCCCCCACCCCACCCACGGTGAGAACGTTCTGCAGCCGCTCTGAGACATCCTGGACCCTGGGCATGTGGGAGGCTACACACCATTCCGGGTTCCCATTTGCAGCCACAGAATCTCCTGTCTGTTCCCCTCACTATCGAGTTGGAGAATTACTTCTGTAGTTATTCTGCTTGCACAGCCTTCTGACAATGGGATTTCTTCATGAAACAATTGAATTTGGCTGAATTGTTTTGCTTCAGGCAATGGGGAGATTCCAATGAATCCTCATCAGGAATCCTCCATTAGTGGGAAAGACGACTGGGCTTTTGTTCATTCCCACACATTGCTGTGATGAGCGACTGGGAAACAGAAAGGAAGCAATAGAATGTTTCTCCACATATAGGCTACATTTTCCATCCGTAAGTTAAATCAGTCACGTTATCAGTCCCACACTGGACTCTGTGAGCTCTTCTTGAACATTGTCCGAACTATATGACTCCATCACATTCTCGACTCCAGGTCAGTGTGTTATTGCAGAATCAATTCATTAACAATAAATGGTCATAATTGTTTTGAAGATGTGTTAATATGTGCTTGCATAATGTAAAAGTAAGCATTTCATGACTTCACAATATCTGTGTTAAAATGAATATTCTTAAACATATACAGTAATTGATGGAAAAGCTCAGCTTGTCTGTCAGCATGTAGGAAAAGAATTCAGAGTTCAATTTTTCGGTCCAATGACCTTTCCTTTGAACCTGACTTATTCTTAAAGTATTTCCCCAGTTTTATTCTCCCACACAAGAAGAAATACCCATCCGGTATTCACCAACTACACTCTTCTCAAGGTCTTATATGGTCAATAAAACATCCCTCATTCTCAGGCCGAACTGTTAATTCTTCACAACGTAATGCCTTCATCCCAAGAATGAGTAAAGAGAAACATATTTGAAACGTTTTGAAAGCAATTTTGTTTTTTTTTCAGTTTAGGCAGTTATAACTACACATAATACAACAGATGTAATCTCAACAATACCCTGTACTGATGCAGAAAACATCGCTACGATCATACCCAACACCCCTTGCACGAAACAGGATCATGACATTTACCTTCTAAATCACTTGCTACATCTTCAGGTTAATTTGATGTGATTCATGTACTAAGACACACAAATCCCTCTGTAACACTGAGTTCTGCATTCTCCTTGCATTTAAATAAATTTCTGCTGTTTCGTCTATTCCACAAAACAGAAAGTTTCCATCACATGTATATTGTACTGTTTATTTTTTCTGAAACTTTGCTCACAGCCATCCTCTGTCTGTATGCCATTGCTTGTTGCTGTGTCCTCCCCCAGTCTGTGTCCCATTGCAGACGTTCTGCACTCCCACTGTGTCCCATTGCAGAAGCACTGCCCTCCTCCGTCTGTATCCCATTGCTGATGCTCTGCCTCCCCGTCTGGATCCAATAGCAGACCCTCTTCCCTCCCGCTGTCTTTATCCCATAGCGGACGCTCTGCCTCCCCTGTCTGTATCTCATTGCAGACGCTCTTCCCTCCCCCTGTCTGTATCCCGTTGCAGACGCTATGACCTCCCTTGTCTGTATTCCATTGCAGACGCTCTGCCCTCCCCCGACTGTATCCCACTACAGACAGTCTTCCCTCAACTGTCTGTATCCCGTTGCAGACGCTCTGCCCTTTCCCTGTCTGTCTCCCATTGCAGACGTTCTTCCCTCCCACTGTCTGTATCCCGTTGCAGACGCTCTTCCCTCCCCCTGTCTGTATCTCATTGCAGACGCTCTTCCCTCCCCCTGTCTGTATCCCATTGCAGACGCTCTGCCCTTTCCCTGTCTGTATCCCATTGCCGAGGTGCATCCCTCCCCAGTCTGTCTCCCATCGCAGACGTTCTTCACTCCCCCTGTCTGTATCCCATTGCAGATACTCTGCCGTCCCCCTGTCTGTGTTCCATTGCAGAGGTGCATCCCTCCCCCAGTCTGTCTCCCATTGCAGACACACTGCCCTTCTCCTGTCTGTATCCCATTGTAGACGCACTGCCCTCGCTCTGCCCTCCGCTGTCTGTATCCCATTGCAGACGCTTTTCCCTCCTCCTGTCTGTATCCCATTGCAGACGCGATGACCTCCCTTGTCTGTATTCCATTGCAGACGCTCTGCCCTCCCCCCGTCTGTATCCAATTGCAGGTGATCAGTCCTTCACCTGTCTATAGTCCATTGCAGACGCCCTGCCCTCCCCCTGTCTGCATCCCATTGTAGACGCTCTGCCGTCCCCTGTCTGTATCCCATTGCAGACGCCCTGCCCTCCCCCTGTCTGCATCCTAATGCAGACGCTCTGACCTCCCCTGTCTGTATCCCATTGCAGACGCTCTGTCTACATTTGACATCTTATTGAATGACTATCCTGGTGCATGAGCAAACTGAGCTCCATCTCTTTCATCCGGTTCATTAGAATAGATTGCAATTTGTTGATGACCTCATACAGATCCCTGAAGAATTCCACTCGTTACAGCTTTCCAAACACAAAATGAGTAATGATCTCTACTCTGTATTTCCTGACAGCTACCCAGGGCGTCCCTGCTTCTGCATAACAGCCTGGGATGGTTATATGGCGTCCCCCTGTGCTGTGTAATTTACTGTATACTTCATTCTGTTTGGTGCGGCCTGTTTGGTGCAACCCATTTTGCCGCAGACCCATTTAGGTGCAGACCCATTTCAGCGCAGTTCATATTTACTCCTTTTCAGGCTTCGATAAAAGTATTAATCAAAGCAATAAAAATAAAAATAATGTTTATTCCCTTCAGTAAAAATGTTAAAAAGACACTTGAGTAAGTATAACATTGACTCCGAGTTTCCTTTCAGAGCTAAAATGATAATTGGCCTTGCATTTATTCACATTGAAAACATTCATGAAGTTATTGAACATTTGTCTGATGCGCTTCCAGATGAACTGCAGTCGCTGCTGGACTGGTTTGATGATAACTATGGAGGTAGAAGCTCACACAGAGGAATTTGGTCGGCGTCCACCGCTTTTTCCACTTGGAATGTGGAATTTATATGAAAGAACTTCAAACAATGAGGACAGAACAAAAAATAATGCAGAAGCTGCCCACAGGAGATGACAGTGCGAACTTGATGTGGAACATCCAGTTATTTGGAAATATATTGACAGTTTATGCAAAGTTCAGAGGGGAAGGGACATTTACTATGAGCATTTGATAGCAGGGCACGATATTCCGTTGAAATTAAAGAAGCAGATGCTAGAATACAAACACTCGTAAGAAGACTTAGTGAGAGAAATGATGTCGAGTATTTACGAGGATTGCCCATAATTTTGAATGAACGTCATGTTTTAGATTTTTCGTAATGAACTTATATCGTTTATTTTTTTCTTTTTAACATTTTTACTGAAGAGAATAAACATTATTTTTAGTTTTAGTCTTTCATTAATGCTTTTAACTAAGCCTGAAAAGTGAGAGAGATGAGATTGGAAATGCCAGCGAGTTTAAATTGAGAATTGCTCTTTACTGAACATTGCTGCTTACTTGGTTGGTGGGACGCCGATGTTTCAGAATCTCCACACAAGGTGTCCTGGTCCTCTCTGGCTCTTTCCAGGATCCTCCCCACATCTCGAGGTAGAGGGTGACGGAACGGATATCGGGCACTCTAAAACCCGGCTTGGCCCTTTATGTCATATTCCAGGATGTTTCTCCTGGAATGGGAGAAGAGAAGGGACGAAGTGAGGGTGGGAGTGGGTGTCCCTACTGTCAATGCTAGTATAGGGGAAGGGTGGAAGAGTGAGATGTCCGGAGGGAGTCTGACCACAGTGTTGTATCCATGCAGTGGTATTAGTGTGCGGCGCTATTGCGTCAGTGACAGAAAAAGTGGGGGAAGAAAGGTGCTGAAGTCAACAGTGAGTGTGGTCGTGCTTGAGCCTTATTTGAAGATAGAGTGTGAGCCTTGTTCGGAGGTATGTGTTAAAACAGATATACAGCGAGTGCGAGGGAGCAGAAGAATATGGTGACACTTATCCTGGCAAAGTGGGTGGAAAGAATATTGATGGTTGCCCTGTATTGCTGACCAATTCTTCAGATCATCTCAGCGTTGAGGTGAGTCTCCCGGAAAGTCTTGTCCAAGTCAATCGCTAATAACGCCACAGACCCTTTCCATCACTTCCCACAGAATCAGTTTGGGTGGATCTTACAAATAGCAAGATGAAGCAAACATTAGTGTGTTATATATCAAAACCAAATCTGTCACGTAAATACTTTACAACATATGCTATGGAAATTAGGTATGCAAGTATATGCAAGGGGGATCAAGGTAATATTCTGGGGACATGAATTCAAATCCTGCCATGGCAGATGGTGGAATTTGAATTCAATATGTATCTGGAATCAAGGGTTTATGATGACCAGGAATCAATTGTCAATTGTTGGAAAAACTCATCTGGTTCTCTGATGTCCTTGAGTGAAGGATACTGCTGTCCTTACCTGGTGTGACCTGCATGTGACTCCAGACTCAAGACAACGCTGCTGACTCTTAACTCCCCTCTCGCATGTGCAATAAATGCTGGTAATCCAGCGACGCCCTCATCCTGTGAATGTGTAAGATATAGTCGTGGAGCTGCAGTAATAATAGATGGTCTCAATTTGCACTGAAACTGCAGTGACTACTAACACTGTGAAGAAAAAAACTTCCGTAAGTGTGTATTGGGTAGGTTGAACAGTACGTTGTGAACCAAACTAGAGAGCAGGTTATTTCAGATTTGGTGTTGTGTTGTCAGGAGGACTAACTAATAACCTTGCGCTGAAGCAGCTTTTGAGGAATAGTGACATCAATATGTTGCATTTTTACACGGCGTCTGAATACAGTATCGAATGTTTGAACATTCTGGTCAAACATCATGGAAGCCTGGAGGCTAGAGGGTCAAGTACACTCCACTGAATTGGGGAAGTATAATATAACATTCAATGGGAGAAGCAATGATTGTGAGAGTCAGAGTCCGACAGCACGGAGAAAGGCCCTTCAGCCCAAACTGTTCCATTCCAAACATAATGTCCATGCACTCCATTTCCCTGCCCTTGCCCCATGTCCTTCTTTTTCTTTCCTATCCGTGTATTTGTCCAAATGCATTTTAAATTTTGTGAATTTAACCACTTCTGCTGGCATCTCATTCCATGTGTATACCACCCTGTGTGTAAAAGAAGTTGCCCCTCAGGTCCCCTATAACTCTTTCCCCTCGGATCTTAAATTGATGCCCTCTCATCGGTGGGTTGCTCAATCCTGTGGAAAAAAAGACTGAGTGCATTCACTCTATCCATGCTTCCCATGATCTTATACACTGCTATCAGATCCCCCTTAGTCTCATACACTCTAAAGTAAAAACTCCTATGTTGCCCAACCCCTCACTGTATCTCAGACCATTGAGTCCGGGCAACATCCTTCTATATTTGTTCTGCACTATTTCCAGTTTAATAACATCCTTCCTATCGCAAAGTGAACAACACTGAACATAACACTACCAGTATTGCCTCACCTGCATCCTGTATAACTGCAACATAACTCCCGAATTTCGATACTCATTACTCTGACTGATGAAGGCCAGCGTGCCAAATGCCTTTTTCACTGCCCTATCTCCCTGCGACTGCACTTTCAGAGAACCTTGAACCAGAATTCCAAGGTTACTTTGTCTCAATACACTCCTTAAGACCCTACCATTCACCATGAAACTCCTACCTTGATTTGACTTTCTAAAATGCAAGAACTGACACCTATCTGTATTAAACTCCACTTGCTATTCCTCGGCAAACTTCCTCATCGCCCCTCTTAAGCCATTACCTCAATTAGGGAAGGTACTGGCATCCTTACCTTCAATTCCAAACAGATTAATGTCTCCTGTCCCAAATTTTCACCGAATTATTTCAGACTGAACATTGTGAGGATAGATGGATTAAGATGGAGTCATTTTTCAAGAACCTGGGTCTTCCAGGAGTAACCCCTGAATAGGTGTTGTGCCTTAATGCACCATTGTCAGCGCAGGAGGTTGTGAAGCAGCTTTAGAATGTAAAGGCTCACGTTCCTGATGGATTTGCTCGTGAATTTTATACGTAATTTATACACATATTGTCAGGGCTGATGTTTAGCACGTTCCGTCACTCATACAGTCACGAACCCCTCCCTCCATCCTTAAGAGAGGCTCATCTCTCTGATGCCGAAGGAGGAAGACCCTGAAGGATTGTGCTTCTTACACGCCAATCTCACATTTAAATGTTGGTTTCAAAATCCTGTCTGAGACCCGTGCATGAAAGCTGGAAACTTTGCTGCCTTCCGTTGCCAAACAGGACCAAACAGGCTTTATAAAGGGACGCAGATCTTCCTACAATGAAAAGAAGTTACTCAATATGATCCAAGAGTGTCAACAACAATCTGTCCAGGGATTACTGATCTCTTCAGATGAAAGAAGGTATTTGATTGGGTTGAGTGGCCGGATCTCTTCTGTACATTAGAACGGTTTGGCCTGTGCAAAGTTTTTATCAAGTGGTTGAGGGTCCTTTACCGTGATCCTCTGGCTACAGTTCTCACTAATGGTGTGCCAACCAGTAATATTAATATTTCTCCAGGCAGCCGACCAGGTTGACACCTTTCACCATTGTTGTTTACGTTGGTGATTGAGCCACTGGCGGAGGCCATCTGTAGGGATACCAACATATCTGCTCCAGAAGTGGGATAGAAGTCACGTAAGATTATATTGTATGCAGATGAGGGTCTTATTTTTTTTGTCAAATTCCGCAATTTCGGTAGATCATGTGATGCAATGCATTAATTCGCTTGTTGCCTTTCTGGACGATAAGATTAATTTTACAAAGTTGGAGGCCATGCCTATGGGAGGTCTGAGGGAAATACCTGATACTGAGGGCAAATCCTGGTTTCCTTTTAAATGGCCACGGGGGTAGTTTCCCTATTTCAGTATATTCATTGCATTTGTCTTTGATCATTTATTTAACGTGAACTATATCCATTTGTTTGACAAAATTACACAATTCGGATAGCTCTTATTAAAATGAATGTCCTTCCTCATTTCCTACACCCTGTGTGAATGCTTTCTTTGATGTCTCCCATAGAGCAGAGTCATGTGGGCGGCACAGTGGTTAGCACTGCTGCCTCACAACGCCAGTGACCCGGGTTCACTTCCCACCTCAGGCGACTGACTGCGTGGAGTTTGCACATTCTCCGGGTGCTCTGCTTTCCTCCCACAGTCCAAAAATGTGCAGGTTAGGTGAATGGGCCATGCTAAATTGCCTGTAGTGTTAGGTGTAGGGGTAAATAAAGGGGAGTGGGTGGTGGGTCGGTGTGGACTTGTTGGGCTGAAGGACCTGTTTCCACACTGTAAGGAATATAATCTAAGATGTTTCTAAGAAAAATAATGGCTGGTTTAGATCTTTTATTTGGCACCATAAGCGATTCTTTATCAAGCTAACAAAATTGCAACTGCCCCACAGATTGTGGGGAGTTGATTTCCCCAATTAAAAACAATCAATTCAGTTTTTTTTCATCGTATGTGAGTACCTGGGCTGCTGATGTCTCGGCATCAATATGGTATTGAGCCCTCTCAGACAAAGTGAACCCTTCTTAGTCTGTTATTCTTACATAAAATGACAACATTTATGGAGTATTGTCATAATCTAATGATGATCAATACTGTCAAAACTTGAAGGACAATGCGTCAGATCGAGGGCAACAAGGCATAACCATATTCCTTACCCCTATAATTGCTATACCGTATTGTCAACCGGGGATGATGGATTCCAGATTTAAACTGTGGGCAGCGAGGGGGGTACCTTGCTTGGGTGATTTAGAATTAGTAGAATCCCTACAGTGTGGAAACAGGTCCTTGGGCCCAGCAAGTCCACTTTGACCCTCTGAAGAGTAACCCACCCAGACCCATTCCCCTACCATCCTATATTTACCCTGACTAATGCCCCAACTTACAGATTCTTGAACACTATGAGCAATTTAGCAATGGCCAATTCATCTAACCTGCACATCTTTGTGACTGGGGAAGGAAACCAACGCAGACACAGTTGAGAATATACTAACTCCACACAACCAGTCACCCAAGGCTGCAACCAAACCCGTGACCCTGGTGCTGTGAGTTAGCAGTACAAACCACTGAGCCACCATGTCTTACTTGAGGGAGAAACAATGATATCATTTGATCAAATAACTCGTAAGTATGGACTACCTAGCAGAGACTTCTTCTGTTTTTTTTTCCAGATTAGAGATTTGATTAAAAAAGACTTTTAACAGACACTTATAGATCCGATACAGAGAAGTGGGTTCTTTTTGCTACGAATACCCTCTCTGTCAGCATCCTTTATCATGAGTTGGATAGTGTCCCCTCAGACAAGACTGTGCAGCTTCGTGACGTCTGTGCGAGAGAGTTGGGGGTTTAGATCTCTTCGGAGACATGGGAGGATATTTGTGAAAATGCTCGAAGGATTTTGATCTGTAATAGGACACATTCCATGCAGTTGAAAAATCTTCATAGGATCTGTCTGACACCAGAGTTTCTCTCAAAATTCAAAGTGGGATTATCTTCAGCATGTACTAAATGCCGAGTGACTACAGGCACTCTTTCTCATTGCATGTGGTCCTGCTGCAAGCTTAGTATATATTGGAGCACTGTGTTAGGTGTAGTAGAGTGGGTCTTGGAGACAGAATTGGAGATGGACCCGGTTTCTCTTTTCCTGGGCCTGCACAGAGTATCTTGCACAGATGCACATGGGGAAAAAAAATCCTTACTTTCTGTGCTAGGAAAAATGTTGCGTTGGATGTCTGAAAACTCCTCGGGTCTTTTGGGTCTTTGTAAGCTCCTCATGGAAAATATCCCTTTGGACTTTCTCACCAGTATGGAGCACCAAAAAACAGAGATTAGTATAAGTCATAGAGTCATGGAGATGTAAAGCATGGAAACAGACCCTTCGGTCCAATCCATCCTTGTCACCACATGTCCCAAACCAATCTAGTCCTACCTGCCAGAACCTGGCCCATAACCTTCCAAACCCTACCTATTCATTTACCCATCCAAATGCCTCTTAAATGTTGCACTTGTATCAGCCTCCCCCACTTCACCTGGCAGCTCATTCCATGCACGTACCACCCTCTGTGTGAAATAGTTACCCCGTAGGTCTCTCTTATATCTTTTCCCTCTCACCCTAAACCTATGCTCTCTCGTTCTGGACTCCCCGAAACCAAGGAGTCCAGGCCAGTGTGCCAACAGCCTTCTTCACTGTCCTGTGTATCTGTGACTCAAATTTCAGACAACCGTGCACCTGATCTCCAACGTCCTTTTGTTCCACTACAGTCCTTAAGACCCTCTCATTCATCATTAAACTCCTACCTAAATTTGACTTTCCAAAATGCAAGATGTCGCACTTATCTATATTAAATTCCATTTGCTATTTCTCAGCCCACTTTCCCAGCTGATCAAGGTACTGCTGCAATTTCTGATAACGTTCCTCACTGTAAACGATGCCTCCTATTTTAGTGTCACCTGCAAACTTACGAACTTTGCGTTGTTCACCCTGGTCCAAATCATTGATATAGATGGCAAACAGCAATGGGCACAACACGGACCCCTGAGGCACTCCACTAGTCACAGGCCTCCAGTCCAACAAGCATACCTACACCATAGCCATTTGCTTCATTACGACAAGCCAATTATGCCGCCAATTTGACAAGTTTACCTTGGAGTCCATGGGATCTAACCTTCTAGAGCGGCTCACCATGTGGAATCTTATCAAACGCCTTACTGAAATCCATACAGATTATGTCCACCACCCTGCCCTCGTCAAACCTCCTGGTCACTTCCTCAAAACACTCTATCAAAATTTGTAAGGCATGATCTCCACGCACAAAGCTATGCTGACTGTTCCAAGTCAAACTCAGTCTTTCCAATTGCATGCATATCTTATATTTCCAAACCTTCTCAAGTGGTTTCCGGAAACAGATGTGAAGCTTACTGGTCTATATTTCCCAGGCTTTTCTTTGCAGCCCTTCTGAATAAGTGCACAACATTTGCTACTGCCCAGTCTTCCGGGTCCTTGGCCCCTGAACTGTCTTATCTCGCCTCGTGCAGTGCTCTTAGATATATCTGGCCAGGACCAAGAGATTTATCTGACTTTGTGCATTCTAATGTGTCCAACAGCACCTCTACTGTGATATGGACTGTGCCAAGATATCGCAACTAACCTCCCAAAGGTCATAGGTCTTCGTGTCTTTCTTCATGGTAAATACAGAAGAAAAATTGAGGACCTCAACCATCTCTTGAGGTTTTACACATGCGTGCCTATTTTGGATTTTAAGACGTCCTATTTTCTATCTCTAGTTGTTCTTTTTCTTTACTATACTGAATTTGGATCTGCTCAGCCAAGGTTATCTCATACCCCACTTTAACCTTGCTGATTTCCTTCTTCACTGAACTCCTCTATCCCCTGTGTTACTCCAGGGGTTGCCTAGATCCCAGCTGCCTGTACCTGAGTGATGTCTCCTTTTTTGTTGGTCAGAGCATCAATATCTCTTGTCATCCAGGGTTCTCTCTTCCAGCCTCACTTTCCCTTCACCCTTACAGGAACATATAGACCTGGAACCCGAGATATCTCACTTTTGAAGCCCTCCCACTTGCCCGGGATTCTTTTACCTGGAAATAAACTACTCCATCAACCCCTGCAATCCCCTGACTAAGTCCAACAAAATACGCCATGCCCCAATTTAGAACTTGAATCTGTGGACCACTTTTGTCCCTACCATAACTATTAAAAAATTAATACAGCTCTAATCACTTTTCCCAAAATGCTCCCCCACTTTACCTCCATCACCTATCCTGCCCTATTTCCTAACAGTAGGTCGAGTTTGTCCCTTCCCGAGTAGGATCCTCTACATGCTGCTTGTGGAAGCTTTCCTGAACACGCTTAACAAATTACGTTCCATCTAAGTTCTTAACCCTCTGGAAGTCCCAGTCTATGTTAGGATAATTAAAATCACCTATTATGACAACCCTATTGCTCCTGCAAGTCTCGCCAGTCTCCCTGAATATTTGTTTCTCTAATTCCCATTGATTATTTTAAGACTTATAGTGCAACCACTATAACATTACCACCCCCCCTCCCTTACTTCTTTGCACCATTCACAAAACCTCATTAGATATTACCTCCGTTATTTCATCTTTAAATACTAGAGTGATACGTGCCTTAATTAGAACTATTGGTATTTAAATTGTTTCCATTTACATCTCTTCCTCACAGTGACTTTCACATTCGCAGCATCCCTTGTCAAGGCACAGTGGAGGTATAGAGCAGTAAATGGATGGGAACTGAACATCCTGTCACTTCCAGCATTGGTTACATGTTTCCCCACACTGGGCAGTGATCTAACACAGTGTTACCGAACAATGCAACAGCCTGGGTTTGTATATGAATGAACCAGTGC